>NC_080645.1:9637500-9957500 GCF_027579445.1 Ammospiza nelsoni
GTTTGCTTTGAACAGTTTTAATGAAAAACTCAAAGTGAGATTCAGATAAAACCATCAGTTTTTATCTAACGTTGGTTGAAAGCAAGATAAAAAAATTCTATTTCTGTATTTATAAGGTTGGAGAGGGTATACATTTCTCTTTAGAAGAGACTCTGTATTTTTAATTATCTTTGGAAGAGAAGGTAGTTGGGAGACCTATAATTCTCACTCCCATATGCATGTAGGCAACCAAAACAGCAATGTGGTGGAGGAGGGGGTGACTTAGTGAGTACATCATACACTGTACAAGTAAGTACATCTGTAGCACTGGGCAGCAGACAAGCCACTCCACTTTACACTTCCAGAAGAAAAGTTAGTCACTCCTCCCACCTATTTGCAGCAGCATAGCAAGAAAATGCTGCTCTCTTCAGCCTGAATAGAAATTTATCTCAGACAAAAAATCTAAAGATGCCTCCAGCAGTGCTGAGGCCTAAATCATTATAGTCTTGCCTCTTGTACTGTGGAAAATCTCAAGCTTCAGCATGCAAGTGGAAGGTGAATGAGGTAAATCACAGGATGTCTTATTCTGACATGTGACAAGAGGAAGGAGACAGAAAACTCACTTGGGGATGGGGAGTAGGAATACAAGATAAGCAGGGACAGCCAGCCTCCCCTTGAAAAGCATGCAGGTGAGCTGCCTGCCCCTCCAGGATCTCCAAACACTTTAAAGGCAAGACATAGGCCACTGGAATATTTTCCACCCAGAGGACCTTTGATTTAAAGGGAGGGTCCCCCACACCTTAAAAAACAAAAAATATCTTGCTAACTCAGACCACCAACATTTACTTCAAATTTTCTGCTCCCTGTAAAACCAGGGAACACATACTTAGCTTTACTCTTCCACAGACTACACTGAAAATGTCAGAAAACAGGACAAGCTAGCTTATAAATAATTGCAAAGCCCCTCCTGGAAAGGGCTGAGAGGGAGGTGGGATGAAAGCTTCCAGCCAGGAAAGCTGTGACTGCCAAGGAGCAGAACAGAATAAGGACAAGGACAGTGTGTGATATCCCAGCTCCATCTGTACACAGAAATGAAAGGCATTGAGGAAAATATCAGTGCAGCTTATGGCAGGCACTCCCAGGTGTGGGAAAATCCTCAGGGGAAAAGCACCATCAACAGAAAATACAGCAGACCTTATAAGAGACAGCTGACGTGGCAGATTCTACAAAAGCTTGTCTGCAGTATCTGAGCGTCTTTTGTTCCCTAGCCCCATTCTTTCACCTGGCAGTTCGCAGATTAAAGGACCTGAGAGATGTTCCTGTCACAGAAGACTTTTCCTCAAAAGGCTCCTAAAAGGAGGAGGGACCAGGGTAATGCAGGGTCCACTACAGGGGATGCGTGGCAGTGGAAGCTTTACCCTTCTAATAACAACTCCCCTACTTTCCTGGAAATTCTCCCTAACCCTATCCCCTCGCTACCTGCAGAGTGATAACAAAGCCAACATTGTCCATCAAGTCGCAATCTGAAGTGACTCCGTTATTCTCAGGAGCTTTGTGTTCATTTTTTCAGCCTGGCATCCTAAGAAAACAAGGTTTATGTCATCATATTGCCTGTCGTATGTCTTAACTGTTTGTCCCTTCCTATTAACTTTTGAATCACACCATACTGGGGATACAGGGCTACGAGAAATTGAGTTTCTCAGATAGAAATTGAGTTTCTCTAAGATCAGTAAACGTGCCTTTGATTGGGTAGGGCAGAGACCCCAGTTCATGTCTCTGCTGAGAGAAAGGCTAAGAGCAGAGTCAGCACTTATCCCTGCTCTTGGGCCAGTCCCAGGCAATCAGCACACATGTGTCACCCCACCAGACAGCACAGCCCATCTTGCTTCTTGTCCTGCTGGTAAGCAGGGGATGGGGAAGGGGGGATGAGAGTGCTCTGTGGGGAATGGGGTCGGGTGGAGGGCTGAGCTGGACTTCAGTGGAGAAACACATCATCACAAGTCTGGCCTCATACTCAAGAAAACTTACTTTCTCTGCCAAATTGCCTGTAACTTCATGACACATCATCAAGGACAAATGACAATATTTATCAAGTACTCGCTGAATCCAGAATGTAGCTACACACAAAAGAGCAACCAGTTAGAGAATTCATCCGTTAGATTTGTTACAGCAACTTTTTCTTCTTTTTTGCCTAAGCAATGGAAAAGTCATGTTGAAGTCAATTTATTTCCTAATGTCACCACTTTCTAGGTCTGCACAATTAATGCAGGGTTTCTTGAAACAAGTAGAAAGCGTGTGATGAATCAAATGTGAGCACTCGGGAAACAGCACTCCCACAAGACCACAAGGCTTGGCTGTGGAGTCAGTTTGTGACATTGGTTACAAGCACTATACACCCCAAGTGTGCTCTGCAGAGGCATTTTTCTGTATCTACCGACCAAACTATCCATTTTAAAGGAAAAGTGAAGGAACAAAAAAAAGTCCCTTTTTTGTTGTAGCACCACATGGTAAATTTCATTCGTCCCATCCCAACTGCTTCTAGTGACAGTGGAGTGTTTGTCTGAATTTTTAACAGATGTTTCTAAGTACTCTTGTCCACTTCTCCCTCCTGAGGATTTCTGCAGTGGGATAGCTCTAGATAGTAATACAAGCAATGCTTGTAAGAGGCTCTGGGGATAAATCTGTAGACACTGCATCTAGGATGGGTGTGGGTATGGGTCCAAGCCTTATGAAACTTTGTAAATATTCTCTGAAGAATAGCAAGCTGGACTGACCCTGCCTGCAGATGTTTCTGAGCTTACCAGCCCCACAGTGAAAAGCAACACAGATAACTGCAACACTCCTGAAACAGCCCAAGAGTGAGACTTAAACTGAAATTTATAAAAGCACAGGTATACTGGAGCAGAACAGAATAATGGAAAGGATGATGTGTGATAGTGTAACACAATTTCAATTCAAAATACCAAAGGTGCTTCAAAGGGGACCAGTTGGGGCTGAGGCAGAATTTCCCAGATGTCAGGTTGCCCTTGGGAACAAGCACACTGGATTCACTTGACAGGTGTGAAGGTACTCAGAAGTCAGTCAGAACACAAATTGCTTAAAAAAAATAAAATCTCTGCTTTGGTTTTTAAAGAAAGCGAGCATCTTGCGCTAACCCCTGGCAAGGAGGCAGTGACGTCTGCCTGGGTTTGTACACAGCCTGAAACAATCAGCTAAAGCATGCTCATGGCTGCTAGTTTACATTATCGAAATGGAACCAGAGCTATTTAATTCTAAAATGAAATCTATTAAAGCTATTGTCAGTGTTTCACAGCAGCTGAAACAGTTTTTTTAAAAGGTCAGTCTACTAGCGAGAGAGTGAAAACAAGCAAGGCGGCTGTGCCAGGCGTTCAGACGCGGCTGCATCCTGCAGTCTGGTTTTGCATTCCCTTAAATGTCGGGCAAGGAGCAGCAGCGAGGTCCCAGCGGAGCCTGCCTGCCCTGCCAGCCACGGGGGACAGGGGATAGTCAGGGGGCACTCCAGCAGGAGCCTCACCGCGCTGCACCCACGCCTTGCCAGGGACAGGAAGGGATGGCTGCAGAGGACATCACTTTCTTGTTCAACCCATTCAGTTTTGTGGCCACTGTGTCATTCACAACAATACCACAGCCCTCCGCCACATCCAGAAAACCCATAAAAACCCCAGCCTAAGAACCACTTCCCCCACAAACAGCACAGCAGAGCCCCAAACACCCCCACAGCTAGCACAGGCCTAGCATTTGCTGTCATCTTCTGTATTGGGATTTCTGTTAACCCCTTTTGTAAGATCATTTGACTCGATTTCAAAATTCCTCATTCTGAAAAACACTTGTTAAATATTGGCCCTGACTGCTGCACAAAGTGATAGCTTGGTAGTCATAATCCACAAGATATATTTAGCCTCACAAACTCATCATCAATGGATCTTGAAAGCATTGTAGCCAACCAACTGGAAACCACATGCAATACAAACACATAATAGAACTTTTAATGTGCAAAGAGACTAAACAAAAAGATCCTTGACCTTCTTGCTTTCCCTTGCATACCATTATCCCCAGTGAGACAGCAAATGGAATGACGTGGAGAGCAACAGCTACCAACAAGCAACTTTAGAAGCCAATTTCTACAGTAGTTAAGCAGTTAATGACGTTAATCAGAATGATAACTTATTAAATTCTATATTTATGCAAATAGCATTTTGGCATATCATACAGAGACCTGAGTAGCAGAGCTTGCCAGGGAAAGGTCCCAACATCGTTTCTGTTTACCATTTTGGGGTTTTTAATACCATGTAAAAGCATATGCAATGGTCGGTACATCAGACAAACCACACTTAAAAAAAATGCTACAGTCACAAATTCATATCCATTATTCCACATAGATTAATGAACAAACTGTTGAATTCTTAACCTTTATGAAGCAGAGATTCATCTCTGCAGCCACATCGAATCTCTGCCATTATCTTTTTAACAAGAGACTTTTCTTATAGACCTTCCTAAAACAGGCAACAATTATTGAACAAAGAAAATAACAGGTAGCCCTCCCTGTCTCTGTGCTACAGTAGCTAGGGAATATATGACACAAAAATATAAAGTAACAGAGTAGTTTATGACTGATATGAAAGGACATTATCCATGTGTAATGAGATGAATCAGAAAAACTGCAGTTCAGGGTAGGCAGAATTTACATTAATCTTAGTTTTGTAAAATCAGTGTGGAAAACTTACTGCTTTCCAAGAGAAATAGCTGGGAACTTCTTGATTCTGGGTTGTGTTTAAATTGAACACGGATGGAAGAAGCAGGAGATTGGACAAACAGCTACGAATTGCACTTTTAATTGCTTTCAAGATGTCAAAAAGAACACCAAGATGTGCTTATGCATTTAGTTTTCCCTTTGCTTGATTCTGTTGTTTAGTAGAATTAAATTCTGCACAGATTTTACCCATTCATTCAGTTCCTTCCTTATCTTGAGGAAAATGAGGTGAGAACCACCTCTGCAAGATGTTGTGTAAAATGAGTAATTCACGAATAGAAATTGTACCTCTGTTTTGAAAATCAATAATATTGCTTACACACAAGCCCTAATTGTTGATTTATTTATGTAAATATCTTGGTATCTGGGTACCTTTTCTTTGTTTGTGCAAACCTCACAACACAATGTTCAAATATCTCAGGAAAAAATAATTGCCTTTTTTCTCCCCTTTGGGTACAAATTTCTATGTTTTAAATGAATGTGCAAGTTTCCTGTTGCTGCATGAAGCCTTCATTTCAAAACATCAACTAATTCTAGGTTTAATTAAAACAGAATATTTTATATCACAAACACTTTTTTTTTACAGCACATATCTTCTTCACTTTAATGTGATTGCTGCCTATTAAGAGAAGAATAATTTTAAAAAATTAATTTAATGAAATAATTCAAAGTTTTACAGCAACTCACTTTATAGAGAGAACTTATGCAAGCACCGAAGCCTTTCCAGAGAAAACAGGATTCTCCACACCTCCCTCTGGCTTTTCTCCCTACTGAATGCCGTGGCCTTCACTCAACCAAAGGAAATGAAAGACAGACTGAGACAACAGCATCACGTGGGTGAAGGTCAGATTGATTTTCAGCTGTGTGGTGCTGTTTTATCACCCTCAGGACAAAAGTTAAGCCCTTCATTGTTTTTCATGTCTGCTTTAACAGAGCAACTATTTTTCCCCCTGAAACTTTGGTTGGGGTCCATACCACTAGACTTATCAAGGATAGCCTAATTTAAAACATTTGTGAAGTTCTTCCATCCTCACAGTAAAATCCAGAGCAGCCCACACACCACAAAATTTCCATGGGTTTCCTCTACTCCCTGTGTACAAACAGCGGCTCCTTCAAACTACAGAGCTTTCTGCAGTGACATTGGCTGACAGCAAAAGCAGAGTGGGATGCAGCTGCTGGCTGTTTTCAATGATCCTGGGCACAGGAGAAGAGCAGCTGCTATCTCAAAAGGGGCAAGTTCACAAATTGTTTTTTCTCCCTATCCTCCCTTCCTTTCCTCTCCTCTCTGCTCAGAGAGGCCAAGCTCTCAGAGAGCAGAGCCTCCCGCCTGTCACTCGGCAATCCAGACATGCACAGCCAATTACTGGGGCAGCCTCTGGAAAAACAGGGAGTTTTGCTAACTCTGATTGCACTTTTTCCAACTCCAGTGCCACTTACAAAAATCACAATCTCCCAACTTGCTGTTAAGAATTGGCTTTCCTCATTTCTCTTCTAATTGAGAGAGATTCTCCCCAAAGTAATGATGTTATTTTCAATAGTCAATTTTAGCTAGTCATGTCTTCAAATTTGAACTGATTAACCTAAAATGAGGCATTTTGTACATCACAGATACATATATGCATACGTAGTTATCAAAAGAAAACATCTTCCCTCCCATTTCCAGTTTTCTGGCAGACAAAAACTCACTATTTTCTCATTTAAGCTATGAGACAAAATCCTACTCTGTTTCCTTTTGTTTTAAATGTTGGGTTGAATTTGTCTTATTTTGTGAGAAGAGTGCAACAGGATCATGACTGCCTCCTAAAGATAACAGTCTGTCCTCCATAAAAAGCAAGGAATACTATCTGCTTCATTTAGATGTACCAGAGGCCTGGTCCAAGTCAAACCCAGTCACACTCAATACCGTTGAAACTCCTTGGAATACAGTTCCTACATGAAACAGCTCTTGTAAAACAAATCATGACAAGTGTCTGTAAGAGAGGAAAGAGCTGTGAAGGGCTGTAAGGTGACATCAAGCAGCTGCCCAGGTTGGATCTGGATGAGGTCTGAATGCAAATTAAATCATTTTCTGGGTTTTGTGAACAAAGATTTGGGTAGCACATGTGTTTAGTTCATCTGAACCTAGCTGGGTCTGCCTCTGAAGCAGCACATGGAGCAGTGTGATTTCTCCCAGCACCCCAGGGTGATCTGCCAGTCCTCACAGGATGGTTCAAGGAAGGCTCTGCACATGCACAGAGCTCTAAGGAAGAGCCAGCACTGGACAATGGACAAGAGAGCAACTGCAGCTGAGAGTCCAGGAGAAACCAGTAACACAGCAGAGTGTCACCTAAATGGATAAACTGTGAATAACTGTTACATGTGAGGCTGGGAAAGGGCCAATGCCAGCACAACAACAGAGAGAAGACTGCTGGGAACAAGATGCAAAATGGGACAGTCCAGAAAGGAGCAAGCAGGGAAAAAGCCTTCAAGGAGGGACCACAGGGACACATGCACAGACAACAGGGAGAGGAAGGACAGAGAGAAGCCACTCCAAGCACACAGCCAGAACACACAAAAGCACATTCCCAAATGGTGCAGATACAGACCACAAGCTACTACCATAAATAACTGTCTTAGATGCATGTTGGATTTTTGGCTGGTTTGGGCTTGGTTGGTTGCTATGGTTGATTGATGAAGATTGAATAATGTACTTCAAACCTGCTTACACTACTCTTGGAGTCCAATAAATTACCTCTATACAGTTTTGCTCAAAGAAAATAAACACAGGTGTGTGTATTTATATTTCTGTAGACTGCAAGTTCATAAAGGAAATTAACTCTACTTCTGTCTTTCCAAATTTTCTAATGAATAATTAGTAGATGTAGATTTCTAAAATGACCATTTAGTATAAATTATATCAAATCTCATTTATTTTAAGAGATATCATTAAGTACAAAGTCTGCATGAGTGAACTGAGTTCACTGTAGAGGAAGTGACTGGGAATTATGTTCAAAAATCTATTCAAATGTTTAATGTAACAGATTCCCTGGAGAAGAGAAAAGCAATGGGTTTCTTCAGCCTTTCCTTATGTCCTCCTCAGCAAGTGTAACAGTAATTGAGTAGCAACAAAAAGAGGAGCCAAAAAGTCTTTCATTACTATGGCTGAGAACGATTTTCAAGGAAGCCTAAGGAAGAGATGGACCCAGACACCAAAAAAATAATGCTTTCAAGAGGAAGTTCACTCCCACCATTACTGATGTCACCAGCAACAAAACCCACCTGGATTAAAGACCTTGGCTCTTCCACCAATTTCATGCATGTCATTAGGCAAATCAGTGCAGCCACAGTAATTTTCATCCAAAATAACTCAAGGTATTAATGGGGAAGGTCTTGAGTTCTCCCCCAAACACTGACCTCTCGTTCCCCTCATGTTGGCATAAAGCTTGTGCAGCTCCATAGGGCACCAGATCTGGGAGATGCACAGACTAAAAATCAATCCCTTTAATTGTCAGCAATGTCAGCTCCCCAAGACAACACAAACCTTTTACCAGCATAAGGCAGGAGATGGAAGGGAGGAAGGAAGCAGTCCAGTAGCAGTCAAAACTTAAGTCAAATTAGAATGACAACTTTTTAATTTTGTGATGATTACCAATTTTTAGGAAGGGGAACAATTGTCAGGAAGGGGTTGTAAGACTGTTTAAAGATTACAAAGTGCCTAAATGCCCTACAAAGTATTTAGCATGAACAGACCAAGTGCCTTGAAAATGCCAAATCAATTTTTCATTAGCTAAGACAATGAAAACTGCTTGTAATAAGCAAGATGTTTGAATAACATTACCTATATTTAATTTACTTAAATTTCTAGTGAGTATATTTTCAACAATTTTAAACTGAATATGAAATTATAACATTTACGCTACTATTAAAAGCGCCTATTAAAATTACTTACACGAAACAGCATTCAAAATGTACACGCTTGCTGCCAAAGCTTTGAATGAAGTCAGAAGCTGCTTGGACCTCTGATGGAGGTCCTCTGATGTGCAAGCCCAGCTTGGAGAGCAACAGCTTCTCCAGCAGGTGCAGAGAAAATATTTCCCTTATTCAGTTTACTGGAGTGGTTCAGTCCAATACGCGGTTTGTTGAGAACAGAGGAACCGCTTGGCAGATGATCCCTGGTTTGCTTCTCGCCAGCCTACAGCAAAGGAAGGCGTGAGACGCCCACGGAGCACCCAGGCACGTGGCTGAGGGTGCCCCAGGAGGACTCGTACCTGCCTGGGTCCCTGCTGCTCCCACCAGGCAAGGCCCCGGAGCCCACGGTGCCGGCCGGCCCTGCAGCAGGCCCAGCCCGCGCTCCGCACCCGGGGCCCACGCTGGATGCTCCAGCAGGCGCTCCCAAAGCCAGCCAGCTGAAGAGGACCAACCCATGCTGGCACGTTTCCCTAAAGCCAGCCGGCACCAGGGGGTGGAGGCTGCTTTCTGGCTTCCCCAAGCCTGGAGCACAGTTAATAACATGCCAGCTGTATCTGCAGACAAGCCAAGTTTAATGAGGCTACAACAAAAGCATTCAAATGTGCACTACAGAACTTCTGTGGGGATTTTTTCTAGAGCTTGTTTTTAAAAAATGAAAGATAGGAATTCTTGACAATGTTTGTACACACACTTCCTTCGTTTTTAATTGATTTCGTTTTAATTATATGCCGCAATTCAAAGAAATCAACATTAGAAAGACTTGTTTAATCCTACTACTTCCAACAGCAAAATTATGCTGTGTGATGAGTGCTTGAAATGCACTGCTGGTTGCTTTTTTCTTAATAAACATTGAAGTCTTAATTGTTTTTCCCCTACATGACCAGACACCATCTTTCTGTCTGCCAGGCCTTCACACTAGGACAAGTCCTCACCTCCTGCTCAGGAGCTAGGACAGACACACCAACATGTCCTCATCTCTGGCACAAGTGATGGAGGAGAAAGCTGACCCCATCACTCTCCCACCAGCCCTCTCTCACCACATCCCTCTTACTCCAAGCCACGGTACATAAGGTATCAACAAGAAGATTGCAAACAGGGGCTTAGAGACAGGAGGGAGCAGCAAAAGAAGCCTGCTTGGGCATGAGGGGATGGAGAAGGTGGGAAAGGGGCAATTACTCACTGTCTCTTTCACAAGAAGAACCAGAGAGTATCAAATGAAAGCAGGTGACAAAAGTGAAGTGAACAAAAGGTGATGCTTTTCCCCAATGTGTAGTTGAACTCTGGATTCCCACCACAGGAAAAGCTAACTACACTTCAAAATGGAAATTCATGGAAGAAGAGTGTCTGAATAATTTAAATAAAAAGCACCACAAAGTGCTTAGATAAGTTTGTTGACAGCTAGGAAAACATTCTGGGGAAACAGCATGATGGGATCATGAGGCTGGCTCAGTGTAGCCATCCTTACATGAAGAGTACTTACACAATTGTCTGCAATGGGACAGGGGAGGAAATCAGGAAAAAACCCCAAATTCTCAGTGCATGTCTTTTTCACCGCTTACATGTGCAGTCTGAAGATCTCAATGGCTCTGAATCTGCCAAGGCTGTTGATATGGCCATGAGTTTTGTCCCTCAACAACCCACAGGAAGGCAATGCATGCCCTTCAGCAAAATCCTACCCAGAAATAATCCATGCTCTTGTCCATCTGAGACAGGACAACCCCAGTACATCCTCCATTCAGCTCTCTAAGGCTTTATTAAAGGCCCCTTTGTAACAAGCACATATCTATTGTAGTCTCCAGGCTATCCTCACTGCAGTTCTGAATTGAGTTTCATATACTGAGTTTTGTCTACAACCCTCTGAATGCTGGGACCTGCTTATGGCAAACAGGGATCCTCCTTCCTGTAGGCACAGCTGCTCTTGTAGCTCTCACCAGGCTCCAGCCTACGAAGGAACTCTTTCCACTGAAACCCCTCCCTCCTCTTTTTTTTTTTTTTTTTTTTTTATAAAACCCATTCATTATTTACTTAGATTTCTGTATGCTGTGAAACAAACCTGCCCTATGCAGACCCCCACACTCCTCCCTCTGCTGTAACATGGCAATGGATTGCCCTTGCAAACAGAAATTTGAAGAAAGAGGAGAAGGGGAGGTGGAACTCCGGCACCTGTGGTGTCCCAGAATTGCTGCATGAGCCTGAGCTGGTGCAGGGGAGCAGGCTCCCCCGGGCAGGCTCCAGCTCCCCAGTGCAGCTCCTGCTGCACACAGGAGCCCCATGGCCAGCACCCAGCACAGCTCCTGCTTCACAGCATTTGGGGTGCCTCGGTCCGTGTGCATCCCGTGTGCAGCGAAGAGAAGAGACCGGCTTCTCAGCCAGCCAGGGCAACCTGTCCAAGATCCCCAAAGGACACCTTTCCTTTTAGAGGCCTCATTTGAAACATGCACCCACTTTCTCTTTTATCCACTTCCACGCATACCTGTGCTTACTTTGCAGACTACTTTTTGAACTAGATAAAAGCAGATAAAAGAACTCAATTAAAGTAGTAAGAATGAAACAGTCCCTTGCCAATACAAGCAGGCTAACTTGTCATCCTCAGCTCCTCACTGGGCCATATGTTTAAAAATGACAAGGAAAATGGTCTTCCTGGGTGAAAAACATATGCTGCTTGAGGAAAGACATCATCATGGCTAAGAAATTTTGTGCAGCCTCAGAATGCACAGACAGGCCATCAGTGACTGCTGGCTACGTGGGGGCTGAGAAAGGGGTGGGAAGAGCTCATTCCCTCCCTCCTGCCAGGGGTTTTGGTAACGTGCAACCAAGCCGGCCGCAGCGGCGCTGGCAGCGCTCCTATCTGCACACACAGTGCCTGGTGCTGCCTCCCCGCCACCATCCCCAGGGGGCCGGCACAAAGGTGGCCGTGGTGATTTGCAGGGATGGCGCCCGGCGCACTGGCACTCTCTTATCAGCGAGCACACTGCCCAGCCCGTGCACAGAGCTGCTGTGGGCTCCCGCCCTGGGACACCCTCTGTGAGCAAACCCCCAGCTGGGTGTTTACGGCGAGCAGGCATTGTTTGAATTCACATGTCCCCCCACCATAAATCCTCACAGGCACTGACATGCCTGCAGAATCCAGGAGAGATGGAGAAAAGAGAGCTGAGGCTCGGCCCCACTGGCGCCAAGGGGCTGAGCGCAGGGCGGCATGCCCAGGCTCTCACCTACCTTTGCCTGTGGATGACCCTCTGGTCTGAGGGGTAGGCAGCGCTGTCAGGGAGCACAACACTCAGCACCACTTTGTCAGACACACCACACAGCGCACACTACACTGAACTGAAGCACATTTGCCACGTGCGGGGGCAGAGCCAGCGCTGGTGCCTCAGCATGCACCGCATGGGATGCGCTGCGAAACCTCGGCATGGCCGGGGCTGCTGTAGGCCCTGTCTGACATGAGATTTGCAGCTGTGCTTCTGTTTGTCTTCAGCTCCCATTCAGATGTGGAAATGTGCTTTATGTTCTGCACAATAAATACGTATTTCACTGAGCACCTGCACAGCAAGCCAGTCAGCACAGCTCCTTATCAGCGCACTGATTTTCTGGCACGTGCAAGCAGAAGTCCTTGAAAAAGGCTCTTTTCAGGCTGGGAAGCTCCAGGTAAACTCAAATATCACATGTGGGGTGACAGCAGTGAGGGGAGCCAGACCTCAGACCACCCAGCCATGTGCACCCCTGAAACAGTGGCGTTTCAGAGCTCTCAGCAAGGAGGGCACAAATTCCGACTGCAGGGAGATGTGCAGCACCTGGGCACTGTAGCCAGGGTGGCTGAGGAGCCCTGGGGAGCCCTGTGCTCTCCCTGCACCTGGAGAGGGGACATCTGTGACAAACTAAGGACAGGAGCCTGCACTTGAAGCCCTCCAAGTGATTGACAATAAAAACACTGCCCCGGTGCCCATTTTCAGATCTGGACAGCAAGAACTGAGGACTCCAGGGAAAATCCATGTTTTTACAGTTTGTGATACTATTGAGCTTTTCTGGTGCCAATTTTAAAACACTGCTATGACCTCTGGAAAGAGGAGAAACTGCATTTCAGCACAACAATGCAGAAAAGAACAAAAAAAGGAAACTTGTTATTTTTTTAAGCTTGAAACACTAGTCAGGTTAAGAGAAAAGAGCAGAATTCTGGCAAGGACAAGAGCACTCAGACTGAACCACAACACAGTAATTAGGGCCAGTAGGTCATTAGACACACAGCTGTATAAACTAGGTGTATAATTAAGTTTCCACACTGCTTTTTCACAACTGTATTTCAGTTTCTTTTGTAGAGGACAATCAGTAATTCATTAATTTAAGGATGTAACAAAAGCAGCAGCAAAAAGAGAGAAAAAGGACTAATTTGCCAATCAGGTGCAAACAAAGATTACAATTTTGGGAAGGGCTAGTTTTGGAAATGCACATAAGACATCTCTCTTTGTCAGTGGGAAGTAAAAAATGCCACCTGACAAAAACATTTATGAGACATTGTCACTTGTTGACAAGCTGCTGTATATGTGTTTCTGGATAAGCATCCCACAAATGGGGTTGCATGGCAATTATAATTCTTGTAGCAGGTGAAATAAAAGAAAATGCAAAATTATACACTAGCATGAAACAGTTACAGTACCTTGTTTCAAAGGTTTCAAAGCCTACAAGTTATAGGGCATTTAAAAGAAGCAACTGCAAGACTTTAATTATAAACTAGTTCCTACCGTACAGTAGTTTAGAAAAATCAGCTGCTTCCAAGCTGGCAATATCCATATATAGCTCTGCTGCTGTTTGAAACAGACAACCTGTAAAGTTATCAACAACAGAAAGGACCTCATGAAATGCTCAGAGACCCAGCCAAAACCTACTTCTGTCCGCTTCACTGATGTGCTAATTTGCTTTAAAACCTCTACATGCACTTGAGAATCTGAAGAAACAACTTCACCTGAGACTATTCTGATCCATGGAAGGAAAGGGGTGGAGGAAGCAAAACAAAACCACAATAAAATACTGGAGCTAAACCCAGATTAATGCAGGATTAAACACACAAGCCAAATGACAAAGCTTGTGACTTTTTAGCCACTTTTTGTCAGACAACAAACCACCTGGCACCAGCCACCAGACAGTGATCTATCACAGAATAGTTTCTTGATGTAGGGAGCCTCTGGTGCTTGTTGTAGGACACAGTAAGTTGTAAATCCACATGTAGTTCTTTACTCTTGTCACTAATGCTGTAAGATAGCATCATGCTACACCTACACTATAACAGCAGCATGCAAAAACTCATAAAAAAGGCTGCACATGATGCCAATGGCAATTACTTAGCCCTCTCTATTTAGGGGATATGAGATACTAGTGAGTTTTAAAGTAATTTTAAAAGCTTAACACATCCAGTGTATACACTAGGTGTTTTTATTTGTTCTCAGAATATTTTTCAAGATGCTGCTGCGAAAGGAAACAGTTTAAGGCACTGTTTGCAGGACTGCTGCAGGAGTGCTCGATTGCGGGGGCAAGCTGGGAAACAAGAGAAGATATAAGCCAGTAAGGAATTGTGATGTTCTTTTGGTACAAGCTGCCCCCATTTAGGCCCTTTTCAGATCCCAGTAGACACTGGGAACCTACAACCTGCAATCACAGACATCAGTCATGAGCAAAAGGTATAAAAGGCACCTAATTCTGTCAGGAGAACATCTCTACTACACTGACATCAAAAGGAATGCCATGCACCTATGCTACCAGAGATGTCTAGATTTCATCAGTGTTTTGTCCTCAAAGAAACAAGTCTGAAATACATGAAAAAGCAAGGAGGGGAATGGCTGTTTGTTACTTCCTTACATGTCAAAGCAGCTGTGTTCAAACTGTATTATAACTTCAGCACGCTGTAATGAATTTCTAAGGGATTCCAGTGAAATAGATGGTTTATCCTGTTCTTTGGAGTGATCTCTTGTAATCCTGCAACACTCCTGAGCTACAATACCTTCCTAACTTCAGTATCCCAAAGGAAGTCATTAGTTATGTTGTATTATCAGCCTGGTGATATTATCACTACAAATATTACCTGTATTGATCTGGAGCCATGTAGACATGACTGAAAGCCCTGCTTCAGATTAAGACATGAAAATCTAGCTTGTCAAGAGGTCAGGCACTGCATTACACCCTCAGGTGTGTAAGGCAGGTATCACAGGGAAAAGAAGTGCAGGGTAACTAAGGACACAGACAAAGAGCTCTTCTTGTAGGGTAAAATCTTTAAATTCAACACACTTTCTAAGGAGGTCTTATGTTTTCACCCAGGTGGTGCAAGTCTTTTTAGATGAACTGAACAAAGACAAACATTTTGCAGGCTTTCCTCAAAAATCGTCATGATTATCAGACCATGTCATCAAACTGGTGTATCTGAAAGGGTTGTTTTTTCCCCAAGGTAAGGTATGTGAATATCAAGCAATATTCCAGATTGTCTTCATGGAAACATTCTCATTCCAAAATATATGAGTGCAATCTTCCTATTTACTTTAAATCACTTCAGGACACTAGATTAAACAAAATAGAAAACAGACACTCTAGTTCTGGAACAAGGATTATCCTCACATGGAGACAATTAGCACTTATTTCATGTATATGCAGATAGTTATATAGTGCCTTTTTGGGACAAAATGTCTTTGTAAATCATCCACACATGTGAAGAGATTAAAAGAAGACAAAATTATGTTACCTGCAATCAAGAATAGCAAATGGGAATACTGAAAAATTATTTTGATATATCCCTAAAAATATAATTTATATTTCTTAGTCTCACTAAGAGAATACTACACTGAGGATAAAAAAAAACCTGAGGTGTAAAAACACTGACTGAATTTACATTAATAGAATCTCTAGGTTGCTATGTTTTAATGCAGATTTGCCTCTGGAAAAGAACTGCTCCTTTTGATAGCACTGCTGTCACCTGTCATAACCTTACATTCCTGCTCTGGAGTCCCTGTCAGCAGTGCCCGCTGCCCTCTGCCATTGTGCCATTACAGCTGTTTGGGGACACACAGGGAACCAGACCCAAGCAGACATTTGGGCTAAAAAGAGCCTCCTTTTGTGGGGCTCAGCCCCAGCAGCCGTCCCAGCACAAGTGAGGAGAGCGGGCAGTGATGGAGCAGCGGCCACCCAGGGCGATTCTTCCTTGGAAAGGAGCAGTGGCCACATGGGCTGTGCCCTTTGCCTTCCCGTTGGGAAAACAAGGAGTTTTCTGAATAGAAAGTTACATCTTCTTGCATACTCCCTTGCAGCAGAGTGCCATGTGCAGAAGTCTCAGGCCAGTTGCTGTGGTTCTCAGCTGGCTGAGAAATTACCCTGCAAGAAGTGGCCTTTCGATTTTACGCACTTTCAAGTTTGCAGCCTGTGCAGGGCTTAAATGAGAGTGCAGAGCAAGAAGCCCTGGGAGCAGGCTTAGGACTGCAATCCCTACCCTACTGCAAGCATGGGAAAAGCCCCAACATCCCTCTGTCCTTCCTCCCAGCAAGCAGATGGGAACAAGAGCAGGGAGTCCTCCCCTCTGCAAGCCAGAGTGAGACAAGAGAGGGTGCTCTTGGGGTGGGAGTCAGACCAAGCCAAAGCCTCCTCCTGACCCTTCCTCCCTTGCTGTATTCCATCTCCTGTATTTTTTTTTTTTTTTTTGGCTGATCATTTTACTTATGCCCAAAAAGGAGAGCAGAAAACATAGACTAATTACAAAACAAATTAAGTGTCCAGGAGGAATATGCACTCAGGGGAAAAATGATGGGATACTGCTGCACCAGAGGAGAAGCTAACCACTAACCCTTCTGCCTTCTGCCAGCCTTGACCTACCCATCTGCCATAACAGCAACTGCCTAAAAATAATTTAGATGAGTGTGGAGGAAGATGTGATGGCAGAGTATTCAACTCTGGGAAGGTGAAAGATAAGAATCCCTGATTTAAATACATATGAACATATTCTGCACTCCCCCTCCTAAGATTTTATTTAATCTTTGGTAAAATCTGCAAAGCTTTTTCCTACCCCTGTAAATCGGCTTAGCGTGCTTGGCTGAGTACCTGCTGCTACTGCTGGCCATGCAGAGGCAGCCCTGGAAAAGCAAGGTATGTTGCAATTGTTCACACCAGTGCTCTGAGCTTGTTCTTACTTTACAGAAAGTAAAATCAAGATCAGCGTAGGCTGATACCATCCTCACTTCCATAAAATTCAAAAGGCAATGTAATAATAACCTAGGGAGAATGCTGTATTTTTAGGGTGGGATTACAGAACTCGCACTATGAATTTTAATCTCAGAAATCATGTTCTTTTAGGGGTTCAGAGGCCTTTTTTCCTGGGAGTTTTGCACACTTCAGTCATTTAACTTTTTTAATCTTCCTACATTTGGAGAGAGAGAGAAAGATACCTGCCTAAACTTCTAGCATTAAAAAACCCCACAACATTTTTGTCTAACGTTATTACTGACATATTCCAATTGGAAAGCTGTTGCTTTTATTTTAATTTTATTAGAGGAGTGAACAAAGGCTACCCAAGGCACCACAATAAAATTACATTAACTGTAAAATTACATTATTAATTCTTTAATCTCACTTGAGGCCTCAAGCTGTTGCTATGTCCAATTACCCAGCTAACCACCTGTCAGAACTGTAAAGCTAGTTTAACATTACCTCCAGGACAGTTGTGTGCCCTGTGTTCAGTCAGGTCTGCCAGTGAATCGAAGTCCTGCTGACAGTTATCGCAGGTGTAAATTGACTCATCCTCCATGTCTTCATCTTCCTCATTTCTCTCTTCCTGGCTCGTCACACTGTTCCTCTCTTCCAGGGCCCGGCTGTCCTTCGCTTCACTCTCCAGCTCTCCTCCCAGGCCACCTGCCAACAGCAAGAACATCTCTAAGTTTGAAAGGTCTGAAAAATAAGAGCTTTAAGAAGGATGTTGCGCTTATTAAGATACATTTAATTACAGTCACTCTCACATTATTCCCGACACCTTTCATTATATTAATGTGGTTTTTATATCATGTGGTGCAACAATTCTCAACTGTATTCTCTGCTGCTTAGTGCGAATCCTGCAAACACTCTCTCCTAATCTTCTCTGGTGGGTGTATAGCAGGAGCCTCTAACTCTGTCATATAAAGTTGTTAGTGTTTTATCACTTAACCAGATTCTCAAAGCTTTAAAAATTGGCAAGATTAATTACAGCCCGCAAAGAAAAGGCATGTGCTGAATTTTAATTCTCAGTGCTCTCCTCTTCCCACCGCCCCCAAGCCCCAATATTAGTAACAACAAGTGAAAAAGATGCTCTAGCTGAATATCCCAAAGCACACACGTACCCCAGGACATGAGAGGTCTTGCTGAACTAATGAGAGGCACTTGGTTGGGCAGATGAGCCTGACATTGTGCTGACCTAGCTGAGAGCAGATACAGTACATCTGACCTTCAGGTCCCTCCAATATTTTTTATCTTGGTCTGTGGCCAGTGTGGGCTAGCACATGCATCTTTGCCAACCCCCCCCCGGTTTTTATCTGCATTTGTGCACAGGGAGACCGAGCTCTCTGACAACTCCAGAAACTCCCCAGTGTGGGGGGCCGAGCACCACAGGGCTGTGCAGGTGGCAGCTCCACACAGGGGGCAGCTGGCTCTCCACTGGCCATGGCAGGAGGGGGGTGGCAGGACAGCTGCTCACTCCCCCCAGGACAGTGGCACCCTCAGTGGCCTTGGTGAGGGATAAGCTTGCAGCCACATCCTCCCGCCTCCAGGACACCCCCTTAACCACAGTGGACACCCAGATGTGCCTAAAGCCAGTCCATGCAGCACTGCAGACAACCCTTGCTTGGGCTCTCTGGAGAGGCCATGGAGCTGAAAATTCCCTTCTAAGCCCCTGCTGCCCTCTCAGCAGGGAAAGCATCCATTATGGACACTAGCCATGGTGGCCAGGCTTTGGTGACCAGTTGAAACACAGATCTGCCTCTTCTTCACACAGGTTCCCCAACAGAGGTGATACAGCCCCAGGTGCTACACCTGCACTATTTCACTTGCCTCCACAAGAACTCATGCTCTTAATACACCCTGTCAGTATGATGGGAACACTTGGGAAGTCATTCAGAAAGTGAAACAGAACCACAGACTCTGCCAGCAGAAGAGATCCTCACACACTGGCTGACCCCAAAAGCCCAGGAGCTGCTCTCAGCCAGGTAGGAGGGAGATGCCACCCTGATGGTTTGGAATGCATTGGGTTTTAAGCCATTAAGGAAGGACCAGCAAACAGAGGGATGAATTGTTTCTAAAATCAGATCAGCGCCAAAAAGATTAAGGACAACCAATGCTGAGAACATGAAGAAAAGCTGAAATTAAAATTTATTA
This sequence comes from Ammospiza nelsoni, assembly GCF_027579445.1. NCBI lineage: Eukaryota > Metazoa > Chordata > Aves > Passeriformes > Passerellidae > Ammospiza > Ammospiza nelsoni. The sequence goes on from NC_080645.1 coordinate 9,656,564, forward strand.
AAGACAAAACCTGGTTACCACAAGCACTGCAATTCAGACACACATGGCTAGAGCTCTGCTACCACTATCCAGCCAGATCACATTTCATACCATCTTCTGCTCTGCACAGACTAACATAAATCAACTGGTGTAAAACACTCTGCAGCTTTCCATGGAGCACTCGTAACATGACGTGCCCTTTCAATTGCAATGGAAATATCAAAAATCAGAGCCTGCGTTGGTGTGTGCCTCCCTCCTAGCAGTTAACTGATCTGCACATTTTCAGATTCTTTTACTGCTAAATTATACATACCTTTCTACTACAAAATTTCCATTAAGGGCAAGATATAATATTCATCTTACCAAATCAGATATGCTACTTGCACAGCAGTAATGAATTTAAGGATTTAGCTATAAAAAGTATCACTCACTAAGCACTCCATATTGTAAGTCATCATCTATACTATGTTTATTCAATAAAATGCCACTAACTGAACCTCATGCTTTATAGACTCTTCCTTAAATAAAAATGTCGTGTAATGAAAAAAAACCACAATTCTAGTTCTCTTATATTACTACTTCACCAAATACTAAGTCACTTTTAGACCTATGCCAGCTTTGCTTTATTTCACACATAATTTAATGTATATATTCAAATTATCACTTACATTTTGTCATATTTACTTGGCACACCTTTATACAGTATCTCATTCCAGACTACAATCACAAACATTTTAGCTCATTCAATCTTTTTAAAGCCTATGTCCTGCAGACTTGATAGTTAATAAATCAGAATGTCAACTCTCCAGTTTTATGACAGAAACCTACAAAAAGAGCCCAAGCACATAAATGTAACCTAAAGAATTGGCACCTGTGTCCACGCTGCCTGCTGACAAAGGCCTCGGGGAAGCACTTCTGAACTGACTATGCCACAACCTGAAGAAGCAAGGTTTTAGGCAACTTTGGGCAGCTTTAAGGGACCTTCATTAATATTTTCAGCAGAAATTCTGTCTTTTGAGAGTTAACCTAAAGACCAGCTGATCTGCTGAGTACACTGTGACAAATTCATCCTTGGTTTTACTCCAATACTTCGTGACTACACCAGGGATAAAGCTGCTCGACCGAGTCCAACAATAACAAATAATTTAGCACACTGCTTTAGGAAAAGTAAATTGTACAATGTGAGATAAGAAAATAGATTCCCCACTGCAAAGCAAAATTCCAGAAACGTTTTTTAATTCCCTGTTGAATGGGAAATCTGATCCTCTAGGCAACTTCTCAAAAGCGTCGTTGCTTGACAGAGCTGTATGTCAAATAACACAAGACTGAAGCTTGCAGAAATTATTTAGCAAATGCAACACTGCTTTACAATGGGATTTTTTCTGGTTTTGGCAAGTTGAAGGAATTGTACATGTCTGCCACACCTCGGTGTTACTGTCCTTCAAACAAAATGGTCCTCAGATTCCTCTGCTGGGAGCTGCACACTGTGTGCTCGCCTTGCTATTACCAAACAGTGCTGAGAAAAATCTCTGGTGTTTCTTGGGTTTCTGACCTTTGTCTCTGCTCTTCTGAGCACAGGCTGCCAGCAGGGTGTGTGGGGTGCGGGCCACCCTGGGGAGACGCTCGCTCCTTGCCCAGGGGAGCCCAGCAGCCAGGCAGTGATGGGAATGGGTGGTCCAGCCAGCAAGGAAAAGCTTCAAACGCAGCCCAGCTGCTCCCACAATGAGCTCAGTTTCCCTGATGAGGACAGCAGGCCACGAGCATTCCTCGGGAACTGGTTTCTGCAGAGCTCTGCTGTAGCAGTTCACAAATTTAACCTGCAGTTTTCCTGCTGGCAGGAACTGCAGGAGCACCTTGCCTGTGGGTGCAAGCACACTGCCAGAGGGGTTTGGGTCACCACAGGAGGCCAAGGTGCTGCTGGCACCACAAGCAGGGGTGGCTTTGGAGCTGGGGCTGGCTCTGAGGGGACATGTCTGTGCACCACCAAGCAAAGGGGCTTCTTGGTTGCCAGAGCCAACAGGTCTTTGCAGCCTCCAAAAATCTGTAGCCTTGTGGCATCAAGCACAGATAGATACATTTACTGCCACAGCTAATTTTTAAGATTCCATTTTTAAGCCTTGGATTTTAGTGAGCCTAATTCAAACTACAGTAAGCAGTTTCTATCTAGATTGCTTAAACATTTTACAATAACCACAGTTATCAACCTGGAGGAATTTCTGCACCAAACACCACTGTGAGGACAGCACAGCACCACAGGCACACAGCTCACACTGGTGGGGTGTGCTCAGCACAAGGCTGTAGGCAAATGCCAGCAGAAGGGAACTGCAGGCAGTACCAGGATAAATGATCAGGATAAATGATCACTGATCAGTTCCAAAGATGGGGTAACACTTTAGTGTTATGAGTAATTTTTAAGTGATCCTGCCATATCTAATGATGGTTCTAACAATCTTCTTTTATGAGTAAGAGAAGATACCATTTGAGAGGTCAGTCTTAAAAGTATACCTCACTACCCAAAATGTCAGGAAACGGGGTAGGGGGGCTTTTTTGTTTTTCTTCCCCCCCCCCCCCCCTTTTCCCCTGTAGCACAGTGGAAGGTCTGCAGGGCTTTACACAAGAAGAATATTTTACCCTATGACCTAAACAATCTGGCCAACAGTCAGGAATATGTTATTCTAATTGCCACTAAAGTTAATGTTGTTAATGACCCTTAGTTTTTCTATACAAGCCAGTTTATGCTCTAGAAAGTTACTATTTCAAAGGAGACATAAGCAAGAACTGGGAGTGTTCCTGCCTGACCTGGTGGTCCAAGGAATGTGGCAAACTTGGCAAAGCTGAAAAAGTGAATTCCCAAAGGCCCAGTTTGAAAGTTGCAGTCAGTAGAAATGCCTTCTGAGCTGTGTTCAAAACAGCTCTGTTACAGGAACAACGTGCTCCTAAAGCCAAATATTTGAAAACAGATTACATGTACCATGTTCAGCTCAAGAGCAGATTTCCCTTGCTTCAGTCAGCCTGGGACAGACAGCCCTGCCACCAGGCTGGGACAGACAGCCCTGCCACCAGGCTGGGACTGTGCTTAGAGCTCAGCATGGCACAGCCTCAGCCCAGGACCACAGGGACAGCCCAGCCATGAGAGGCACAGCAAAATGCTTTGGGGCTTTGCTTAGTGGGGCAGGACTGAAGGCAGAGCAAGGCCAGAGCCAGACTGGAAAGATGCTGATGCCTACCTACAATTTCCACTGAAACACTTGGAAATGGGTAACACCTTGCAACACACAGGCCAGAAAAACTGAAAAGAAACCAACCTCAGCTTAGTTTTTCATCTGTGGAATCAATTATGGACAGTTTAAAATTTTTATTCTGTCAACACAATACAGGGTAGGCAAGCCTTTCTGTCTTTGTGCCAGTAAATTTTCTGGGGCTTTTCTTTTTTTTTTTTTTTTTTTTTAAGCTTGTGGATTTCTGAAGCTGGGATTTATTTTAAATCTAGGGCTGCTCTTCGGAACATGCTATTTAGTGCAGGGTCATGCCTGGCCTTAAATAGGTCCAATTATGGGGCCTCCATGAAGAAGCAGGCACACACTGAAGCAGTGCTAGATGCACTTTCTATCCCAGAAACTTTGCCACACAGAGCTAAGGCTGCAAAGTGACACTCTGTAAAGCACCACATAAACATCTACACCACATGGACATGCACTGCCCAGGTCTGGCTGCTGGAAGGAAAAATGTAAAATGAAGAGCAGAAAAGAGGCATCTCTTTGCTCCTCACCTTGGTCCCAACAAAAACAAACAAAGGACTGCAGTTATTTCTAGAAGTTTTCCTGAGATGCAGGACAAGTGACAAAAGTACTGAATAAACAAAAGCTAATTGCTGGAGGAGTGATGGGTGCTGGCAAACAACTGACACCTCCTGGGGCTTGGCAGAGCCCTGCAGTGCCCACCCAGGGGCGCAGCCTTCCTGCCCTGCGGCCACAGGGCTACCCCAGCAAGACAAAAGGAAAGGAAATTTCATCCATAATTAGGAAGTGAGAACAAAAGAGACAAATGACTTAAAGGAAAAGCCTAATCTAAACATTCGTTAGTGAATGTTTTGCTCAGTGTCAAATGCCAAATCAGTGTGGGGGAGGTTTCTACTTTTATGTGGTTTGTTACATTTTAGTATTGTCTTTAGCTCTGTAACATAGAAAGAGAGTGCAAAGTTCTCTGTACTTGTGATCAAAGAATGAAAAAGTGCCAAAAAGTCACTAGTGTTTCAGTAATTAAATCACAAACAAACTTAAACAAATCTTCATCGTAGGATGAAGTCTTGCCTTTGCTGGGTAGTCCCATTCTGTGACTCCTCAACATTTCAAAGAATGTCCTTTTTAAACACTTCTATTTTGAACACAGATATGTGTGTGTGCTAGCTCTCAAAGGGCCAGGGCCCTCCTGTGAGCTGCTGTAACCTCTGCAACCATACCCACACAAAGCTGCCAAAAATCTGCTCTGGCCAAGCAAACCAGGTCAGAAAGCGTGGACTGCACCCCAGCCCCAGGACCAGGAATCAAAGGCAGCTCATTCCACACATCAAACCATCACTACGTGCATCAAAGGCAAGCGGGTTTGGTCCTCCATCATGCAGTGCAGCATACCACTTTCACAGGGTGTCAAACCACATGTGGTAAAGAAAAAAGGTGCCTAGCTGATAAACAAAGAGCCAGAAAGGAATAATGCATGGAACACCACAGTATATTCATGCAATGGTAAATCACAGGGGACGACTACACGACAGGGCAAGCGAGCAAAGTGCAGGTACACAATCCTGCTGACACTCAGCTGCCCTGCAATGCTCCTCTCAGGCTGAAGAGATCCACACATCAGATCTTGTCTTCCCTCAACAAGAGGAAAAAACAATCATAATACCAAAAAAATTATTTGGTCCAGCATGTAGTTAATGGTGTTGGCCTCCTAAGACTTACAACTTAATAAAATTGATCTCACGGCAGTACTGTAATGAAGAACAGTAGGATAAGGCTACCCTCGAACCATGAAAATTGCATATTGTTACCTCCCCGTGCCCTCCTAGGGCTGTGGCCGCTGCAGCCCCTGTGAGCTGTCATTTGTCTGCCTCTGACAGCAGCTCCCACCAACAAGCAGCAACAGTGGCTGCAAGAGCTTCTTTTGGAAAGGCAAGGGAAGAGGGAGAGTGTTCAGTGCTGGGTGTCTCTGCATAATAACCCATGGGACAAAGCACAGATTACACCAGTAATACTGTTTTATGTGAAGGGTGTTAAGAATAAAATACACAAAAGTCAGATATTTTAGGAAGCACACATGATAACATTTCATATCAGAGCATTATTACACTCCAGTTCGTATTAAATCATAATAATTTCTAAGTAAATGGAAAGTTCTCAGCATTCTTCAATTTGGCAAAGAAAAACTAATTCAGTAGGGTACAACATCTCCTTCTATATCTGCTGGTACCCACACTCTTGGAGAAAGGGGTTCCAAGCACCCCAGGAATAACTGGTGCCAGCAGCAGCACTGCACCTGCTCCTGCTGGCCCTGCACCACTCACAGAACTGGAGCTGACAGCCCTGCACATCCCACAGCTGCCTCTCAGCAGCCTTCTTTTAGCTTACTCACACCAACACTTCTCAGGGAAAATGTCCATCTTTCTTCAGACAGGATGCAATTTCCTCAAATTAGCAGCAGTTTAAGAAAACCTCAAGTGTCTACCTGGAGTTTAAAGGCATGGAAAGTGGCAGGAACATGAAGCAGAGGACTGGCAGCCCATTGCATTTTCCTTTGCTGTAGCAGTCACAGGTATCACACACATAAACCTCTTGCCCTACAGTGCCTTGCTTCCACCTGAGCCCACCTCCATCTCTACATTGTTATCTCTGCTGTAGAGATACACCATAATCTGGTTAGAGATATGTATGCATGGTGTAAGTGCCCTGTTTGTCCAGTGAAAGTAAGACTCTGCCATCTTTGCCTCCATGCAAATCCAGCCTTGCTGCAGGGCTGTGTGCAGCATCTCCCAGAAGGATGTTTGTTTATCCAGCCAGTCCTGGCTCCAGCCCTCTAGAACAGTGTAACCATGTACACCCAGCATCTGAAACCCACTGGCTTTGCTCAGTCAATGATTCTTACACATCACACTCACACACACAAACTCACCCTACTACCCTGCTTTTCTTGGATCAAGACTTCCATTATATCCTTTAGTCAACATACTAGAGAAACCTTTTAATAAATGCTGTTAATTTTTTTATTGATCAAACTGTGAGCCATTTCATTTTCCATTATAGCAGAAATCTCCTATAGGAGCATTCAGATTGAGTTTCTTTATTCTGTCTCTAGAAGCATGTCACTTTTCATTATTGCTTAAAAATTAGAAAGCAGTTTCTCTGTTCTTTATGGCTTTTTAAAGTTTAGTTACTGAAGGGTTATTAAACTTGGAAAATATACAGACAGGCATAATGTGATGAATAAATTCCTCACTGTCTCTAACCAACTTTAACACTAGCTTTTTTATATTTTTTTAGGTTTATTTTCACTGAAAGACTGCCTGTAATTATTACTCATGTTCTCCCCAAACACTTATGTTACTAAAGTGTGAAATGTCTTCTAACACAAAGACAGTTCTCTGGGAAGTAATTACGAAAATGCATTCAGGGGCAATAATTTTATATTAACTGTCAGCAGCATACATCTTCTGAAAAGGCACTTGTTATGAAGGAATTATTTGTGTGGAATTTGAAGGCACTGAAGGCAAAGGAAAATTGCAGAAACACATTAAACTGAAACTCCAGCTCCCTCATCAAGGGTCAGTTTATGTTTAAATCATTACTTTGAAGGCAACCCCACACCTTCCAGAGAGTCTATTAGAAAGACAATTTCAATTTATGCACAAATTGGACACAGTCTCGAGTTTTTGGAGTGAAACAATTTATATCCCCTTTTTAAGAAAATTTCTGAGCAGCTAATCGAAAGAGATATGTCTGAAAATTATGGACTTCTATTAACCTTTCACTGATGACACTAAAAATACTTGCTACTGATTTATGGGCAGTAACAAAAATAGTGGCCTCAAAACTGACCAAGCACATTAAAAAGATATCTGTGTCTGTAATGGCTGCAAGAAAAGATTTAATAAGTATTTCACAGTAACTTTTAGCCTACAGGCCAATCCTTCAGTCCTTAGGAATAACTCAGTGAAAGGTTTTTAAAAAGTGAAACCCAGCAACAGTGATTAAGCATCATATCATTTTAAAAGTGTTTTTTTTTTTTAAATCAAATAAGGAAATAACATAAAGACCACCAAACAGTAAAATCTCCTCTTAATCATAGCTGCAGGTAATGTTTCAGCCTTTCTAGTGCTTTTACTAAAATGATTTAGATGCTTCTATGCTATGTGACAAATGCACTTACACGCCGAAAAGCGGACAAAGAGCTGAGTTATTATTATTTATTTGCATGCAAGCAGCAGTGGGATTGTACTTTATAGTGTTAACAGCACATAGTGTTTATCAGCTCTTCAGTGTTTGGCAGACAGTTTAACAGGATAAATATGGGATGTAAACACTTTCCCGACACAAAAAGCATTGTAAGTGAATCTTAGGGAAGGCAAGGAAAGGCAGAGAGCGGAGCAGTGCAGAGGGTGCCAAAGTGTTGGGCTGGAGCAGCACCCAGGTGTGGGACACTGACCATGGCCACCCTCAGGGTGCCCTCCCCAGGCCAGGGACACTGTCCCCCCACAGGGCTGTCAGGAGAGCAGCACCTCCTTTTATCCTGGGGCCTCCTCCTTGGAAAGGACAGGCTCACAGCCCTGGAGATCTGCTTTGTGCATCCCTGTGGCATCCAAATCACAAAACGTGTTTGCACCCAAACTGCTCACCAGCCATCTGCACAAGACTCTATCCACTTATTCATGTGTGCCAAGGAACACATTATCTGCCTCTGAAAAAGGATGCTGCTGTCCCCTTCCAGATTCCAAAGGTGCATCTGAACGGGAGTAGCTGCCACCTTCAGTTCAATAATGAGGTTCAAAGCAAACCAGATCTAAAATCCATTTTAGATGCATGCATTTTAGATATAAAGTTCATTCATATGCACAAAGAAATTAGAATGCAGCAAGTATTAACTTCAAAGAGAAGTGCACTTCGTCATAAAAAAGTGCTTTTTTCTTTCACGTACAACTGCTAAATAATATTGACCTGTACTCTAATAAATACATGTGACTTTTCAAAAGAAAAATGGCACTTAAACTTTACTTCAGCATATGAATATTTTAATAAAACTCAACTTATTGTTTTTTAAATATTTGTTGAAGAGAAGTGTTCTGTTTCCAGCAGTTCTATGGAATTCCACTCACAGCTAACATGGGACTTCTTAATCACATTTTAATCCATGGGCATGACAAACCCTTTCCTTTCTTTGAGGAAATGGTGAGAGATTTTCTTTTTTTTCTTTTTTCTTTTTGTGGCTTTTTGGTTATTTGGCACATTTTTACTTCAAGGTAAAGCCAGATATCTGCAAAACTTAAATCTATAGCTCCCTGAACAGACAGAATATTCAGAAGGCTTAATAAAATTCACATGTGGCTTGTTATTGCAGCTGCATATCAAATGCAAAAATAAGGTATTGACTGGTTCTGCTCAAAATAGCAGCTGCTGGAACTCTTTATTAAAATAAACCTGTTGATTTTCAAAGAGAGAAAAATTACAGATGATGTAATTTACCATAAGCAATAAACGCCACTGCATATTTTGATGTCCCTTTGCCTAATTCAAAATGCAGATTCCTTTATTGCTCCTCCATAAGGTCCAGGACTTTGAATTGGCCTTTCTGCAGGAAGTTCTGGTCTTACAGAACTCGTGTCTTCAGTGTACAGCCCTCAATGGATGCACACAGGAGAAAGATTTAAACAGAGCAAGGACTCCATACAAAAATATCCTCTTAGGCCCCTGAATATATTTCCTTTCAAAATGCACTTTTCCCATGCTTGAAATATGGATTTGTTTAAAAGTTTTGCTGAAAAGGAATGTCTTTTAGAAAACAAACTGGTGGGATACTACAGGTAGCATTTATATTCCTCCTTTTATACCTATAAAAACCCCAGAACATTAGGACTGAGAGAGTAAGAGAGCCCTCTGCAAACTGTCAGGGGTGATCAATACAGAGGGAAAAAGGGGAACAAGAGCAAAAAAACATATTGGGGTAGGAAGAAAAATACACAGAGACAAATTAGAGAAAGCAATAATTATTTCACTGACCTTCTCATGGGTCTTGGTTTGCTCAGAACCTGCCTGGATCATTTTCCATTGGGAATGACAAATGTGTGGCTGAAGAAGCACAGAAGGGACCCACTTCTGTGAGAACTGTGCCTGGAAGTCTTCAAAACTGTGACTAAAGACTTGAGAGGCTTCAGTGGGGCTGGTGGAGTTAGCTTGTTAGGTAAAACTCCTGGTTTTATCCAGGGTACAGAGGGTTGAATCTGGACCACACTGAGTTGTGGGGTTTATGGCCTGATCAAATACCCCACATCACCTCTAGAGTTAAAAACTCCTCACTGACTTTCTCTCTACAAATCTGGCTTGCTCTGGGGAAAAAAACGGTATTTCAAATGCACCTGAGGAAAAAGACACATTTTCCCAAACACATGCTTAAGTCTCTCTCTAAGCAGTTATTGCTGGCAGAGGCTCATGCCACTGCTCAAGGGGAGCCTTCCAAGCTGGGCACCGCCAGCACAGAGAGCAGAAACTGGGAAAACAGCACCTTGACACTGCTCCAGCCATGGCTGGGAGGGACACCTGTAGGTAGCCCAAGTGATTTAGGGGGATAATACTCACAAGTGGCAACAGACTGTAGTGAAAACCCATGAAATTGGAAATTAATGAGAGTTAAGCACCTACGTGTCCACATGGCTTCAGAAGGGCAGGGTTTGCAAGCTCTCAGAAACTCTCCTCAGGTCTCCTTGTGCATGTCTGCACAACCAAGCACCAGGCTGGGCACCGTGTCCTGGTGCAGGGGCTCAAACCACAGCAAAAGAATTCAGTTAATGAACGTGAAAAAAAGCAACTGTTACAAGATTCTCATCCAGAAAAGAGATAAGAAAATCACACTGTGCAGCACAGAAAAGGGTTTTAACAGGTGGCCAAGTTATTATAGAACTATTGGATTTTACAGAGACTTCCCTGCCATGTGCCCCTAGGCAGTTCCTGCTGCACAAACACACACTGAACCTGCCCAGCTGATACACCCAGGGGATCTCCACAAGCCAACAAGGGATGACTCAGGAAGTTTCCTGCCCCTTCCTGCTCCTTCTCTCCTCCCTGGGCTTAAAACTAGTGATTTTGGGCCGTGGGCTCAGTTAAATTTCAGTTTGTGTTTAAAACAAGCCCACACACAAAAAATTAATGTACCTCAGATTTCCTTTCTAATTTCTTTCCTTAATACTGAACTCTGAAGTCCTACACGTTTCACTTGACAAAGCCATTAATTCAGTAATTTCACATAATTAAATGGAGCAAAGCAGAGTATTTAAATTGGAGCTAAGTGAAATATACTTCTGTGCAGCTCATGCTGTTAGGATTGTGCTGCATGCTATTCTGCTGCTGCTCATTTATTAATTTAGGATCGGCTGAAACGTGACACTGGGTAATAAGGAATTCACCGGTTTCAACAGTATTAGATTTAAAAAAAAAAATTAAAAATCACAGAGGACAATGTATCAAGCACCAAATGAAATAAGTTAATCCCTTTGAATGAGCCCTCAGCAGAGCACTTCTGCACCCAGCTGAAACTGGCACCCAGGTTTGCACTTTCCCTGTGATAACTAATTTCTGAATAGAAATCTCCTTTTTTATCCCTGGAATAAGCAGTGAGCTGCACTCATCCTCCAATGTGGCGAAACTTTTAGCAGTGATAACAACTTTTCCCCTGATAGCTTCCTGCATTTTTCTTCTAGCCCTATGTGGTAAAGAAAGTGTGAAAAGACATTTAAAAGACTTAGGCTAAAATGACTTTACAGTTGGGTGTCCCTCAGCCCCTCCTCTCATTCAGCAGGTCCCAAGTGTCAGACAGCAGTCTGTACACAGCTCCAGCAGCTGGAAGAGCCCTTGGATCTACCATGACAATGATGGATGGCAAAAAAGAATAAGAACACATAAAACCTGAAGTTCATAATTTTTGCTCACAAATGAGTAATAAAGGTGAAGAAATTAAGACGGCCAATAATCCAAATAGTGGAAATACTTTCAGTAATTAACAAAGTCTCTCCAGAATATAGTGGTGTTGTTTTGATTTTTTTTTTTCCATCAGTGCTTTCTGCTTTTCAAATTTCTCATGAATTACCTTAATTGGACTCTTCCAGGTAGGCTGGAAGTTCCTCCACTTCTTGCTGGCCTCGAAGGAACCTGTGAGAGGGGCAGCTCTGGCCTGCTCATGACAGCCCTCACCAGATCCTGCTCATAATGAGCCGCTCCCACTAATGAACAAGGGGGGGCTAGGGGGAGATATTGTTGCTGTTGTAATTAAGCTTGTGAAGAGTTTATTTGGAGAGAAATTAGATTTATTTACATGCTGCTTTGTTGCTGATGAAGCACCAGCTATCTGGGAGAACTTCTAATTAACCCTAATTTAGTTGATGCGCTCTTTAGCAGCCCCATTCCCTGTGTACTTTGCCAAGGTAAAAAGTAGTAACAATAACTAAGTTATCCTTTTTTAAAAGGCACTTTTTTTGGAAGAACCTACTCCCAACTTTTTTCTTTACATTATGGAATTTGTGTTTTGGTTGCTGACTGGCAGGAAGATGCACAGTTGACAACTTTATGTTACTCCATAGCTTTTTCAGCAGCCTGTGGTGGGTGCAGAAAAGGGGGTAAGGGGTTTGCTTTGGACCCTTGCACTGCTCTTACAGCCATCACAGCCAGGAGTCTGTTTTTAACTCTTCCACTCCCTACATCCTTGCCAGCTATGCTGTCTGGCTGCAGAGTTCATTAACCAGATATGGTTTTAAATTATTTCATTACAGAATCAAGCTAAAAATCACTTAACTCTAAGCATGTCTTTTATTTAATAGTTCACTGTCAGCTCTGCTGCTCTTCCAGTGGCCATGGTGTAGTTTTTCTGTGTTGTTTGCAACTCAGAAAAACATTTAAAATACAACTGGCTTACAACCTCTTTTAAATAAAAACCCTAAAAAGTCATCCTCTTTTTGGAGGAAGAACCAATTCTTACTTAATTTCACACATGCAACACCATGAACACTAAGCACCACTTTTTGCAATTAAGGGCAAAAAATGAAAGGTAATTTAATTCTGTTATACAGAAGCATCTATGCTTTTTCATCACAACACAAACCCTGAGATTCAAAGAGCATTTGCAGAAGTGATATCCCTCATGTCTTCATCACCACAGCTGTTTGCACATACAGTATATAAAACAAAACGACAAAATATTTTTTTAAAAGTGTATTTTGCAAACATCTTGTCTGGAAATTGTTTTACCCATCTGAGTATTACAAACTCGTGCAAGATTTCTACCTGAAATTCACCTTAATCAGAAAAAGTACATTTTTGTTGCACAACCCTTCTTTCATAAGATTGTAGACCAAATGATGCTCTCAGTTATACTTTGCTAGCCCTGTTGAGTTTCTTTATGCTTCTTGGACGTTACTGTGGAAATTTGGCAATAAATGTATTTTGTTTAATATGAACAAGGAAGAGAAGCCAAATGCTTTTTACACAGAACATTTCTCATTCATTTAGCAGAATAAATGGTCTTCTGGACTTCTGTGCTAATTGCAGAGAGTCTAATATAAACTGCTATCAAGGTTTAAGCCCACTTTTTCTCAGTTTTAATAATGGACACACATTCTGTAGAAAGTAATGAGAGTATCAGGAACAACCATTTCGCAGCAAATATTTGATTAAATAAACCATGAAAAATGGAAATCTTCCCTTTTGTCACTGAAAGAAGAAGGATAGACTATAATTATCTGTCCTTACTATGGTCAAAATTATGTAGAGGAAGACTTCAATTCAAAACATTGCCTTATAGACTTTTAGGCAAGCTTCAGAGTCAGGAAAAGGCACTGCTATTTTTGTTGTTACAATTGCATCTCCTTGATGTGTCAGCAGGAATGGCCTGACATAGCCCTTCTTGGTGGAATGCTATTCAAGTCCAAGTTACACATTTCTTTTAACAAAAACCATAAGTGAAATCAAGATGGAACTAATCAGTCTGTCAAAATGATACATTTACAAACCACAAAAACATCTTATTTGAATAAGAAAGAAATAGTTCTCTGATTTGCTTTCTGTGAATGGAAACAACCACTATCTCCATTTGTATTTACTTATCTGACAAAATCAGGGCACAGGAATTTAGTTCTAAGTCACCTATAGCCCGTATCCAAGCTAAATAATACCAATAAGCACAAGTCTACACCATGCCCAGCTCAAGGGGTACAAAAAGGGGAAAACCATCACTCCTCCTCTCAAGGAGGACACAATGGATTAAAATAAAATATACACAGAGCAACAAATCTAAATTTCAAACCCTTCTCAGAGGACGTTTTCTACCAAGGTGCTTCAGCTGGCCCCAGCTCACTGTGCACACAGAGGGACAGGACCAGCAAGTTCCTTCCTACTCTCTCAAACTGAAAATTCTCTGTCTTTAGTTCAAGAAACACTCAGAACCTTAAAACACATACACACACTACATGGAGATATCACCATGTCAGTGGTTTTCTTCATCCAAGCAAAACCTTCCAACTATTAGGGAAGACATTTGCCTACAGGGTCCCTCCATTTTATGCTGGCAAATAACTTCCTTCAGAAACGCTGCAGCTTGCAGTACCAAGGTGCTTGGAGGGGAAACTGGGATGATGTGACACATGCAATCCCATCATTCTACACAAGAAAAAAAGCACTGTTAAACATTTGAGTTCTCCTTTTGGAGCTTTGATTAGTTTACTAAAAAAGTGTAACAGTGGGCTCACTAACTAAAACACTCAAGTTTAAGTAAAAAGCATGTTTTCTTTAGTCATAATGATGCAATAATATTTCACAGCTCATAAAAGCACCTTTTGTGTTTGAAACACATCAGCAACACTTGCATATCAATTTATTTGCAAAACATAAACTTCCCCTGCTGCAGGAGCCTGAAACATGAGAGTACAGAGTGGTGGTTCTCCTCCTTTTCTGAGGAGAAATAAGCCTTTACCCAAACATTACACCTACAAATTTCAACACAGCAGCAAAGACAGTGAATTTTCTATATCTAGATGATTACATCACTAACATATATTGAACAGATTCACTGCAAATGCATCAAAGCTTTCAACAAGACTGGTTATTTTCAGCTAAATTACCAGGCTGATGTTTAAATACCAGTAAGCTGAAGGAGTCCTTGTTTATTGTTGCAAACTACCAACATATCCTCAAGGAAAGACCAAGCTAAACCATGTACCTCTAAATCCACACTGTTCAGCAGCATTCAGAGTAAGCTCGTTCTGACTCACATGTTTACATTTTTACTGCTAATTGATTTCCCCTTCTGAAGGAGTTGCCTTGAACAGGAGACATCCCTTCTTTCTCCCCTTAGCCCCCCTGCTCCAGCTTCATTACAACCCTGAGCTGTTGCCAAAATGAGATATTGCCTCATTTTTGGTACCATGCCCTTGAAGGCATCTTATTAGAAAAGACCATTTCTTAATTAACATTTTTGATCTTTAATCTATTACACATCCCTTTAATCCCATACGGAGGGGCTTTTGGCCCACTTCCGCGCCGTGGCAGTGGGAGGCAATAGACTTGGCAATTTGTGCTGAGGGCTCTCTCCCAGCTGGGCTCCAGCACGGCCGGCTGCAGGGCTGCCTGTGCTCTCACTGGTCAGCAGCAGACATTTGCAGTTATTATTTTATTGCCTTTTTTTTTTTAATATAGACTTCAGAGAGCCACCGCGCAGTATTAAAGCCAACAGGCAGAATGGCAGGCTTGTCGATGAGATCAGACTTCAGCAAGTGGCTGTCAAACTCTTAGAATAACCAGCAAAACTCTTAAGTGGGAGATTTAGTGGATCACCAACACGTGAAGTGTTAAAGAAAAGTACAATGTTAAGTCCCTTACATCATTTTACTTGCAAATAATTACAGCAATTACAATGTGCTAACTGGCAATTAACATTACAGGCTTCACAACTCACCAGAATTTTTTAAAACACGCTGTGGCCCTATGCAAATTGTCTCTTTGGTACTTCTGATTTGGTGGCTGTATGAGCTAATGGCTACACATTAGCTCAGCAGATCTCGGAACAGAATTGCCCACGTGCCAGATAATTTAATTAGAGGCTTGATCTTGTCAGAGCTTTATGCAACACAGACTGCTTCCAAGCAAAGTGTGTGGGTTTTTTCCTTTCTCTTTAGTGTTTTGTGACTGTCTAATAATTTCTACTAGCGAACACCAAAGCCATCCAAGGGAGAAAGGAAACATGAGTATGGTACACACCAGCAGGCAGCACTCCAGTCCCAAGAGTGAGGAATTCAAAAATGTGTGGAGCAAGACACATTGAGCACCTCTTCCACACACACCCCAGTCTACAGCCAGGTCTCTGCACACATCTGTTAAATCTTCATTGTGCTGTTACTCAGCCCCAAAGAAGACAAAGGTCACTTGTCTCCAAGTGAGAGCTATAGGGTATCTCAAATCTCATTATAAATGGTCCCATTTAAGTGTTTTCTCATTTGAATTTATACACAACAAATACAAGGTTATGAGATGACCTTGGTTTATTTTGACAGTGACATCATAATTCCTTGTAGTGAAACTGGAAAAAGGCTACTTTATACACTAAATGACAGAAATGCAAACATATCTCCTATTATGGACTTAATTTTTGTTTGCTACACATTTTTGTACTACAGTAACAATACTTGGACTCTTGGTCCATGATAAGCTAAACAGCTTAAGACAATATAACCAAAAATAGCAAAGTAAAGTCTACACAACTTTTACAACTCAGGTCAATGTTGAGCAAGACCCACTAGAGGTCCCTTCCAACCCAAATTATTCTAGTTTCCTGTACCGAACAAGCAAAGAATTTTTGGGCAAAGCATCATAAATTTCACACATTTCTTCATTGCAGAGCTTCATATCAATGTTCTTACTCAGCGCAGAACGCAAAGCAGTGCAGCTTGTTCATTCCATTTATTTTTCTTCTTTTACAACCTTGTTTATAAAACCCCATTCTCATGACTGCCATGGTTTGTTTTTTTCTTAAGAAGAATGATTACTGGGGATCCACCACTGTGGCATTACATTTTATTGATTTTTCTTGTTTAAGCAACAGACCAACATAATATATTCTACTATTCTTGTTCTACATTTATTCGGGCTGGGAGCTTTGAGCTACCAGTTACAACTGCAAAGTATAAACCAGTCAAACGAGAACAAGTTTCTGTGAAAACCAAAGAAATTGTTCACCAGGAGACTTTTGTTCAACTCTCCAGCTGTCTGCTTTCACAAAGGTAAAACTCACTGCAATCACTACGGCAGCATGGTTTCAGCTTCCCCCACCCCTACCAACCAGACAAGGCAGATTTGGAAAAGCAAAGCCACTGACCTGCAGAAATGACTCAAAGCAGGATGGGCTGGCAAGTGCCCATCAGTTCCAAAGCCAGAGGCCTTTGGGGAAGGTCAACCTGCGGCATTGTGCATGCTGAATAATGCAAAGTGTGAATATGTGGCACAAGGAACACTTCCTCCTAGGCTGGGAGACTGAATTAGCATTTGCAAGTGCTTTGAGATCCTACATTAAAATATTTACTGAAATAAGCTCTAGAAAGCACAATTTGCCTGACCATTCTGTCTGCTCAAATCTGCAGATTAGCAAATCCAGAATGCAGCAGAATTGGATTAATTAGAGATGAGAAGGATTTATCTGCTGATATAAGACCATTCCTATATTGTATTTTAAAATGCTTTGTCCAGTCTAGTTTGCAAATTACCAAAGTAAAGGAAGATGATACCAGGCGATAAGATCCCACTACCTGGAAATGTTTCCTGATATTCAGCTTTCCTAACATTTCCTTTGCTTTAACTTAGCCCATTACTCCTAGCTGTGCCCCTGAAATTTCATAAACAACAGATATAGCTTCTACTTAAAAACAAAAAATATGCTTATCTAATCACAGCCCTTCACTTGGGCAGCAAGGGAGAACAAAGTGGCACCACTAAAAGAAACACAGGAATGTAAGAAGATAGGAAGGTGCTGTGCCTTCCTCTTCTCAGCACTCACTCCAGCTCAATGGCAGATCCTTCACTGGGATTTTCATGTCTGGGGGAGACCAAGCAAGCCAAGGAGAGCCAGGAAGGCTGCTCCTGATGGGCCACCCACGAAAGGGATTGGCTTCCTTCAGTCTGTGCTAGGAAATGAAAGAGTGTTACAATCTCTCAGCAGGTAAAGTACCAACAGGCACAACTTTAGATAAAAAGCACATTTATCACAGGGAGAAAAACGCTGGCAAGACAGGAATGCAGCCCTGGGGAGGTTGGCCCCTGCCTACCTCAGAACATCACTATGCAGCCATCCATGCTGGTGGCATGCTTGTGCCCCTGGCAGGATGTTGCTGCCAGAAGACCCTACAGGAACGTCCCCAAACCCACGGCAGCCCCACACCAGCCCATACAAGAGCCCACACCAAGCTCACAAGAATTCTGTTGAGGTTATCCTAATGACCCCAGAGGTATTCCTAGACTTGACTGAAACCTTGCTGCCCATTACCAGTACTGATGCACTGCTGGCATCCCAGTGCACACCAGTCCTTGGGGCCTTGTCCACAAGGCCAGGTGGGGCTGTGACTCTGTAGCCTGTAGCAATTAGGAGGGCTGGCTTTAGGCACTAATGACATGCTGCAATTCACTACACTTACTCAGCTTCCTTTAAGCAGAGCAGCTTTCCTGTGTACATTTTCTTTAAGAAGCCTGGGAGATGGTGGGTGATGGGGTAGGGGAGAACTTGACAGCTCACTTTGAAATGAGCTTTTCTTTCCTTGCCTCTTGTACCATGGAAATTAATTCTCCTCCTCTGTGCTATCGCTATAATTTTCCCAATTAACATTTTTAATAGTAAGTATTTTCTAGGAAACGCCGTAATACACAGGTGTGTGCAGCTAATTTAAATACTGACACCCATGCTGTGTTCACATGTGAAGATCTCTCCTCCTTGCCGGAGATCCCCTCCCCAAACAAGAGGGAACACCTACAGCGCCGCTCCACCGGGGGACCTTGGAGCTTGGCGGGGCGGCTGCTTCCACACCAGTGCACGTGTCAGGGCTGCTCTGCACGCACCAACAAATCCCATTTTGGTACTGCTCCTTCCCTGGAGGTGCTACAGCTGCAGGATGTCCCTGGACTTCAGGGACCCCAGGAACCGCCCTGTCACTCCAGCCAAGAGCTCCCTCCTGCAGCCCCACATGCACTGCCCAGCAGTGCTGGGAGCAGAGCCTTGCTTGCAGGAAGCCCTCATGCCTGCAGATACAGAGCTGTGCCCTGACTCCCACAAACACAGGAATCTGGGAAGGGTTTAGAATTACTTGCTTTGTTTCTATTTGTATTATCCAGCTACAAAAATCTTACATCTGTCTAGGATGTTCATCTACCATGTTAGCTGAGTATCAAGTACTTAGTATTACTTCATATTCCATTTGATAAAACACTATCAAAAGCACTTTCTTTAAATAAATATTTATAAATTAGTATTCATCTGTAAAATAGTAATGCTAAAAGGAAATGAGAATTATTTTATTTTCTCTTCTAAAACAACATTTTATAATGTGACATCATAAAACCCTACACATTACCAAGGAAAAAAAAAATCTCAACTTATTATAAGTGGGGAATGCAGTAACCTGAACTGCAAACATTCCAAGCTTTATTTCTTGTTTGCATTTTTCTGGGTTCTCGGTACTTCCAGAGCAGATGTTTAAAATTTTAAGACCCTCAGACTATATGACTGGGCTGCATCCCACAGGTCAATGCAGGGACAAGGATGCCATTTTTTAAACCAACACAAGAAAGCCAACCAGCTGAGATTTCTCAGTATACTGAAAAATACTCAACTAAAAAAGTTACCAAAGTCTACCACAGTCTGCTAAATTCAAATATTTATTTCTTTGTAAATCCTTACCCAGTGTAATCAGAATCTTATACGGATTTACTAATGAAATCAGCTTCTAGAAGATATCCAAGCTTGTGAAGGCATTCAGGAGAGGTAATTTTAGGGTACTCACAAAATAACAGGTTTCTGATGCCCTCTGAATTGCAACTGACCTTTCCAGTGCCCTGCAGCAGAGATCCCAGAATTTCATGTTGTGTTTTTCTGCATTTTGCAATTAAAAGTTAAATTAAACCAAATCCAATGCATGTAGGAATAGAGAAAAGGAATTTGGTGTCTGTGGAGTCTGCCTCACCCAAACTCCCTGAATGCTCCTGGCACAGCCCATGCCCAGCTCTGGATATGGGACACCACAGGGGACAGGGGCCTGGCAGGCTGCTGCTCTTGGTCTTGGGCAGCAAGAGAGGCCCATGCAAAGCCAGAGTGCTGGAGGAAAGCTGAGGGGACAAGCAGCTGTGTAGACAAAACAGGCCTACCCAAGGGGAAAGGTGAGGCAGGAGAATACATTTTCTGTTACTTATCTCAATAAACGGAAAATGGGGAAAGTTAAGACAAGAATACTTGCAGCAGTGAGTCTCTGCTTCATGAGACCCCAGCTTTCCCAAGAAGCCAAAATTAAACCCAACTCTACAGAACAGAGGAGAACAGAAACCCTCAACACTGGGAACAGACAATGCAGCGCCAGGATCAGAAGACTGAAAGAGGAGGAGAACAGAAGGAACAGCCAGGAGGGAACAGGCAATGCAGGCCCCTAGCAGCAGAGACAGCATTAAAAACACCCCAGCATGGGCACTGGTAGCCCTGCAGAAAAAGAAAGTCTCCAAATTGTGTCAAGATGTTGCTCCTCTAGAGATACCAAGTGCAAATTTTGATTTACATAGCTGGGAGATGCCATGCAAAGCATAAGAGAGGAAAATGAGTGACCACAGGATGGTTTTCCTTTATTTTGTGGTTCATTTCTGAAAAGCTGCTGCTTCCCCTTTTCTTTCCCCTGAAAGAAGAGAAACTTTAAAAGAAATTACAGAATGCAATTAAAAATCTAAAACGGTGTACTGCATAAAAAAAGCACGGGGGAGAAATCTTAACAGAAAAACATCAAATATCTGTGTCCTAAAATATTGTGTTTTGGTTTTTTCCCCATGCTGTGCTGTGTTAACATGTCCCTCACACGTGTGCCCAGCTGCTGCTGCGAGTTCGGTGGCAGGGACAGGAAATTTGGAGCTAATGGGGAAAGCAGGGAAAACCAACCTGTAATTTATTTTTATGATTTCTGGAATGTTATAATTGAATTACACTAATGTTATGCGCTAATGGATGGTTGGGCACTGAGAGGCCTTTCCTGTTGCAAACGTTGCAAAGAACCCCCACGCTCTGCAAACACTCGTGCACAGAGACATACCCAGGGCCATTTGCCCCCAGCACTCAGGACATGGTCCACTGTTCCCTATTTCCAAAACTCTTTCTTGATCAGTACTGTAACATGTAGCTGCAGAAAAAAACAAGATACCTTCAACTACCTCAAAAGCAGACACAAAAAAAATTAGGCTTTTAGGTCTGCAGGCTCCTGAGGAGAAGACAGAATCTGCTCTGTTTGCCCCAGACAATTCAGCCAAGATTCCCTGGGGCCTCACAGTCAGGCTAATGAGAAACTCCCCAGCAACTCCCATATAAAATGCTTTCATAGGTCTTTAAAATGCCTTAAATTCTCTATATATTTAGTAAGACTTTTTACTTCTTTAAAAATGTCCCTTGTTGCTCCTCAAGATAATACCCTGGTGATGTATTACAACAGAAATGCAGCATTGTCTGACCAGACCTTTGTTTTGTGAGTATTGAACCTTATTTTTGTCTTGGCCTCGAAGAAGCCAGAACCCCTTTCGCAGAGCAGAGGTGGGCACTTGCCTGGCCCTCAGCAGCCCTGCCCAGTCCAAACCCAGTGACACTTTTGGAGAAGGACAGACAGGCTGCAAGGGCTGCACGTGTGTTAACAGTGGTGGGGGGGAAAGCAGGGGGAAGAAGTAGTCAGCTACTCTGTTCCTCTGGAACAGAAAACATCTCTGCTTCTTGGGCAGCAAAACATGCCAGACCAGCTACTCAAAAACAAACTAAATCCTTGGATTAAGGGAGGAAAGGAAAAGGGTTTTTTTCTTCTTTTACATTAAGGAAAAGATGTTTACAAAACCTGAAGAGGAAGGAAATTTGCTATATGCCCATTGTTAAACAGTACTGGTGGACACTCAGATTACTCACCCTGGTGCAAGGGCAGCCTCTGCCCTATGTTGTTTTGATTCTCTAGGTTACTATGCACAGCCTTTAAGTTGTTGTTATTAAAAAAAATAATAATTTAAGCTATTTCTAGCTGTATTTGAAGTACTGGAATAAATTCCTCAGTGCAACTACAGCATGGGCTGAAATCTTGCAAAGCATTTTGCCTTGGCAGATTTTACCAGGAACGAGCAGTTGTGCCAGAGCAGGCAGGAACTTGTGAACAGACTCTGCCAGAGGAAAAAGGATGGTCCTGTACCAAGCCAGCACCAAACAGACCCATCTGAACACAGGATTTCTTTTGTCATGGTGTTCACAGCCAAGTTTCCATGGGCTGCACTCAGCAGCTCCCATGAGCAGCCCTTGCCCAGTGCCGTGGCATGGTCAGGGACGTGCAGGCTGTGCACCCTCAGTACGTGTCAGGAGCAGAGATGCTCCCCCAGGAGACACCAAGCTTGGAGCCCCATGTTTGGCACACCAAGGACAGATGATCATCAGAGCCACCTAGACAAGACACATGACTGCAGACTCAACTCATGTCACAAAAAAGAATTTTCAGAATAGCTTCTACTGGTTAGATGAACTAAATAAAATATAGCAGCAAAAGCTCCCTTTTCCCCCACAGATGCACCTATATAGTTATTTCACTAGTAGAAAAATATATTTCTATATTTTTAAAAAGCTTAAAGTTCACATTCTACCTGTAACAGCTCTTGCTGTTCCTACAGACTACCCCAAACCTGGGACCATGACTCCCCCAGCCCACAGCAGCTGTGCAGAGTGCCAACAGAATTTTTCAGAAGTCATTTTGTATGTGTTTGCACACACACAGAGATGTACAAACACATACAGGAGAAAGAGGGAGAGAAATATGTTAATTTGAAACATCTGGCAAATGTTTCAGAGTTAACAAGTCCCAGGTTTGGCCTTTGGGGTTTTTTTTCCTTTCAGGGGAGTTAAAGAAGGGGAGGCAATTTTGTCATTTTGGGCCAGGGAAGGAAGGGACATGAAACAAGAAATTGAAGCGTGTTTTTTCACCCTTTATTGAACTTCAACATCACACTACTGAAGCTAATGCAAACAGGAAGATCATAAAAGAACATAATGAAAGTCTTGCACACTGGGACTGAGGGACTGGTTTCAGTTACTGAATATAGCTGTGGAGCCACACCACACAAGAGCCAGTGACTCCACACAGCCACACCACCACAAACTGGGGATTTTTACGCTTCTTCTGTATAGTTCCTCAATCATATTCCAACCTGCAACTTTTGCGCTATGTATTGCATCCCAACTTGACAGGATACGGTATCACATCTTTATACACATACAAGATTGGCATCTGTAGCTACTAAATGTGTTAAGAAGAAAACCCCCCCAATTAACACACATTTTCCTAAAGCTGCCATAAATCACGCATACAATACATTTCTCCCACATCCGATTTCTTGAATGAGAGCGGTAATTGTGGGAATAAATGAAGAAAAATGGAGACTCAACTAACTTGGTAAAAGCCTTTCACAGTCTGTCTTTTACTTAAGGCATAGTCACCAATACCAACCCCAAATTAACTCTGCTGTGCACAGAAATTTTTTTGGTCATTGTTTTGAACCATAGGCTATTTTGAACGTAATACACTTGCAGACTTGTGATAGATAACACCGGTAACTCCACTGCAGTGCTGCTTGAGATGAAGGTCAAGCAAGAGAGCTGGCGATCGCTCTTTTCATGCACCGTTAGCTCCAGGCACAAAGGGGCCTTCCACATCACAGCTGGGGGTTTGCAGCAGCAGCAGCAATATTTGCTATCAAAGACTAGTGAAAACAAACCCCTCCAAGCAGCCAGAGGGCCCAGAGAAGATGCACCCAGTGTCCCAGAAGAGGCATCTGAGAGTGCAGTGGGTACAGTGTGAAAGGCCACAAAGTGCCACGCAAAGGCAGCTTGTGCCTTCGAGACCAGAGAGATGCTCACTGTGGTAGGAAAGTGCTCCCTGGGAGCCAGGCTCCCCCTGACTCTTAAAAAACCCATCTAACCAGAAATGCAACACCACTGTTGGTTTTCATATTACTGCTCAGTTTCTCAGCTGTTTCCATATCATTGGTGAGCTTTTAAGAGAATACTATTGCACAGTCCAGTGGGGAGAGAGCACAGAAACTGACTGGCTTCAAAATCAGAAATATTCTGAACATCGCATCAATGTTAAAAACAGACAGCAAAATATCTTTACATGGAACACAGACTGAGATGTGGCTAGTTATTTTAAACTAGCCACAAACTAATCTGACATTTACCCTCATGCTTGTGTTATCAATACACATTACACAGACAAACTTGATTTATCCTGTTCAATTTCTTGAGCCTCTTTTTATTCAGTTTATTGACCTAACAGGGATGAACGAGCTTCAGACACGTGTTTATCACTGTCAAGCACACCAAAAGCTTGTTCAAATTTTAAATCTTTCTACCATGGAGATGTACCACTTTTATTCTCCAGCCCTGACAGTACTTTCCAATTTCCTCAGAGAGGAGAAATACACACATTCCAGTTGAGACCGAGGCTTAAAATTCCTATTAAAGCAGCTTTTTTGTAATTAGATTGGAATGAATGTGTAACAGTGCCCATTGCAGAAAACTTCAAAGTGGTTATACTGGAGAAATCACAACCCGTTTCAGTGTGCCCACAAGAAGAAAGAATGGCTCTCTGGAGGATAAGAGTATATTAGTCTCTGTGTGTAATAGATTTTATTGACCATATGGAACTGATATAAAAATTGTGTTGCAGTGGGTAGTCTTGGATTTGAGACAGGAATGTGACATACAAAATACAGTTCCTGTAAAAAGCCTGGCAGCTTTCTGGCAGTTTTTGCAATCAGAAGAACCTAAAATATTTACCTGATTGAGTCACTGACGAGTCCCAGGTCAAAGCAAAATCTGAAGATTCACCCTCTTCAACTGAAAAAGAACAAAAATAAGTTGTGATTACTAAAGCAAACCAACTGGAAAGCAAAGTCATCAGAAAACTAGGTCTACTATGACATTAAGTATTAAAACAGACTTCTCCACTGCTGAAAAAGAACTTACTGCTTTCCATAAAATAATTCATAAGGTGGAAATTTAGTAAAGAGGTTTTTCCTACTTTTTAACCTAAATATGGGATTTGTGTTTGCAGTTTCTTCCTGAACGGGTAGCAGTAAGTTCATGTGAAAATTTTAATAGACATCTAAACACCACTACCTGGTAAGAATTCATATTTGAAATGTTGTATATTCCCAGCTTGCATGTGCAAAATTGCTACTGTAAATATAGAGGTTGTTTTTGAAATGGATGTTTCAACAGATCATAGTAAAGAACTGTCCTGTGAAGGAAAAATTGCCTGACTTATGTCATCCTAACATACTAACACATCTGCCATATTCAGAACCCAGTGGTATCTTCAGGGACTTTTCAGAATTAGAAAACACTATTTTGATGTATAACCATGTTCTGTGATATGGCAGTCACAAATAACTGCTTTTAAGATGCTGTGAAGGCTGTCAGAGCCAGTGCTCAGCACTTGCAAGTGACATAGCTAAAACCTTCTGCCTGTTAACAATTATAAAAATGCCACTTGATTCTTACATTCTTAAAAATAACTAAGAGAACAGCCAACATCAAGCCAGGCAAAAAAGTGCCTGATTCTGCTGTTACTAAAATCAGTGCTGGTTATACTAATGACAGACTGGGCATTTGAAAGCAGCAACTGCAGAAATTCTTCTTTTGAATTGCAAAAGTTTATCATCATCACCTGCCTACTCTGTCACCCTGACAACAAACAAATTTAAATTATATGTCTTTATTTTCTGATTAATATTATTTACTGAACAATTGCTTACCCTTTCAACTAAGTTATGCTGAATTCAAATGCACATTCTCTAGAATTCTGCAACCTGAAACCAAACCATATTGCAAAGCCAGAAGCACAACCCAACCCCTGTTGACCAGCCCTGTAAGCTCAGGCCAACCTGCTGCAGTGAATATTTACACTGACATTTGCATCACAACAGTTTTGATTTTATGCTTTCCTTACATTCTTCCCCCCAATCCAGTGCAGAATTCTGGCATTAAGTTGATGTTAGTGGTAACATCATATGGCATTAGGAACAGAGAATATAATTTACATAGGCAGTGCCTTGACAAATGCAATTTTCTGTCCAAACCATAGAAAAATGTGTGCTCCACAGAAGGGCACCACTCTGGTTTTATAAATCTGTGTGTTTATTAATGGAGGAGCATGCAATTCAACCATTTCTTTGGAGAAATCATACTTGAGCCTTGGCTCTACTTTTTTCAGAGTCTATGTTAGCATAAAGGCCATGTCACATAATATTAAATTCCAGAATGACAGAGGAAAAACAAGAGGCAAAGCTAGAAGCTTATTGAAGCCATTATTGGTCCTATTCCCTGGCGGTGGCAGAGCCAGCTTGGCTGCCATGTGCTCCCTCCTGAGGGCTCACCTACCATTTTGTGCTCTCTAAGCCACCATCTTGTTCCCATTTTGACCCATCTCTTAATAGAAAAACTCTGGATGCAGTTATCTGAAATACCATTTCAGTCTTACACAAATGCATGTCTTATTTTAACATCAAAATCTATATACACCTGGGAGGGTTTTTGCTCCAAAACTAAATAAGCCAAGTTGGAAATTCATGTACCTTACTCAAAACAGACAAGAGGAATGTTTTAATTTTATTTTATCCTTGACTGCTTTTTGGTTGCTTTGCTTGGAGAGTGTTTTTTCATATTACTACTTTTATGCTGAGGCTTTTTATTTCTTTACATTTTGTCTTGGAAAAAGATTTAAAAAAACCCCAGTCTGCTAAAAATACATAAAAGAGATACATTTGGTCCTAGTCAAGGAATAGCATATGGATCTGTACTGGTCATTGACAATTTTAGCAAAACTGACTTTCATGTTGGTTAAACACCAAAGACTGCTCCAGTCCTTGAGCTGCTCTAGGGCAGTTGGCTCCAGCACGTAACAAAACCACGCTTTTTGGAATTCCTTAAATGAGGGCAAAGGTTTGAATCAGCCTCTGTTGGCATTAATTTGCTTTACTCCCTAATGACTGAAAAGGGGACAGAGAACATTCACGTGGAGGCAATGGCATTGAAATTCACTTTATATTATCACAGCCAGGGTTTCAGGTTCTCCCCCTCAATTTGCACAGGCCCACCACAGAGCTGACAGTGCTGCACATCCATGGAAGGAAGAGGCCAGTGGGATGGAACCTCCTGAGCTTAGGCACAGACACATCGCCCTGCAGCTGCTGTTCACACCACCACCACCACCTTCCCCTTTGCTTTTCCATTTTTCCTTTCATTCTTTTAAGCAAACATCATCTTTCAGATGCTAAACTACAAGAAAAAGAAACAGCCAAGTCTATTCCAAGAGGGATTACAGTATCAACTCACTCCTTGATCCTCACCTGCCCATCCATCCATCCGGCTAGGCAGTGGGCAGAGAGAAACAAGGAGCAAAAGCAGCCACATCCAGGAAAGAAAGACCAAAGGACTGTGTCTATACACCCATTAAGAAGCCCCAAAGGTTTGCTGGGAAATGGTGTCTGTGAAGCTGAAGCAAAAGAAGGTGATCAGGCTTTGTCACAGACAGCAAGCGTAATTGTAGGGAGACACTAAACTCTGTGTGCTTCTGCTCCCCCTCCATAATGGGCTTAAAACCAAAAGCTGCAAGGTTCCTCTGTGGCTGCCTAATCTTCTGGATATAAATGGTTATTTAAGGAGCCAGTATTTGAAGTGGTGTCACTGCTGGCTTTTCCTCAACCTCAGCAGTGAGCAGAAGCCATGGAAGTCAGGAGGAAATAAAATGTTTTCTTCCTAAAGTCAACCTCCACAGCCAAGCATTTGCTGCTGAAATTTGCTCTCAGATGCACGTCTGTTGCTGGAGCCATAGGGAAGCAGGGAGAGACTTCCCAGGCTGGTTGGAGATCTGGGGACATGATGCTGTTCACAGAGGGCACAGGAGTCCCACAGACCCCACGTGGGGACAGGCCCCTTGGGGACTGCCTTAGGACTTGCCAAGCCCTCCCTGGCAGGGCAGAGTGGACCCAGAAGAGATTTGGTCACTATGGCTGTGAAGGGATTTCCATGTTTCACTACTGAGAAGGAAGTCAAAAACACTCCTAGTCCATAATATTAGCCAGAGAATTATTCACTTAAGCTGAATTTTCAGTTTTTTAATACTTTTGTCATCATTCCTTGAAATCTAGGTTTGCTCAGGTGACTATGTGTATCAATATTCACTGGGTAGATGACACAGTGAATTTTAACTTGGGGTAAAAAACAAAGCTAGGGAATATGTACAAAGCATTCAACACAATCACTCTCAAAATATACTGCAGAGTAAGAATAATTCCCCTTTCATTAGCAGGAAAATACATTTTCAGAGACATGCTAGACATACTCATAGCTACCCAAGTCAAGGACTAGACACTTCTATCTGTTCTAGTAAATCACTCTGAATGTGTGGACACCCAAGTCCACAGGGTTGATGTTTAGCATGGGCAGGAGCCACCCACATGCATGAAACACTCTGCAGCTTGAGAAAACCACAAGGAACAGCAGCACCATTCAACATTGAGAACCCTGATTTTCCAAAGCTACTGGAGATCTTGTACAAATTCTCACTACTATTCAAGAATCCTGGCGACAAAGAGGGTGAAGGCTCAGCATCTCCTGAAATTTTTGAGCCATTTCATACCTTGAGGAAGGCTGGGTTCGACTTGAAAATAGCCTTGGTCTGGCAGCATAGAAATTCTTATTGTTAGTCAGCTCGAAAGATGGTTAAGTTTGTGGAGTTAACCCTGTGCCTACCTGAGGCCTGGCACAGGGATGTCATTGCTGGCAGCAGAAGGACACATCTGCCTCCCCTCCCTGTTCTGCCCCAGCACAGGAGCCTCCCTGCTGCCATACCTGGACAAGACCTGTGTTCTGCTCCAGCTGACTGTGGGGCCCAAATGCAAGAGCCAGAACAAGCACACAGCTGACATAGAGAGAAGTGTAGGCAATGGCAACATCACAATACAGCACTCCTGCAATGCCAAATATTTGCATTTTGCCCGCTCCTCTCAGATGTTCTCCAAGGATGCTTATTTAATTGCTAGGTCACAAGTGCTGCAGGCTCAAAGATTTCAGTTCTTTGTGCTCAGAGAAACTTCTGAAAGGATTCAGCATCCATTCCCCTAAGAGTGAGAACATCTATTTATGGGGCTACCATTACCTGAACTCCATTCACAGTCACAGTGCTTATTTAACACTTTATCACTCCCAGGAAAGAAGTTAACCTTATCAAAGTAAGATGCTTCTGCACCAAATGTTGATTTCTAGATGCAATCAAGCTTTACAAGTGAGCAACAGCCCTTCAGTAATTCAGGTGGCATGTGTATGCTCCCTTATCCTATTACACAGGCCTCAAGGACCACAAGGGCCAGTTTAACACTTCCCATAATACGAAAACACCCCAGTTCACTAAGGAAAACGTCGGGAACGTGAGAGCATGAGGAACTACTGAGCAATCTAATGGGTTAGAAGCATGTCCCACAGCGGAGGGGGGGAACTTTCCTGGAACAAGGCTGTTACCAAGCACTGCATTCAGGATCAGGGCCATTCCCTCATCTGCCAGCAACCTCAGAAAACACCAGGTACAAAACACCTTGAATGCACAAAATGCTGGTGCCCCTTTTTTAGTTTGGAGGATTTTGTTAGATACTGTTGGTGACAGAACTCTCAGCTGAAGCCAGGGAAGTCTCACTGATGCCTGTGTATTAGCTGTAATGTACGTGTCAGGACTCACAGCCTTCCCTCTAGAGAAATACTCCAGCACCAAGCCGCATTGTAAGGCAGTAACACATTAATCACATCTTTTCCTGCCCTAGCTATCAGCACTCACATGCAGGAGCTCCGTGATCTTCTCTAATCTTCAGGCGGCTCCTTTGCCACTTTCAGACACACTACTCTGTGCTGTCCCACCCAGTCTTTGCTCCATCCCTCCCATCACATGCAATTTCATGCTCCCAAATCAGCACAGGACACAGAATAGCCCCCTCCGACCACCATTCATGCGCTGCAAGTCATCCCACAGCACTGGCAGCCTGGGATTTGATACAGTGCTCTAAATCCTGCAAAATGCAGAGCAGCTCCCATTTCCACAGAGTCAAAGGAAGCTGAGGATGCTCAAAACTTTGTGGATTGGGGATTGTAAAGCAGTCACTTTCCAGCTGCTTGGCATGGCAGGAGCACAAAGGGTGTTAATAACCTTTACACTTTAAATAGCCTGGTGTTTTCCATGTGTATCTAGAGCCCATCTTCGGAGAGGTGCAGGCAGGCTGATACCTCAGACTGAAAGAGGAGAACACCTCTGCGCTCCACTGCTGCCCAGAGAGGGTCAACCCTGCACATCCCCGGGAACTGCCACCACAACTAGCAGCGGTAAGGGTTCGGAAATGGCTACTCTGAGCAGAAGCCAGCCAATCCTTCCTGCTCACATCACCTCCCAGTTTGCTGTAAGGCTTTCCCCCTCTCCTCCTTAGATGCTCCCTGAGAAGATTCCCCATAATATCGGTGAGACGAGAGTCTGCAAAACACAAAACCCTGCAGCAGGGGGGAAGCAGCGGCATAAGGAGCAGCCCCATTTGTTATTAATGCAGCGCCGCTGCGGCAGAGCTGCAGCCGCTGCCCGGGAGCGCTGCAGGGCGCAGAGCCGGCCCCGAGCCAGGCATCGCCTCCTCCAGGAGCCAGGCTGCCCCTCTTTGTCAGCAGCTGGGGCTTTCTCCCGCCACTGTGCACAGAGAAACCTTCACAATCAGCAGGAAAATAGCAGTTTCGAGGGGCTTTGCCAGTCAGCTGAGAATAGATGCCTGTGAGTGTATCCCGACGCATTTACAGTACCTTGCAGCTAGAAAGGAAAGGGAAATTCCCCGATGCCTCCGTACCAACATTCAGGGGAGAAAAAGGTACCTGGCAGAAGCTGCTGGCAGTGCTTTATACCAGCCACTTGAGCCAATTCAATCCCCTTGGAAATTCAACCTCCCCAGAGAATTCCTCTCAGGTCTCCCCATGTTCACAAGGCATTTTGTTTGTGTGATCATTCCCCTTCAGCTTTAGTAATGCTTGGCTCTGTTGGCTGGTGGGAAGGAGCACTGGGACACCAGGGCATCCCCAGAGAGGCGATGCTGCATTCCTTGCCCATGCCCTAGGCTGGATCCCCCATGGGAACCAGGCATGGTCCTTGGCACAATCGCTCCCAGCTCCGGAGCCACCTCCCCATTCTCTCCTGAGTGAGCAGCTGATCCAGCCATTGGTGGCCCTTGGCCAACAAGGGTTTTTTCCACCTTAAATAGGACCGTTATGTATTAGTCCTTTCATGAGCCAGCAGGCCAGGGAATAAGACAAGAGGGTTTACTGACATGGCTTATTTAGCTAGTTCAGAGCCTAAATTTGCACAAGTTCTCTAGCTGCTTTTCTCCAAAGTCAGTAATAGGGCTTGGCAGAGACTGTGGGTTTTGCTGGCAAAGTCAGCCTTTTTGTGTGAAGGAGGGAGGAGTGGGGAAACCCAGACTGCTGTGCTCACTAGGTCAAGGAAAAGAAAAAAAAAAGAAAGGAAAAAAAAAGGGAAAAAAAGGAAGAAGGATAAGACAAATGGGACAGAATTACAAAGGAAAACTGAAAAAAGATCGTTAGGAACAGAAAAAGATGTGAAGGTGATTAAGGAGAACAAGACAAACAACAAAATAAGGTAGCACTAGCAGGTTTATGCAAAGGAGATCTAATTATGGGTGGCTAAATCCTCCAGGACATTAATATTCCATCGTAATGTGTCTAGTTTCCTCCTTTCCAGACATGGCAGGGAGGAAATGAGAATCACTTAGATACACTGTTTAATGAGCAAATGATGGACGATCACCAAATACAGCCTGCCTGATAAGTATCCATTAGCTTAAACTCGCACAGTAAATCTGTGTGCAGCTAACGGGCCTGCCTCTTCCAACGCTCCAGCAAAACTTAATGGAACTGCAGCCAGAGAAAGGGAGCCTTGTAAATAAAAATCTCATCTCACTGAGACGAGAAAGACTGTAGGACATACATAATGGCTAATCACAGCCCTTCCCACAGACTGCACACCTGACTCACAAGCCAGGGTGTATTTATTCCCAGAGCTCATATTTAGTTTTTTGTGTTTCCAATTCACATACTTCACTGGAGACAGATATTTCCCATCCAAATCTATTATGTAAATAAATACGAGGGTTAGGTGTAATAAAATGCAGTCAGTGTTTCACATTGCAGTCAGGATCAACATCTTATACATGCAATACATTAAACCTGCAGTTTTTAAAACTGGGCCTACACACACCCCATAACACATTTGGGATCAATACTCTCATGGTTCTTATAGCTTGCCATCAAATGTTAACCCCCAAAGGACAGGGTGGATTTTTTTTCCTTTAAATACTATGTACTGCAATTAAACCTATGAAATGTTCAGGAATTTAGAGGTTTCTTCTTCTGTTTCTGCCTGGAGTTCCTGGCCATGAGACTGGTGGAGTGCACCCTACCCAGCTCAAGGAACCCATCCTGCTGATGGCCCTTTGCTGCCTGGCACAGACACCCCCCTGACATCCTGCAGCCCCAGACCCATCACCTGCCATGAGCTCCCCTGGAAATGGATGGGAGCACCCAGAGCCCCTGCCCTCACCTGCCCCAGCTGGGCTGAGCCCCACACCACACACAGGCAGGGCTGGAGAGGTGGAGATACACGAGGAGATGGGGCACAGGGTGGCCAGGTCCTGTGGACAGGGAAACAAAGCACTGGCTGCCTGTGGGCACCCTCCTCTCTGCATTGGTACATCCATTTCTAAGGCGACTGTCACCATAGTGTCTGCACCTTCTTTCAAAAATAGATCTACTGTGAGTAAGCAGGCACTTTAAAGCTCAAGTGAAACAAAACAGGTGAATCCAGCAATCTCCACATTGCTCATAAAATCACAGATTTTGCTTCAGAAACCAAGGGTTAAAATATTCTTGTTCCATTTGTAATACAACTGGGTGACAGAAATGTTTACATGTTGAAACCCTACCAAACCAAAGCAAGGAAAGTAGAGAAAAGGAAGATTAACACCTCTACAACTCATGGCCAGGGCTTCAAAACCATGAGTCAAATTTGCAAGTTGTGAAGCGATCCTTTGATCTGCTAGAAATGCCAAGAGCAGACTGAGCTTACCCAAAGACAAGATGATGGTGATGATGCAAGCAACAGACCAGAGGTGGGTCAGCAAGTGCAATGACAAAGGTGTTACTCAAATAATTGCAATATCTTACACCTTCCTCCAAACTTCAGGTTTAGAAGTTGCACTGTGAAGGCTCTACTCCCCCCTATGCACTTCTGAGCACAGATACTGAGTGAAGATACACAAATCTCAGGTACCACCCAAAACAATGTTAGCAAACACATGGGGCTGTGTTGGAAGTCAGCAGACCTGAGACTTGCAGCTGGCAGAGACAAGGTGCACATGGGAGAGTTCAGATGGAGGGGATGGCATGGGCCAAAGGGATGCCAGAAAGGCCTTGCCTGTTTCCTGAGCATAACAAAAGGGCTGCAAAGAAATGAAGTTTCAAAATCAAGTCAAAACATCATGAAATTTAAACACTAGGCTTTGCACAGAGAATGCAGGGCGTCACCAAGTCAGATTTATTGCAAAACTTTGTTTCTCTGGGAAAGAAAAAAGAAATGGAAAAAAAAAGGCAAGGGAAAGACAGGGAAGAGCACTATTTTTACACAAGGGTTAGAAAGTTTCTCTATTAGCAGGACACCTAATAAATTTACCTGTGCTGGCCCTGTATTCAGACATCCAATAAGAATGCTGAAAGATTAACGCTAACACAGGCTAATGACACAAAGAAAAGGGAATGTTCTAAAATAATCTACATGTATAGAAACAGGAACCAAACCCAGAAAGAATGGAAGTGGATAACTAGGATCTGCAGATGAGCAGTGGGACCACAACTCCTTACACCACCTCTAGTTCTGGTGAAGCACATGGAGATTTAGGTACACCAGCAGACTGAGAACAACCTGCCTCAAACTGCTGCTCCCCATTGCTGCTAATGGGGATCACCCTTCTGCATTCTGCTCAGTCAAACCCATCCAACCTCCTGCAGGTCTGTAGTAAAAAACTCACAAAAACAACACTGTCCCACCTGCTGTGGCTGGACCAAGAGCCACATCCCTTCAGACCCTACTGCCATGGACAGCAAGAAGAGTTTTCCTTTCCCTTTGACAAGGAGCTGATGTCAGCTCTCCAGCTCATCTCATCACCATAAATCAAGTTCTACTTCACAGCTATTTTTCCACTGTTGATTTCATCCAGACCCAATAGAAGCCAATGCAACATCTCCTATTTCACAGGATCTGAGCAGTTCCAGATGCAGGGAACCCCAATTTTCAGATGCAGGTTTGAGGTAAAGAGTTTAATACTGATGAAAAATTCACATTTGCAAATATGATAAAAAGAACAGAAAATTACTTAAACAGCAAGCAACCACCTTGAGGGACACTGATGAAATTGTAAAGCACACAACCAACTCTAGTCTTACACAAGTTTTAGTCTCTTACTTCATAATTCTTCAAGGCAGGTTTTAGTACATTATGCCTAAAGCCCTCACCCCAGCTGCAGAGAGCTCCAGCAGGAGCTGCTGCACCAAACACTTTGTTTAGCATCACACTCCCCTCCACAAATACCCCATTCAGCACCCAGGGCTATTAATCACAGCTGAAAAGAAGTCTTTGACCAGATTTCCACACCTCAGCCTAAAAAAATACACCAATTTTTACTGCAAATCCTTCAAACTTGGAAGTTGTTTCACTAGGCAACTATGTTTGCAGTGTAGGTAGCACAGAAAAGGGAAAAGAGAGGAGGCTTTTCCTGACCAGCCATTTTAATTAGAGCTAGGAGGGCTTGAAAAAACCCGTCTGGTGAGTGGCATTATTTCCCCTCCTCCCCTCCTCAGAGGCCAATGCGCTGAGCACCCCAGGCTGTCAGTGCTCCCACTCTGCTGCTGTCCCAGGCCAGCCCAGGGGCTCAGGCCAGCCCAGCTCCAGCGTTCCTGGAGAGAGCTGGGTTTCACCAGGCCCTGGTAGGAGCTGCTTTCCCCAGCAAGCCCTGGCTGTGGCTCTTTTGTGTATGCAAGTGTGTGTGTGTGTGTGCGCCTGTGTGTGTGGCACTGCTCCCCAAGCTCGCTCATTTTAATGCTGCTTTCTCCCCAGATGAAAATATACATATTCTTATTAAGGAAAAAAATGTGCAAAGTATAAATTTGCATCTATGATCATTTCTGGTTCATAAATTGTATTTTAATAATAAAACAATATATTCTTCTGTACTGCCTCTTAAACACTAACAGTAAAGTCTTATTTGTACGTGAGCTTAAAAATGTTTCAATGAAGGAAAACACAAATGGTATAAAATGGAAAGTGAAATATAAATAAAAGGATAAATAAAAGCAGGAGCAAAGCTAATACATGGAGAATCCTGCCTCCTCCTTTTGATTCACGTGAGTGGATGCCCCACACTTTTCTACTGCAGAATTTTATTACACAGGTTGAGGGGAATTCTCCAGCTGAGATTCCTCTGCTAGAAAGACAGGCTTTGTTGGCTGCATTAAGGTGATAGAAATTACAATGAGGGAGAGAAAGTTGCATATATGACATACAGCCCTTTGTAGCATTAAATTTAATTTGCAAAAAACCAACACAACCACCATAAAGTGGAAACTAGTATTTTTTATAACCCTTAACAACCTGTCCTTAGTGCTAACATACCATAAAGAAATTTCAACATCTTGTTATATGTGTAGTTTATTTTAAACAACACTAAAAGAAGAACACAGTTCTTATTGGAAATTGGCACACACACAAAGAAAGGGGGAAAGCTGGCTTTTAAAACTTTATCCCAAAGAATACTTTTTTCTTTTTATTCCTATTAAATGTACAACCCTTCCACTGAAATGAAACATAGAAAGAGTTTCCAAATATTTTATAATTCTGAATGGATTTCCCTAGTGTAACAGTAATAATATTTTTACAGTTAAAAGATCCACTGATTTAATAAGTGTGATTTGTGTATTTAGAAAATTCATTAGAGCAGACATTCCCCAACATTTTTAGATTTATTTATTTATTTAGCCTAATTTGGGTACACTACTTCAAAAGAACGCTTAGAGCTTCCCAGTTCCTTAGTCACTCACTAATAACATCTAATAATTAATAAAGACATGTAAATTCTTAACTCCCAGAACTATTCCAAACTTACTATCTGTACGCTTCATGTCATGTCTCACTTATAGATATCTGCATTACTTTGTTTCATAAAATGCTGAAGGGACACGTACTTATCTTGCTCTCCACCAAGAGTGAATATTCAGGCATGATGCAACCAAAGCAAAACTAAACCCAAGCCTGAGCAAACCTCTCCTCCAGGAGCCCACAGAGTTTTCCAGCCAGCCCTGGAGGGGGTTTAGCTGCTCTCGCTGCATGGTCATGTCCATTCTGCCAATGTCCCCTGCCCACGTGCTTGTGTCAATACCACCACACAGAAATGCAAGGCAGGTGTCAAAGTGAGTACTTTGGGGTACTCTCACTAGTACTAATTTCTACAACTTTGGGGGACCTAGGAGGGAACAAAACAGCAAAATGTGCAGCTGTGACATAGAAAGGAAAAGCCCATTTTAAGAATAAAGGCGATGCTTGGGACAGAGATTCCCAATGCATCTGCAGGAAAAAAAGAGGCCACAAGCAAACACCTCATCCCCCTTCATATGGCCACAGCCCCTTCAGCCACTGCCTCCAGAGCTGCTAAAATCCTCCTACAGGCAGAGACCATGAGGAATAACATTAAGTCGAAACATCTTTTCTTGGAGGCAAACCATTATTGTGTCTGCTCCTCTACTACAAGTGTTCCTGTCAGGGCTTTGTGTTCTGCAACATTTCCTTGTCGTATTTCTTTGCTTGTTTTGATTTCTGGTCTTCTGTCTCGAGGAAGACTGCCAAGACCCTAAGTCCTGTCTCCTACAAGTGCTGCTAAGCCTCAGACACAGGGTGTGGGGATTTCCACACATGGCTCAAGCCTGTATATTGATAGAAGTTTACTTAAGAAATACAACTTGCATAAAGTTTTGTATTTAAATTTCAGTGGACTAAATGAATGGTGCTTGAAAGAAGAATGAAAATAGCCCTACTTCCCTCAATAAAAGCCAAACTGAAATAGAAAAAATACCAGCACAAAAACACCTACCTTTTAAAACAAAGAACTTCCTTCCAACCTAAGTGCTATGAAAAAGACTGAGATAATTAATTAACAATCAAGACAAACAAGGCCATTTAGCTGTACTAATGTTGTTTTTTCCAGGCAAAATTCATCCATAGCCAAAGGGTCAGCGAAGCAGAGTTGCTCTACAAATTTTTATGACAGCTGAATGTATTTCCTACCTACACTTCCATTTTTCCCTCTTAATGAGATTTTGCTGGGTTTTATTTTTTATTTCCTGGTAGAATCTTATGGAAGTTGTACGGTAAATGCAAGCTGTGTTCATACTTGGCCCATGCTTGCTCATGTTTCATGGTGCAGCCCTGCTCTGGCCATGCAGAAAGCACTCTGAGGCACTGTGACAAACGAGCTGCCTAAAGAGCTCCGTGGCAGAGAGGGATCGAGCGCCGCCGTCCCTTCGTGGTGCGCGAGTTCCGGGCACGGCGCGTGCTGGGAAAGCTCCCCTCGTGCTGGTGCCTTCAGGGATGGCTCTTAGGGTGAGCGCCACTCGAGTGGATATAAAACTTCATATTGATCAGAAAGCCAGCCCTGTCATCCATAAAGGCCCAGACCTCCATCCTCCTCCATCATGCAAGCAATCTGTCGAAAAATGTGAACTCATTTTTTGTCAAGGCAAGGTTTTGTGACTGTCTAGGAAGCAACAGACAAAGTTTCTTCTAAACGCATGCAACAGTCATTGCAAGTTCTGTGAGGCTTGGCCATGCCCCTGACTTCCAGCTCTTCCCATGGCAGTCCTTTGGCATCAGCCCCCCTGCCCATGCCAGAGGTTGCCTTGTGCTCTGGATGGTGCTGGTACCTTGCTGGTGAGCTCTTTGCCACAGCTTAACTCCCTGCACTGCCTCTGGGCAGCCCTGAGCACACCTCAGCCTGCATTTCCCTGCAGACTAACAAAATATCTCCTGGATTCAACTTCAGGGGGATGGAGTGTGTTCTTACACAGCTTTTCAGATAAACTTGGAACATTTTACTTCAAGTATGAGCAACGTTGCACTTGCACACTGGTCACCTCAACAGACAGCCTGGCACCAAGGTGGGCATGTTGGTTTTTGAGTGTCCAGAGCAATAGCACATTCTCCATGCCTGCTCACCAGAAGCTCCAACATATAAAAGTCTAGAAAGCTTGAGGTATTTAACATTATACAGCACCTTAAATCCTACTTAAAAGCCAGAGTTTGGTATTTTGGCGAGAGAATTACTAACCAACTTTCAAAAATAGGACATGCGAGTGGCTTCTGTTGAACCATGAACTGCACCTCAACATTTTTGTTCATCTTTTCAGGGTACAGAACATCTGACAGAGCTAACACTTGTTCTAATTCCTTAAACCTTGAGGAAAAAAAAATCTTCTGGTCTTAAAATAATCATCTGCAGACATTCACTCATACTTGCATTCTAAATAAGTTAGTACACTTCTGATTAAATTAAATATTTTTCCATATTTATGCATATATGATAAATGTTCAAGACCACAAATGAATCACCTAAAAAAACCTCACTTACCCCAACTGAGCTGAACCTGGAGATGGCTTTAAAAAGTCTGGTCTGGGGCTATTGGCATCAGTGGAATTAGGAGTGAAGCCTTCTCTTCTAACCAGCCTCATCACTTATTTACATGGAAGTAACGAGATCCTAAAAGCAGCAGCAGGGTAATGATGTACAGCCCAACTGCTCACTGGTACCCTCAGAAATGTGACACACTCTGAAATGACCAAGAGGGAGGGGAGAATTTGGACAGCAACTCCAGGGCTGGCAGGAAGTACATCAGCTCACTCCCAGCATCCCCTTTCCAGCTTCACCCTTCCTTCCCCACACTTTGGATGTCCCACCAGTCCCACCATGAGGAAGGGCAGGAACGAATGGCTGAAGTTGGCTACATTTTTGTCACTTTTTTTCTCTCTCAAACAGGTACATGTGAAGAAACCAACCTTCCTATTTCCAAATCTATAACTTGAGATACCTTTCAAAAAGCCCTTTTGTTCCAGCAGCAGTGCACCTTGCACAGGCCTGCTGTGTCTGTAGCACCTGAAAAGCACCACCCAGAGCTGGCTTTGCAGGCAACAGCACCTTCTGAAGGGTCACTAGCAGCAATAGCTGCTATAGCTGGGTGCTGCAATAGCTGGGGCTGTAGTACCACCTTATTCAAAGGCAGCAAGTTAACACCCTTTACACTGGGAACAAGACAGATTAATACCTCCATCACTGGTGTACTGTCATCAAAACACCAGCCAACAGGTATGGGATCAGTGAAAACCCCAAACTTCTGGCAGCCAGGGCTGTTTGCAAAACTAAAATGAGAGAGCTTCTAATAATTCAAAAATACAGTGTGATGGTTTGGAACAGCAGCTTTTCATTTCAGCAAGTTTATATTACAGTATGTGTCTCCTTGAGCTAAGAGATCGTTTGTTTAAATTACTTGATTATATGTAATGATCCTTCTCTTATAAAACAAGATTCAACATTGCCACTGGGGGAGAGGGTGGAAACATCACAGAAATTTAACAAGAAGGAAAAAATATCATACAACTCTTGCTGTAATAAAACATTAGGAGAATTTTCACTTGACTGTTGAAAAAGAGCAAAGCTAGAAACATGTTTTACCCCAGCTATTAACATTAACTCTTCATTCACAGAGCATAATGTACAGCTTTGATCAAGCTATAGGATCCACATGCTCACAAAATATTTAACATTAAATACATAGCATGGAATTAGTCTCCAACAATTTATGCCATTGCCTCCTGCCATTCTATGTTTTCCTAAATCTTGGAGTCTGACTCACATATGTAAGTCAGATTATTTTCTTTTTAACCTAATAGGGATTGGAAATAATGCATTTCAAATGCCAGAAAGTGTATGGTTTCAAAAATGTCTTTTGCACTGCTATAGACTGAAATGAGAACAAAACTTCAAATTTAATAAAATTTGAGAGCTTAAAAAGTAAAATCATTTATCAGAGAGTTGGAAAGCAGCTTAAACATATATTATGAACATTTTCTGAAAATATCCCACAGGGCAGATAGGAAAAATAAGAGCTCACCTATCAGCCTGATTTTTTACTCTGCAACTTTTAAGAAAAGGGTGGATCTTGTCTTTCTACTTAATTGAGCTTAACTAAGGGAAGAAGAGATGGACTTGCTCCCAAATGAGGAGAGACTGATAGAAAGTGATGTATTTATCCTGTTGAAATCATTTATCAGTCTGGATCCTCCCACTGCTTCCCAGAGGCAGTTCCTGTTTGCCCACCCTCATTAGGCCAATTTCAGCCTCCTAAGCACCCGTGAGGAGGAGGAGGAAGCACCTCTTCGGCAGGGGTGGTGGTGCCCTCCTGCTTGCAGAGGGTGTTGGCACTGGAGGTGCCACTGCCCCACAGCACACTGCTGGTCTCTGCTACCTGGGGACACTGAGCTCCTCTGCAGGAGCAGCTCCTGCCCAGGGATCCCAGTGAGCAGGGGAAGCAGAAAACAATGCTGAGATACTCAGTCTGACAGAAGATTCACTGCTAAAGAGAATAAATAAACCCCCAATACAATAATCTCTCAATCATTCATGTTTTATCATGAGCTTAATCCTGAAGTCATTCTGTTTCTGGAGGCACAGATAGTTCTGAATAAAAATTACTTCTGGTTTAATTAAATCTAACATTTGCATATTGGACAAGAACAGGAAATGCTGGCTATAAATACACTTTCTGACTTTCTGACCACCCAGCCTCACTCATCCACAGCACAGTGGCTGCACTATGAGGGAGGAGTGAGAGCAATTGTACTTTTTGAGAGAGCTCTTGGTGATTTATGTTTAAACACACAAACCCAAGGAGAAAAATATTCTTCATAGCATCCCTTCCTCTACCCACCCCCACAGGACATTATCACTCCTGGACAACATCACAGTCTTTGTCTGTGTGTCCAACATGAGGTGAGAAAAGGACAGATGTTCAAGAGCCAAAGTGAATATGCCTGCATGGAAGGTTGAACCATTATTAGATGTCAGAGCTTTAACCAATAATTTTCACCATATCTTAAGAAAACAGCTAAAGATATCCCAAACATAGACATTTCTTGTGCTAACCACCCAGAATAGTATTTTTCTAATATGTATCAGCTCAGTGGTGTCTCCAACCAGGCATCTGGTAACATAACTTGTTTGGGGTTTGGTTTAGGAGCTATCACAGATTCACAGCATAAATATATCCGGGTGTTTATGTATGTTTGTACACATACCTGCAACCTCTTTTTTTCCCAGAGAGAGCATCTGATTTGAGGATCTATTTAGAATTTTTTTGTTTAGCAAATCAGGTTCTACACTGTCAACAAATACTTTTCAAAACATAAAAGTCATTTCCTGGCTACAGTTGGCTTTTCCAATAGGATAGGTTATAGATATACAATTGGTCCTGCCAGGCAGAAATTTGAAATAGACTAAGGATCATTTTCACCCAAATTTACAGCTGGGATGGCAAGGCAGGATAATCACATCGGGCAGATGAGTTTTCTTACATTATTTCTTACATTCAGCCTCCAACAGCTGAAGGCTTCAAAACCAGAAATACCATCCTTCAAGAGTTGCAAGTGTTTCAAGTTACTAAACACCTACCATTGCTAAACATTTACACTCTCAACTTAATAGACAAGAAGGAATTAATAATAAATAAAAAAGTACCACAGTACCTGAACAAACAGCTATGTATGTTTGTAACCTGACAGAAATCCCCTTTCCCGGCTCCCCAGCAGGTTGTCCTTGCTATGCTGGAATCAAAGTGCTGGAAGAAGAGCCCAGCGCTGTGGTGCCAGGCAGGGGCAGCTGCATGACCCTGCCTGGACGGGCAGGGATGCCAGGGGACAGCCACCAGGCAGCCAGGCTCACCATCCTCCCTTCTCCACATCCTCAGCATCCACCAAACCCACCCCTGTACCCCAGCTAATGCCCAGCATTGTTTATTGAGGGCTAACACACACTCACATCTGTATTAACATGGGCAGCACCTTCCTCTTCCCTTTTAATGCTCTTTTTATCTTAATAAAAAATGTTATTTACCATCTTTCTAAAAGAGTTATTTGTGTTCTCCGGGTGTTTTAAGCTATGTAGCTGTTTCATATTAAATATAAACCAGAAAAATTAACTAGACTGCAAACTTCCCAGTAGCAATGCAAATGTATGCCTTACCAGATATACCCAGGTTGAAAAGCCAATAAATAACTAAGGAGAGGAGTCAACATATCCATCTTCATTAAGTTTGACTTCAAATACTAAAGATAGGAGTAAATTACCCCCTGATGCTGTGGCCAGAGCCAAATTAATTTTAGCTGTTGCCTCTTTCCACAGGCAGGGCTCACTCAGAGATGCTGAAGGCCATTCACAGGCCTGTGGTCACACAGAAGTGTCACAGCCTAAGTCAGCACAGAGGGCTCCAGCAGCTCTGAGCACAACTAAGGGGTAAAACACAATAGTGCTGAAACATACTTGCTCTCAAACCTTGGATTTCCTGTGCTCACTTGTGTTGGGGAAATAACCCCAAGCTCTGCTGTGCTGTACACCCAGAAGCCATGTGGGACAGGAGCAGTGCAGGCTGATGGCCCCTCTGGCTCTGGGTGTGAAAAGAGGGCACGTTTGATAGGTTGCAGAGCACTTTGCCAAGATACCAAAACTCCCATTTGTTCCCTGTGTTATTTGGCCACTCACACCACATAAGAATGAGCAAACCAGAGTGCTGGGCAGATTTTCTCCCTGTGGTGTACAAAGCTAGAAGGCACCACGTGCCACCAGCGCCCACCTGGCCAGCCACCCTGCCAGCCCCACCGGCCCTGCAGGCAGGCAGGGGACAAAGTTGTTGACTTTCTTCCCTCCTGGCCACTTTGGGAATCAGCAGTCTCATCTCCCCAAGCCAAAGAAGGTGGGCACAGCAGATGGCTGCCAAAATAAAAGGGAAAAAAATAAAAGAAGGAAAAGAACAAAAGAAAATAAAAGAAAAACAATCACCCAGCTCCTGGGTGGCACAGGCAGGAGTTTTGCTGCCATCCCCCAGAGGATGCTCAGATCTCCTGCTGTGGCTCAGTGTTGAACTCCCTGCCACTGCTCACACAGGAACAGTGCTGCCCAGGACAGACATTTGCCCAAACCCTTCATAAACAACACCAAGCCAAAAAACATAAATCAAAAGTAGCAGCCCTCAAACTGCCTGGCAGGACAGGGCACTGCAGCTCCCTGTGAGTGGGGGGCAGTCAATGGCAGAGAGCACATCAGCACTCAGGCAGCGCTGGATACCAAATCTGTGGTCTTGAACATATACAATTTGAGAAATAATTAACTGCACTGTGAAACACTGATAACTTCAAGTATTAAAAATGTAATCTCACATATTAAAATGAATTTACTAAAATCAAATCAACAACTCAGTGTCCTCTGAATTTCCTCCAGTCAGCTAATTTAATTAATCATTTTGTTCACTTGGATATAGATTTAAGATTTGCATTTTGCCATCAGAAAATACCTTGTGCAATAGTACAAGATCTCAACAAAGAAAATTAATTTTTACAGGGATTGGATTTCATTCCCTTAAGCTGAAATTCTGATCACTAAGCAGCAAGAACACTGCTGTAGCACACAGGATATCAGTCAGGATGTGACAGTTTCCTCTTGTTTTAAGCAACTTTAAAAAAAAAAAAAAATCTTCTCAAATTAGCAACAGGGTATTGCTTTTGATTAGCAGCAGAGGGACTGTGAGCACACTGGGCCCAATCCAGCTACTTAGAAGTTTTGCTTTTAACTTTGATGGAAATTAAATAGGAATTTATTTCAGTGCAGCAGAATCAGTTCTTGAAATGCAGTTCCAGCATTCAGCCCAAGTGCATCAGTGCTTTTCCTCTCCAGAGCCCTCAGTGCGGCCACCAGCCCCGGTGCTGGCTCTCACTGGGGCCTGTCCCCTGTCCCAGGGCCGGATGCTGCTCCACACCAGGAACAAGGTCACAGCCCTGCCAGGCCTGGGGTGGGCAGAGCCACTCACACCTGGATCCTCCCCAGAGCTGGACATGTGTCACCATGGGAGAAAACACCCTCCCCTGTGCCTTCCTCAGGGTACAACAGCACATCCTCCCTCTCTTAGAGCTGCACCAACCTCACTGACTTTTTGGCACTACTCACATAAATTATGTAAATAAAAGAATCCAGTGGTGCAGTTGCTCAGACCCCAAACTGAATTTTGGGGGGAGTACTTGAAAAATTCAGCTCAGAGTGCTTTTATCAGGATCCTTCCAATGCCATTTGCAAGTGTACCTTAAAATCAGGCCCATCTTCTCAACCTGTGCAATCCTGATAACTAAACTGGAGAGGGTCACATCCTGTATTGCTCCAAAACTCACTTAGCCTTGACTCTTCTATGTTTGTGTTGGTAGGACTTTGCTTAAATAACCTATTTGTTGGGCTAACACAACATTTTGCTTGGCTTGCAAGCCCCATCTGGGTAAATGCACATTTCCCTTGTTTCATTTTTTGATAATTTTCTTCTGTAGTCATTTCATTGACCTTACAAAGATGCTTGCAGAAGTTTAAATGAGGCATAGTTAGAGCTTTCAAAAATACATATAATTATGCACACCTACAGACTCCAAGGAAAAAATAAGAAAAAAGAACTGATCCTGAAGAGCCCAACAGGAGATTTGCAAGTTTTGGTTTAACACCAGCAGCTGCATATTGGGAGTTTATGGC
This sequence comes from Ammospiza nelsoni, assembly GCF_027579445.1. Lineage (NCBI taxonomy): Eukaryota > Metazoa > Chordata > Aves > Passeriformes > Passerellidae > Ammospiza > Ammospiza nelsoni. The sequence goes on from NC_080645.1 coordinate 9,701,053, forward strand.
AGATAAAGGACTTTTACAGAATTGGGACACAGCATTTTATACTGGTACCACCCCACTGCTAGCTGAACCCTCCAGAGTGCTGCAGCAACTGAAGCTGTGTAGTGTGGCCAGTCCCTCTCCATTTGTAGAGATGGACTTTACCAGGTGCTTTAAGAACCCTTGGTGCATCCCTATGTCCCATCCCTCTCTGAAACACCAATGGGAAGCTCAGCACTAGCAGTGTTACACAGCACACAGTTGAACACAGCAAGTTTCACACATTTAATGCCAGTGGAAAAGTCTGACAGATACAACCAACGTCTTAAAATTACCCCTACAGAAATCAGTCATGCACCCAGAAAGTGAAGTAAGAGATTTTGTCTGCTTAATGAGAGCAGAGGGGGCCAGACACAGGCTCAGAGCAACAAAAATCAATCTTGTACACAAAAAAGGACAAAGGGGCAGGTAGGACAGCATAGAGGGGAGGGCCAGGTTGATAAGCTTCTCCCAAAAGAATGGCAAGTGTTTCCTAGGAGCTGGAGTACCCATGCAAAGGTCAATGGAGGAGGCAGAAGTATGTCAGCTGGGGCGTAAAGTATTGCCAAAGTAGGAAAAAAATGAAAAGGAAAAGGAAAAGAGGACTTGGCTGGACAAAAATCTAATCCTACTACTATTAGGGATTACAGGACCTCTGGGTCAGCAACAGCTTGAGAACAGCACTACTGCAACTACCTGTGCTGTGCTGAGAGCTAAAACCAGAACAAACAGCAGGCACCACTTCATTATTCCTGGCCCCCCTACCCCACGGAACCCAGAGCAAGATGCACAGAGGCACCGAGACTCTTGGGAACATCACATAGGGACATCACCCATCTCCGGGGGCCCTTGGCCTATCCGCCATAAACATTTTGTGTCTTAGAAAGTCAGCGGAGCCCACACCTGTCAGCAATCCCTGTAAACAGAAGAGTGCCCGATTAGAAGAGGCGGCTCTTTTGTCTGTGAAGCAAGAGCCCAAAAGGAGGAGGGAGGTGGCAGGCGAGCGAGCAGGGCTGCAGAGCCGCTCCAGCAGCGCCGGCGGACATCTCGCAGCCCTCCTGCCGCAGCAGCGCCGAGGTGCCGACCCAGCGAGGGGGAGGCAGCGAGCCGGGACCCGCGGGGTTTGCTGCAGTATTCAGACCTCGGGCTGGCGTGCTCCAGGGAGCGGCAGCTCGGCTATGTGGAGCAATTTAGGTGGAGGCTGGCAGACGTATTGCACACGGACTGAGACTGCAGTGCACCACCAGGGCTGGAAAGGGTCGCGCTGGTCCGGCTCCTCTCTCCGAGCCCCGAACCCCACGCGGTGCGGGAGCGGGAGGCCGCAGCCGTGCCCCCCGTCCGGCCGGGTGTGTGCGGGCACACGGACCCCAGCACCGACCCCTCTGGCAGATGGCCGCCCCCCGGCCTCGGCCCATCCCTCACAAAAATTACATAAATTTAAACAAGGCATGGAAGGGGGGAAAAAAAGAAGGAAAACAAATCAGGATCATTTCAGAGCGGTACAAATAGGAGGCTCCGCTGGCTGCAGGAGTAACCAGCTGATGCAATTATCCTGGCGGCCGGCAGCAGACCATCTGCCCGGCTCCCGGGTTGCTGTTGTTGCAGTCTCAGCGGGGCTCGCTCCCAGAAGAGCGGGGCCCCGCGGCCCGGAGGAGCCATCTGCCCGGCCCCGGGCTGTGCGTGCCGCGCTCCGCGGGGGACGGCCCCGAGCCAGCCCGCTGCCCGCGGCCCCGGGCACGGACACGGGGGGCCGGGCTGGGCAGCTGCGCTTTCTGCAGGGAGTTTGCTCTCTCCCATGCCACCACATAAACCGGTTGTGTTTCTGGAGCATCTTTGTGCTTGCTTGTGTTTAGCGTTTACGCGGCAGCACGGGGGGAGTCTGGGACATCCCCTGTCCTCAGGGAGCGGTGGGGACACTGAGGAACCAGTGACAGCCACCCCGTCCCACAGAGCTGATCCAGGGCTGGGCCCCGACCCTGCACCCCACGATTTGCGCCACAGTGAGGCTGGTGACTGCCACCTTCATTTATATTTTGTCATTTCTATGTTTCTACTTGTGTCAATAAAACACAAGTAGAAAATTACACTCAGAGGGAAAGGCATGAGCTCTGTCAAGGAAACTTGAATGCAGTTCTGAAGACTTCCATTGCAGGTAGCAGCTACCTTTGCTAAGGCAAATTGCTAAAGCAGGTAGATTTGATCTTTCTGGAGTTTTCCCAGTTACACCGTGTCTACTCTGGGGGTATGGGAAGTGCCCTGCATTACCCAGGGGTTGTGCTGGGTATCACCTGGAGCCAGGTTTCACTGATTTCGCTGACAAGGTTTCTACAAACTTGTCAGTCTCAAATGAAAAGAGGCAAAAAAATGTAGATTTTTTTGTCCTTTTTAACCATATCAAGTCCATATACCTATTGCTTCCCCAGGTTCAGTCTCTGAGCATCCATCTGCAATCAATTAAATAAACCAGTGGGTTTCATTCTGAATTTAAGCTTTCAGTCTATAAGAATTTATATTTTTCCACTCCCAAATTAATTGCTATTCAGAAAGAAATTAAGCAGGGAGGGATGCAAGCCTGTGCCCATCCATCTCACCACTTCCCCAACACTGACAAGTCCCTGGGCACTGAGCACAGCAAAACTTGCCCATGGCCAATTTCCTGGGCCATTATTTCAGGCCTGGCAGCTTCAGGAGGGATGCAAACCAAGGGACAAAGTGCTTGCTGCCCCCAGCCAATGGCAGCTCCATCCCATCCCTGCAGCCTAGTGCTTTCCTCTCTGAAGCTAAAGCATGAGACCTGCAGAGCCAAGGCTGATGAACCCATTAACAAGTACTAACACAATATGTGGGTGTGAGTTAGCAGACCACACTTACACTTCAGTTTTAATTTAGACAATGCCTGGAACTGTTGTCAGTCACAGCTGAACTATTTATCTCTTGATGTGAGTAAAGGAAAGGAAGCTCTGAACACCACCAGGACTGGCCCAACCTGTCACCACATCCCCACTCCCACGTACTGCAGCCTCTCCCACACTGCATTTGCCTGTATGAGCTGCTCACCATTTGCTGAAGCTCTCTCAGCAGATTTTCCCTCCTTCCTTCACCATGCTGTTGTTTGTGGAGGTTTGGGACCACAGATACCATTGACCAGCACCCCAGCTACTGCCTGGGGACACCAGCTCAGAGTGGACCACCAGCAAAGGGTACATGTGTAAAACCCCATTTCTGGTGGAAACTAGGCTGAAATGCTGATGTGACCTCATTTTAGTGGCCATGCGTGTGACATAACCAAGGGCCAAATTCAGTGACAAACCTAAGTCAGGTTATGCTGTGTAATAAACAATATCCTCAGACTACGCCCTCCTTCACATTTTCAAGGACTCTTTCTCTTTCCTCAGTTCCTTTTCCCAAAATGGAGCTGACTGTAAAGACAGCTTGGAATGCTGGAAGCAGAGCTGCTGCACTGCAGGGAACCCAACATGAAGCCAGGCAGGGGCCAAAGCACCCAACCACAGTGGAACAAAGGTAAAAGTAGGAGTGGAGTGAAATGCTCCACACTGCACTTAAAGGAGGATTATAGTTACTGCTCCTCCACCTTATGACAATGCAAGCCTAGGGGTACCTAGGAAGAAATAACTTCAGATTTCATCTGCTAAGATTACAGCCTCCACCATGGGATGGCACAGTATATATAACAGGAGGCAAAGAGAATTGCTCTCAAGTTTCAGGATGCAAATGGTTAATATTGCCCACTAAAAGCCATTCTCATTATAATGAGGCAAGGAATAAAGGGGAATCAAGTAACTTAAACTGAAATCTGGTCCTCCTGTTGTGATACAGGTTAGAAAGAAAAACAGCAGTTCTGGTACTGCAGAAAAACTTGTAGTGCTTCATCTCTACAGGAGGGAAATTCTTCTCAGGCTTTGTTAGCACCATTCCTGCACTCCCTTCACTCCCAAGTTTTGTCCATGGTCCCACAAGGGTCCAAGAAGGACCTTGTGGAAGAGGGAACATCACAAGGAGCCCAGCAAAGGGCGCCATCACTGGCTCCTGCTTATCCCTTAGTGCCCAGGCTGGGCAAGGGGCCCCAGCACCCACAAACCACAGGGGCCAATGCCAGGGTGGTGATTCACTTTGTTGCACAGAGTGTAATAAAAAGCTATTTTAAGATTTTTATATGCCTTCAAATAATGTTTTCATTGCTGTAGCTACCCAGCATAAACTACATAAAAGCTCTAATCTCTAAAACACAGTACTTTTTTTCCAAAATCATGGAAATGGGGAGGGAAGAATGTACAAACCAAAACGAATGGGTATACTTCTTGTGGGATCTGCACTAGGGAAGAAATGCAGAGCAAGTCTCCCTCTCCCTAGAGGGTCTTTTTTCAAGAGGGAGAATAATAATAATGTAGTAATAATAAGCACTTATATAGCGCTTTACATTTTCAAAGCACTGTGTAAACATCAACTAATGGGACACAGTAGAATAAGTAGTGTCTAAAATGAGTTTATGTTCTGCATTATATTTTTCTACAAAGTGGCTGGGGCTGGTTTTAAAATTAAATTCCCCCACATATTGATACTAGTGCAAATGAATCTTCTTTAAAGAAGTGTAACAAAAACATTTTTCTCATTAGTTACCCTCGACAACCTTCATATTTCCAAATTTTGGCTCAAAGCAAATTGCTTAGACAGTTTCATAGGTGCAGAATGCATTTAGTTTCACAGGAAGAACAAGTGGGCTAACTAACTGCTAAGGGTGATATATCAGTACACTTGTAGGCACACACCAATGCTTTCCAAGAGCAAGTTACATTAAAGATTGAAAATATTTCATAGAAGAAAGTTTTTAAGAGAGAAACTGAGAAATACAGAGAGCTGGAACTATTGCTACCTTGTGGACAGAAGAGCAAGGCAACCAGCACCTTCTCAGTAAAGGCTGCACAGCAAGGAAAGAAGTCCTTACACTGGAACTAGAAATCAAGCATCACTTTCCCTTTTATACAACAGAGGTAACAGGAAAAACATCATCTATAATAGGGAAAATGAAACAACCACAAAGCAAATCCAAATATTATGACCTGAACCATAACATCGGTGTTACATTTCACTTTCACCTATCCAGCATCTCAGTGTTTAATAAATTCACTCTACTCTCTAAGGCACAAATGTTATATCCTCTTTGCATACTACTGAGATAGAAAACATTGAGAGAGGGAGAAAAAAAAAATTGACACATGCTCATTCTTTCAGGAGCCATGGCAGAGGCAGAAGGAGAAAAAATCTGACTACAAGTCTCTTCTGGTAGCCTGGAATATCTTACTATTTTGCAAACTTTTCTTTCTTTATTATCAATAATTTGCTTTACAGCAAACCCAGGTGCTTCTGTCATGAACCAGAGCCCAGCATATACCAGCATGTAAATAAAGAATTTAAAAAAGGCTGCAGAGGACTGAGGCAACTGAAGAATGGTCTGAGGTTTTTTTCCTCATATTCTCAAGCTAGGAATCAAATGCCAGTCAAAAATGCCATGCTGAATCTATCTACCTTTAGGCATGCGCTTAACTGTAAGTATGTGAGTAATCCCAGTGGTTTCAGTTTTGGGGATTTTAATAGTTGTATGGTTTTCATAACTACAGGAAAAACCCTTTCCAACAAACTGCCAGTGTGACTCCCTGTTGTACTACACCACAATTACTGGAACATATTTGGTATTTCTCAAGAGGTTCAGATAATGAAGAATCCTCCAAATTTTCTATTAGTCCAAACTTAGGAATTCTGCATCAGGGAGTTAACAGCAGAACAGACAGTCTACGTTAGGTATTGCAAAAGAAAGAGAGGCAGAAATATTTATAAAATGTAAACCTTGCTTTTTTAAGTAAGGTTGTTTGTGAGCCCAGACTGCAGCTCAACCAATGCTATTGCACAAGCATGCTGAGTTAAAGATCTTATTCTCCTATACTCCTTTATAAGAAGCAACATTTTTTCATGTTTTCACACCACAAAGTTTTCCAAAATCTGAACAAGAGTAATATTAAATAGGAAAACACACAATAAACCAGTCTCTTTTATTCTTTGATGTGCTATTGGTTTAACACTGAATCGCAGGCTTCTACGAAAAACCCACATCATTAGTTACACTTACAAGGAAATGTTTTTTAAAAGCAAGGAAAGGTACAATGTTGTGGTTGCTTTGGGGTTTTTATTTGTTGGTTTTTCATCTTGGCAAACAACCAATTCTTTTACTTCATGTGACTAAAAATAAGCAAATGGGGGGAAGAGGGGAGGAAGGTAGGGGGAGGGGGATCCTTCCTAACAGGGAAAGCCATCAAAATTTGCTGCATCAGAAATTATCCCAGTAAGAACACAAACAGGCACAAGGCACTGCTGCAACTAGAAAGGCCAGGCTGGCCAGGACAGCAAAGGCTTTGGGCAGCAGAGGCTTTGTCCTCCACAAAGCCACTGTGACATTATAAGCCCAGGAATATGAGCTAGCCTGGGCAGGATATTCATGGGACATGGTGCCATTTCAGTCAACCATAGTCAAAACTCACCCCTAAGAAAACAGGCTATAAAGTAGCCAAAAGAGCTGGAATTTACCACAGTATCTCCTGTCACCCAAGCGCAGGAGACAGACCAGCCTCCAACAAAGAACTGTCTGGCACTTCAGTGCCAGGATTAGCACAAGCACCCACTTGGTGGTGCGGGCCCCATGGTGACACAGTCTATGGTGCAAGCTAAAAGCAGAATAACAAATCTCCCTTTCCCTTGAGATACATAACCTAATTTCTTAGTGGCATTATTTCTACTAAGTTAGAAAAGAGAAGAAAATTGTTCCCTCACACAAGGCTGCAGCAATTCCCCAGCACAGGAGCAGTGAAAGGTGCTGGCTGAACCCTGCTCTGGGTGCCTTGTCCCTGCCCACAGCAGGAGCTCTGCCCTTCTCTGCTTTGCATTCCTTTCATGGCACAGCTGCCTGCCTGCCTGGGCCCCCATCCAGAGAGGGATGAGGAGCAGCATCCAGCCACTGCAGGGGCACAGCACCAAGCACTGCCCAGCTCACCTCTGCTGGGACATAGCATTGTGCCAGGAATGGCAGAGAGCACGAGCACTTGTACAACTTGAATCTACTGTTCATAACTTCCAGTGAACTTCTCCAGGCTGTACCCTGTGCTTCACTATGGATTTGAGCAGTTGCTCCAGTGGCCATCATTGCTGGGCACTGTCTCAGGGGGCTCACAACCTGCCCTGTCAGCCCCCTGCAGATACACATGCACCCCCACTTCCCAGGCAAGGGGCCACAGGCCAGCCTCCCCAGCTGAGGCTCCTTCCACAAGGGTTTGACCCAAAATGGAGCTCAGACACTGATAAGGAGTCTTGCCCTGCCCTCACACACCCCAGACCTGTGCATGGCCAGCAGAGAGCTACAGGGTTACTCTTCTGGGGAACTGGTAGGTCAAATCAGCTCTGAAGGAAGCTAGGAAGGCAGCAGGACAAGGATCCAGAAACAGAAGGAGAATGAACCCCATCAGATCTGCCCTTACCTGGAGCAGCAGTGGGCACAGCCCTGGGACTGGGCCAGGCAGCCAAGAGGCAAAAAGCAGTTTCACTGCTGAGTGTAGGTGATGGCAGCCTCAAACCAACCAGGGTTCACCTCCACACTCCCTTCCAGAGCACAGTGTTTAACATATGCCAATTTGCAGATTGTATTTAATCCGGGGGCTGGTGTGTGCTTTTCCAACATGGCAACATCAAATCAAGAAATCTTCAGAAAAAACAACAAACTTGTTGGGATGTGCCAATAAAATAAAATCAAGTCAAGCCAGCAACAGATAGTAAGAAGGACAGAAGCAGATAAATTCCCTCTAAAAAGGGGGCCAACGGCCTTCATCTTCATCCCAAAAGAGCAGGATTACCATATCCCCTCCCTGCCAGGGCCTCAGCAGCTCCCACCATGGGCTGAGCAGTGGCTGAGGCTGGACTGTGGGCTCACTACCAGCAGGCAGGCCCACCCTGCCCCATCCTCCACTACCATTTTCCTTCCCTGAGGGCATCTCCAGGGTTGTGGCCATGTTCTCCCTAACTGCAAGGAGCTAAACCAGCAAAGATTCAAAGAGGAAAAACAAGTAAAGAGGCTGCAACCTGGGGAGGAAATCCTACTCAGGCTGCAACCTGAGGAAATCCTCAAGCTTCCCAAGCTCCACAGTGGGACAGATGCTATAGAAAGGGAAACAAAGCTGCTAGAGGGACTTCACTGACATTTTCTTAGGCTGCAGATATGTAGGAATCATCATGGCAATTTCCCTGCCTGTCCCACAGTTGGGCTATTTTCCCTTGAAACCATCATCATCTGTGCATAAATTAAAAATCAAGTTCTTGGTGGCTACCTCAAGCAATGTTTTTATTAGGTGGTTTGAGGTTTGCTAGGAGACAAGAACTTACAGCTGGCATGTGCACCACCCCAGTGCTTGGACACACAGGCAGGGTGGAAGAGAGCACACACAGCCAGGCAAGACACTATTCTCCCAAATCAGACCTGCAGAAACAATATTGCATTTTCTAAGGTTCATTTGAAGGGAGTTTTCCAATGGCACTCTGAGGGACAGCATAAGGTAAAAGGAAGCACAATTGTTTGTTAACACTGTGGGACAGAAAGGTTTTAGCAGCCCCTGCTCTGGAGGCAGCCAGGACCTCCAAAGCCACTGAAGACAGCAATTTCTCTACCTGCCTTTTTGTGTGCTCAGGTTTTGCCCCACATTAGCTTTGCTCATGCCAATCAGACAGCAGCAGGGTTTAAGTCACTAGTTTGATGTCTTCAGCTGTGCCACTGACTGCTAGACAGAGAACATTTCTTGGATGGCCATGTGTGGGGATACAAAAACCTCATTTACAACTTGGCATCTCAAGGAGGACAGGGTGGTACAGCAGCAGGTGACAAATTAAAAGCTCATTTTTCTATGCACTTTCTTTGGAGCCACGTTTTGAATACAGACCCACTGGCAAGGGGGAAAACATAACTCTGATACCTCTTTATGAAAATATGCATTTTGTCTTCGGGAGAATTCCTGGTGCATGTCAGAGCAGCCAGCAAACCCCATTTGTGAGCAATCTGCCTGCATAACACCAAGAGCCCCACCACCAACACAGCATCCTTCTGCCAACTGCAGGGGGTTTGTGGCCCCAGGCCCCTGAGCAGCAGCTCGTGCTGCAGCCAGGGACACCCAGCAGGGCAGCCGGGCAGCTCTGCAGGCAGGGCCGGCAGCTCCCCCTCCACAGCACCCTCGGGGCACTGCAGCCAGGCACACCGCGCCTCTCAGGGCTGGGGGTTTTCAGACCCTCAGCTTATTTATGTACAGGCTTATTTCTGAATTTACTTATATTGAGAAGAATGAAAAAATAAGCTCTCTGTTAAGTGTTTGAGACCAAAAATAGTAATCAAAATAAATCAAATTGGAGTTCTAAAACAAATACCACTTATCTGTTATAAAGCAGGAAAAAAAACATGCTTGAAATTATAGGAATCAGGTCAATGGACTCATATACAAGCATTGGGCAAGACTCAAGAGCCAAAGACAAGCACTCAGAGTTTCATTTTAAAACAGCTCATAAGGCACTGTACCATACTCTTCAAGTATGCTCAGAATCAGACCAAAGTACTTCGTCTTTTAAAAAAAGAAAAAATCTTTGAGGCAACAACTTTAGCAGCCAGAGTTGCCTACTACATTCCCCACAAAGTATCCCTGCCAGAAACAGACCATTTTCTCTACATAATTCTAGTATAAACATAAACAAGGTACAAGTCACACACAGCCCTCCTTCTCTACTTCCCCACCCTGATATTTTCAGTACTCTGCCACATCCCACATGCCCTCTGGGGGAACAGTCTGGTCAGTAAAAGCAAAGAAATTATGAAGGGCAAGGCATGCCATTTTCCTAGAAATAAAGGAGGCCATGAGCAAATTATCCAACCAAAATGCATCCACAGAATTCAGCAATGAATAATACACAAGCTTGGCATTACTATGTAATCCAGTATCTCTTCACTCCTGTGAGTAATCTAATGAAGCAACAGAAATCTGAGTAATAGCTCAAATAAGTAAATTAAAACAAAGCTACATTTACCTACCAAGCAAAATAGACAGAATGCTGCTGCTTTTTTCAGCACAGCAGGCAGGCTTGTACATCAGAAAAACTTCCTAGCATTTTGCAATCATTTTAATTGGCCCAACAAAAGATATTACCTATTCCTCTAAGCTTTCTCTTTCATTTACACATGAACACAAATCATACACTACATGTATTTGTGTATATTCTCACAGTAAGTGTTGAAAGCCTACTTTTTCCAATTACCAACCTGATCTCCCCTTCTGTACAAAACCCTGAACAATTGTGAGTCCTCACAGACCAAGTTCAGATACAGCCATGATCCTAAAAGAGTTGAAATGGCAAGAACTGATGACTGCAATCACACTTGTCCTCAAATGTCTCTATATTAAACAGAAAATAACTGTATAGCACAACAAATGCACTCCTCCAGGCAGGAAAGCACTCTCACTGTCTAGTAAGAGCAGAAAAGCTGTTTTAGGTCATTCGCATGTTTAGTGGGGGTTTTTTTTCTGCTTATGCATAATTACACACTTTTCCATGGAGCTAGAGTCAACTTTTCAGATCTGTTCCTTCTCTCAGTCTTTAGATTTAAGATTAACAATAATATAGCTACAGCTCCAGGTAAGCCAACCTCTGTGTCAAAGCTATGCACCTAATCATCAAGCACCCTCCATACTCAAATTGCAGCAACAGATTTCCTACTTGCCTTACTTTATTTCTCTCTGTTTAGCACCTCCACTTCCCAAAGTATGAAGTTCAGCCTTCTACCATGTTTTTTCTCTACCTCCTTTTAGTTTTTCATTTTTTTAGACATGAAATTGAAAGAATGCAGAATCACAGTCACTCTCTCTCATGTAAATCTGTACCTGCTTACAGTGACAGATGTTAAACACAACCCAGGTCTCTTGGGTTCCCCCAGTGCCATCTAGGAGCTCCCACAGCCCTGCTGCATCCTCTGCACCCCAAACCTTCCCAGAGCTCCCCTGGAAATCCTCCCAGCAGCAAGCTCAGTGGCAGCAGAAGGAGCAGGAGACACTCTCCAGCATTAGATCCTGAATGACCATTCTCATCAAATCTCTTAGCTGCTCCTGCTCTTTCAACTGCAGTGTAAGAAATGAGACTAAAATCCAACCCCCACCAGGGCCTGTAAGAAACACTACCACAAAACAAGAGAGGGCTACAGTTGATGGCCTACTCAGTCTTCCAACACAAACCTCAATTAACAGAACTACTCTGAGAGCTTAGACTTACACTTAAACATACAACCCAGATCCAATTGCTATCAAAGGGGGGAAAAAATTAACATACTCACGCTAAAGACAGCAAAACCGTCCACAAACTCAGCAAAACACTTCACCTCCCCATTGCACCACTCCCTTTTTAAAGCACATGGCAAGTCTCTCTTCACTAACAGACTTCTTATCTTCATTACACTCAGCTGCCCACCAGGTGAAGCAAGTTCCAGCCATCAGCAGGTGGATGCTTGGCTAACCTGCCCCAGAAAAACCTCATCTCATCCAGGTGAGGATCATCAAGAAATGAACAGAGCTGCAAATTTAAGCACCTGGTGAAGGGTGCCTAGATCCTCACCCCAATCTCTAAATTACCTGTGGGCAAATACTACCTAAAGTCAGTAGCAGCTTTTGTGAGTCCAATCGATTGAGTGGTTAAACTTGTACAGTCAGCAGGCAACCAAGGGAGGCATATATTTTAATGGTAGATGTGGAAACAAAGGAATTTTGATTAGCCTTGGGACTGGAGGGGGTAAAAATACTGGTTTAGGATTTTCCCAGGATATGCATATTAAGAACTTGTCTTTTTGCCCTCTGTGTAATTTTTTTTAATATTTGGAAAGCAGAATTAGGCCACATTTGACCAAACCTCCAGAGCCTAGTAGGAGCCAACAGAGACCCAAGTACAGCGACTTGTTAATTCTTGTACTTTTACTCATAGCAGGATTTCACTAGTGAGCAATGCATTTTCTGCAGTGCTATCAGAGGCTTAAATAAACTGTTTCTCTACAAGCAGGGATCTTTCCCTCTGCTTCGCTTTCAAACCTGAATGCATTGTTTACATTCTCTAATATCAACTAGAAATAACTTCTGTGTAAAGAAACTCCAACTGTTACACTTCTGAAGCAGCTTTCGTTATCAGTGCCAGACTCAAGGAGAACATGACTGCGGGTGATGCTACAAAGAGAGACGAGATCAACCCTACTAGAAATTGCCCAGGAGAACACACAGGTAGGGTGGGTTTAAATGAGATCACGACTGAGATTATTTCACCCCCAGCATACCCAAGTGAGCCCTTCAGGTCTCCTGAGTGGCCTCTATGCAGCAAAGGCAACACTTCTCTGCCACAAAGGCTGCCTTACATTTGTACTTGCCACGCGGCTGCAGTAGCAATAAGTCCTTTGCTGTTTGTTCAGCTCTTGAAAGTCCTGTAAAGCATTCACCATTCACCTGTCACACTGCACAAACTGAGCCCTTTGAAATGAAAATCTAAAAGTAAATGTGTTAGTCAACGGCTGCTGCTGCAACAAGAAGCGAGCCGACACCAGCGAGCCTTCAGGCAGGTAATTCAGTTCAACACGAGACCAGCAAACAACAGTATGTTTTATTTAATTAGGATGAACAGAAGAGATAAACCTCACAGCAGGGCGGGTAATGACAACATTTCAAAAATAATCCATGCCCAGGTAACAAAAGGGCAAATTTCAATTACATAAAAAAGCTAAAAAGTTGACTTAATACATCCAAGGGGAAAGAGGGAAAAAATTAATAATTGTACTGCATATGATTAACAAGTGGCATTTACAAGCTCTACAAATTGGTCTTTCTGTTGCCTAATCTGTGGCTAGAAAGGAAAAGGTTTTCTTTCTAAGCAAGTGCAAACAATATAATGAAGGCACTTATGGCTAGGTTCAGATGGATATTGCAGTGCTACCTGAAGTAAGTCATTCTGTGGAAAGCTAACACCATCCACCAACCCACGGCACCACAAGGAGATCTGTGAGCCTGTTCCAAATGGCAGCACCCAGTTTCCAACACCATCAGGTCCCTTTGTTTACATTTTTGAAAACAAGCCATTGGAAGAGGTCGAAGCCTGAGCCTTCTGTAGCTGGAAATGTCACAAGAGACCATTTAGTCCCTGCACATCCTTCTACTCCCCAGAATAATGTGACTCCAAGAAGCCACCATAATTCACTGCTGCACATACATGTACATCTAGGTGTTGTCAAGAAGATGTAGGACTTAAAATTCCCATCTCCTTATTTGTCTAAGAGAAAAAGGAACCAGGAACTAAACTCCATTTACTAATGGACATCAGAATAGAAAATGCAGGAGAATCTACTTCTGGGCTCTAAAACATGTGGAATAAATGCACACAGAGCTCAGAGCTGGTCCTCACTTGGCTCCAGCTCCCACCTGCACTCGCCGAGTCCGTGTCCACCAACGCATGCACCAAAGCCAGGCCCTCCCCTCCACCACCATTTGTCAGTCAAGATTTAGCAGGAGTCTCTAATAGGTTTTATATGAGTACTATTTCATTTCTCCAGCACATTTACTAGGATACAAGGGAATATAATAGCCATGCTTTTTTAGAGGCATTTACGGAGGACATTGATGGAGTGATGAGGACCTGATATAGGCATTTTATAAGACAGTTCAATTATTGTGGGTAATTAATAATCTTTTGTGTAAGAGAATATTATAATACATATGATGCATGAGACCAAGAGATTATTTCTTTTTCCAAAAAAATGTGGTTTGCATTTTTCAAACATTGTAATCATCTAAAACTGATTTCACAAATTGGAAATAGAAAGCAAGATAAAAACCAACCAATTCAAAAAAATAGCCAAGTAAACAATTACAAGTGCACCTATCAAATAGAAGTAAATATTAATTCTACAGTGTGAGAAAGTCTCATAATTCACAAAGCCAGCAGGTGAGGTAGGGTTTTAAAATGTTTACTGTAGTAATTGATCACTGGGTACTGCCTCAAGTACTCAATTTAGTTAATTTAACCAAGCTTAAACCACTTACCCACATTTAACCTAAAAGTTAATTTGGCACCAAACAATAGATAAATCCAAGCCAAAGCCACATCTATGATAAGAAAATCTGTATTTACACAAGCTTAACGCATCTACAAAACATCATTTTTATAACCAATTCAGAGGATGGCATGAACATCTGCTTTCACTTCAAGACATTAATTTTCAATTATTGAAGAAAAACAAAATAAATCCTGACAAATTACTGGTAACTGTAGAATCTTTTGTTACTCTATTAGTTTATAATAGTAATTTAGAAATCCTACAATTAACGTCCTACAAGACATCTCTGATTTTTTTTTTCGCATGTGCCATCTGAAGCAATTCAGCAGTGAATGATGTTCTTTAACTTGCACTGACTGTACACAAATATTTTTTAAGAAAAACATAGGAAGAATTCTCCAAGAGCTGTACAGTGATAATTGTTCTTCTTCCATGGCTTTAGACATAGCATCACTAAAAAGATGAGATTTCTATTTTCTTCCCATTTATATTTAAATGTTTTGCGCTACCTTTCCCACTCTTTCTAATTTTTGGCCATGTTTATTCGTTATATTCACTGAGACTAATGGGAACAGGCCGCAATTAAAAGGTGTTTGCACACAGGCAGGAGTTTCAATCAGTAAAACCAGTTAAATACCACCCAGATCCCATCCAGGAGAGCATACCAGAGGGAGAGAGAGGCTAGAAAATGGGACTTGTGGAGTTCAGAGGAGAACGCTGCTAGGCTTGTAGGAAAATACACAGGCAAAAATTAAAAACTGCAGGCTAATCCCTGAAGGCAGTGCTCGGAATACTGCATGGATTCAAACACTCTCAGGGCACCAGCCCCACAATGAAACACCAACATCTCCAATTATTCCTAATCCCCCAAAAGCTACACTTGATAAAGAACAATCAAGAGCGTAATCTTATTTGATATGAGTTTTATCAATTTTAGCTGCTGCTTTCACTGTATCAATAAAATTCCACCGAAACTTGAATGAACTGTAAAATTAAAGGATAATCGCACAAGTCTCTTGTATTTGGCAATTATGATTATACTTGTCAAAATTTAATTTGTAGAATGTACTGTTCCAGTACCTTCAGGTTCTTCTTTATCAACTGGGAAAAAAGAAAAATTATATCTTTAAGACAAGTATGAAAGACATTGTTACTTCCACAGTCAACTCTGTAACTGAGCTCCAACATTGTATAATTGACTTTGCAAGCAGAACAACAGCAATATAACAAAGAAAATGTCAGTGTTTTCACAGCGCTAATCTATAGCACTAGGAGGGCCTCCTGCTGTCAGCCAGAGCTGACAATACAATAGCTTTCAAAGGGATATTACCATCATGCTTTTATTCTTGACATCAATCAAGACAAAGAGAATCCTTTTCACAAGACATTCAAAATCAAACCTTTGTATGAGCAGATAGGTAAAACAGCATTCCTTTAAAGAAGATCATTCATAGCAATCAACTAATTGGAACTCAGCAAATGGTTGAAGTATTTTTATTTACTTTGCAGATAACGAAGTAATGAGCAACCCCCCTTTTCTCTTCTTGACTGACACAAATGAGGCAGGTAGGGTGTGAATCAAAAGTTTCTATCAGCATTTTTTGCCAACAGAAAGCAAAAAAATATGACAGCAATTCTGCAACTTCAAGTAGGATAACAAATCTAGAGTTAATTAGTGCATTCTTTTGCAAAACAGTTTGATTACCAACTAGCACGTTTATGCACAGAATACCCCCGCAAACTGACAGCAATTTGCAGAACTGTCAAATTCAGCAGCCAAAGTGCATCTGATGCTCAAAACCTTGTGCCAATGCGAGCCCAGTCCCACAAAGAGCAGTCCAGTAATGCCTCAATTACCATTACATGGGACTGGAGATCCACGGGTCGCTGTTATCCCACATCCCAGCACGGCACTGTCCAGAACCACCTCCAAGCACGGGAAGCTGCAGTTTGACCAAGGGCAGGAAGGAAGACCTGCCCTCCTCAGCCCCCTGATGGACTGGGTGCCCCCCACTCCCTGCAGCAGCCAGCACCAAACAAACCTTTAAGGACACCGGTGTTAATATCAGCTGTAATGGGGGACAAGACAGAGTGCTTTGACATTGACAGCTGTGTTATGTTCTGGGGTTCAGGTCCACGTGGTTTTAACAACACTGAGCAAGGTATAACTTTCCTTACAGAGAAGTGACAAAGCTCTCAGCAGTTGAGGTTACTGGCAACAGGGCAAGAGTCTATGCTGAGGACAATTACTTTCATGGGCTTCATCTGTGATGTGAAGTAAAGCTTCAGAAAGTATTTTACTTCATCACTGCTACCACCACACTGTCCCCTAAGTGTTTATTTTGTAAACCATCAGAGACTCAATACTCACACTTTTATTCCATTCTCACTGATGTGAAACCACCTTCCTTTAGGCCAGCATTGTCCCCAACTACCAGCTATAAGGTTAGTATCTTCAAGTTTGCACAAACTAATGGTCAAAACAAATCAGTGAATTGTATTGCAAATCATAAATCCCATGTCAGGGGGAAGCCCAGGGCTACTGCTGGAGTTACAGCTGCAGGAATTACTGTAGGTTTCTGCCAGGCTGAACCTGAGACCTCATAATACAGCACAGGGGCCACCTGACCTGCAGCTGTGCTGGCATCCACTTTGGGTTTGCTATCACTTCATTTGCAATAACGCGCATCTAAGACTTGTCAACATTCGATACTTCTGTCAAAGTCAATCACTTCTTTAAAGTCAGCATTGCTCCCACTTTGAGAGCAGGCAACTTGCTTTTTGCATGCAGAATAATCCCTTTCATCACAGGCACAGACTGATCCTATTTTAGTGCATAATGTTTCTGAATGAAAAAGGATACACAAATCTCGTAGTGGTTAATAAACAGCAAAGCTGCTATGCAAAGTGAAATAAAACATGGAAAAGAGAAAACTGTTAAATTATTTTAACTCCTAAATGCCACACATATATCCACGTAATTTATGCTTGTTTTCTTCTCAGTTGAATTGGGAAACCTATGACCTCAGAGTGCCTTTATTTATTACATCTCAATTATTTCCATGGAAACGTGTACTGTGGCAATCTACTGGGTTGCCAGCTCCCTAGACCACAAAATGTATACAACGGACTTTTTACAAGCAGAAGATATGGGTGAATAGAAAGAAATGAAGAATTTCTTTATCCTACGTGCACATATGAGCTGCCTCCTATTATCCAGAATTTCACCTAGATTCAGCTCATTCTTAGACTCCCCGTTAGGCAGCTCAAACTAAGACCTGTAATTTACATCCAGTTTTTGCTGAAGCTGGAAACATTTTTTTTTGTGCCTATAGACCTCAGAAATATTTTGAATCTTTAAAAACTGGGCTTCACCCAGCTCACTGTTGCAAAGACCTTCTAGATTTTTCTGCATTACAGGGATAATGTTTCTCAGCTGATTTGCCAGTAAGCTACCTATTTTAATTAATAAAAAGTGATCATGTAAATAGTGATCAGTTCTATATCAGAATTAGAGTCAAAATTTCATTATAAAGTATCAACCACTTGCAAGAGCTATTGCAGCCTAAAAGTAATGAGGAAGAAAACAAAAGAGTAATAAATGGTAAATATCTAACATTGTATGTCACAAGATGTCAAGGCTTACTAAGTGAGCTTCTAGAGCAAACACTGTTTGCACTGGCATAGAACTATTTCCTGAATGTTAAATGTGACACTTTAGCACAAGAAAATATTTTAAACTCCAGAGGCCTGGCCACTAAATGTGATCCCCTGATCTGAGAGAAGTCATGACCCAAGGCCTGCTCCACTGTTCTCAAACTGCGATTCTTTTAGTTTCAAACAATGTATTTCAGAGCATCCCCTAGAAATAGCTCTATCTTTGCCCTTTCTTCTGGCCAGAGACTGAAACATTCATCTACAAATTACTGAAGCAGCTCCTTTAGCAGATTGTCCAAGATTGCGGAGGGTCACAAAGCCACGCTGCAAACCTGCCCCACAGCACAATGGTGCTAAAAGACGCTCTTCGTTTGGGGAAAAATTGTTAAGGGGGTTGTACAAAGATGAAGGACCGATTTTACAAAAACTTGATAAACATTTGAAGCACATACAACTTACACTGCAATCATCTATTAAAGAATAGATATTTCACAAATAATATAAAATGGCCCTGCATGGGGTTTCAATTTGTTCTTTAGCGGGTCGATTAACTGCACACTAATTTTGTTCACTTACGAGTTATTTAATTACGAAAGCTTTGGACTTTTTGTTTCATCTTCTGGGCATCCAAAGTTCTGATCCTTTTGTGCTTCTACAACAAAGCCTCGGGTCCACTGAGTTTGCGACTTCTGCTTTGTGCAGAGGACAATAAAACCTTCCCCAACATCAGCTAACCTCCTCGTGGCTGGGAGCGAAAGGCTTCGGGAATCCCGCTTTCTCTCTCGCACCCATTCACTTAAAAGTCAAAAAGCTGGCAATGCGTGCAGTACGGCGCGGGGCTGGTCCCGGCCCTCCCTTTACGTTTCTCCAGCAGCTGTTTTCCTTACGGAGGTAAACAGGAGATTTTAAACACCGCTTCTCTGGGCACGGAGAAGAATACGCATAGTTTAATGTCTAACCTTTACTCATAAAGCCGTTACTAAATTTGGCCATTGTTTCTTCAAGCCCAAGCAAATTCTTAAGCCCTATCTATCAAATCGGGTTTAATTCTCCCCTTCTTTCACCACCCTTACGCGCATTGGACAGAAGGAGCAAACAGACGGCGCTACTATTCCCAATCATAAAGGAACATTAATTTCGGGCTAACTGGCTAAAACACGAGTGAGCTCATTCCTCCCTTCCTCGGTCCGCCGATGCGCCACCGCACCCGAGCATCACCGCGAAACTTTCCTCCCTCCCCGCCTCTACGATGCCACCGGCTTCTTTCATCAATTATCGCGACACGTGTCGCGGGCGAGTCTCGGCCGGCACCGCGGTACCCACAGAGCCCCGGAACGGGCGGCGGGCGGGCGGATGCCCCGCGCAGGGACTCGCCGTCGGTTCCGGGGGGGGTCTCCGCCGCCACCGGCCCGTACCGGGGGGGGATTCGCAATCCCCGCCAAGCCGGGCCCCGGCCCTGATTGGCCGCGTCGCGGCGGCGGAGGCGGCGGCGGCTGCCCGGGGCCGGGCGGCGGCGGCGGGGGCCGGCGGAGGATGCCTTACCTTTCACCGAGCGGGGCTTGGCTTGCTTCCTCCTGGACATGTCCGGGCGCCGTGGCTCGTCCTCCTCCTCCTCGTCTTCCTCCTGTCCCTTCCTTCTCTTCCTCTCCCTGCCTTCTCTCTCGCCCCCCCGCCCCCTGCACCTCCAAACTTTGAGAGGCGAAGCGGCAGCAGCGGGATCGATTATTTGATTTTCTCACTTCTTTCGCCTGTTGCAATGCGGCAAGTTCAACTCCTCTTTCCACCCCCTCGGGCACCTTCCCCCGGGGAAAAAAAAATTAAAAAAAAAAAAAAAAGAAAGAAAAAAGAAGAAAAATCGCGGGCGCAACAGTTGCAATATTTTTTTTCTTCTTGGGTTTTTTTGTTTGTTTGTTTGGGTTTTTTGTTTTTTGGAGTTTTTTTGTTCCTTCCTTCCCTCCCCCCCCCCCCCTTGGATGTGCAAATTCTACCGACGCAAAGCGAGCCCGGCCCGCACCCCCACCCGCCTTTTTGTTCTCTTTAAAGTTTGCAGGCGCCCTGCGGCTCAGTCCGGCCCGCACTTTCGGAATAATAAATTTTTTTAAAGGAGAAAAAAAAAAAAGCAAAAAAAAAAAAAAGCAGCAGAGCCCTGTGCGGGGTCCCTGGCTATGGGGTGGGGGAGGGCGCGCGGCAAGAACTCAGTGTCTAAACCCACGAGGAGCTCCGGCCCCGGCAATCCGGGGCGCTCCGGGGGTGCGACCTTGTTGCGATTTTCCTAAATCCTTCCTCGGCCGCGCTCGGCCCCCTCCCTCCCTCTCTGCCCGCTCGCCCCCGGCTGCTTCTCCCTTCCTCGCCCCCGCCGCGGACCGGGGAGGGCGACGAGTCCTTTTTTATGCTGGCGGCGGGGGCCGAGGGGCGGCCGCCCCGTGTCCCCGGCGCGGCGCGGCCGGCCGTGCGCGGCGCGGAGCTGGAGCTGGGCGGGCGGGCGGGTGGGATCCCCGCGGCCGGCCGCGCTCGCCGCCGCCTTCCCCTGCACGCACGCACTTCGCGGAACAAGGTAAGTGCTTCTTTGCATCGATGCCGGGGCCGCTAGCTGCCTCCATGGGTTATTCGCTGGAAGGTGGCACCGCTCCTGCCTTCATTGCTGCCGCTGCTGCCGCTGCTGCCCTGGGTTTTTATTTTCTTTAGCTCTCGCCAGCCTCCCTCTCTTTTCTTTGTCCTGGCTCCTTTTCCTCCTCCTGATCTTGCTGCTGGGGCTGCAGTGCAGACACACATAATAAAGCCAGGCTTGGCTGGAAATGTAGCTGAGTCCCAGCAGGAGGATGTGAGGAGTGGAGTCCCGGCGGGGGAGCGCTCTGATCCCGTAGGGAGCCCCGCGCAGCCTGCGCCGATCAGACGGAGAGAGAGCCAACAGCACCGAGCCATGGACGGCCCGGGAAATACAGCGGCCGCCCGCAAAACGCGGACCGCCGCCGCGGACCGGACTCGCGGCCGCGCGGAGCCGCCGCCCCCCCTCTCCCTCCGCCCCGTCGGGTCCGGCCCGGCCCGGCCCGGCCCGGCCCGGCCCGGCCCGGCTCGGCTCGGCCGGCGCTGAGCCCGCGGCCCGGCCCGGAGAGCGCAGCCCCCGCACACGGGCCCGGCCCGGCCGCGCCGCCCTTGATCTGCACCGGGGCGGGGGCACTGAAATCCCCCCCGAAGGGCGCAGAGGCCGCGGGGAAAGTCGCGGGCGGTTTTTAACTAACACACACACATGCACACACACGTACACATACACACACACACACCCCTCCGCTGCCTGTTTGTGCAGAGCTGCGAGGGAGAGTTACTTTACTCTGCCTCTCCTGAGGTGTTAAATTTAGCAGGACTGGAGTTGCCCACTGGGAAGGCAGCTTCTAGAAAAATCTGAACTTGTCATCTCACTGAGCACTTGGTGCCAAGTTATGAATGAAATTACTCAAAATAAACACTCCATCAATTTCCTCTCCCGCTTAGACAGGGTTTGTTCGTTTCACGGAGCCTTTACTGCTGTGTAAGAACGAGGTGCATCCAGCAGTTCATTCACTGTGCCCCAAGCAGCGAGTTCGGAATTGTTTCCAAGCATCCTCAGCCCATGACGAGAGTCCAGCCGTGTATCTGGACATCAAAAGGGAAGGTGTCCTGAATGACAGGAATGGGTTTTTGCCAAGATCCTGTGCAAGTAGCCGTGTCAGAGGAAGGCGCTGAAGCCAGGCCCCAGGGCAGTGGAGAGGACGCAGCGCTCTGCCCAGCCTGCGGGCTTGCACCAAACGGGGCTGCAGGGGGCTGGGTATAGGTGCTGCTTTCTTGCTAGTGAGCTCCATCTGGAAAATATCTTCCTTTTTTTCTTGTTGCCCACACCAAAAGAAACCCAAGCAACTCAGGAATGAGTTTGTCATTTAATCAGGTGAGTTCAGTATAGAACTGTAAAAATTTTCCTTAGTGCAGCAGCACATTTGAACAGATGTTTAGTGCTGATTTTCTGTTTTCTTAAGGTTTGACAGAAACTATTGGTTTTATTAATGTCACGTTAAAGGTTTACAGTTCCCTCCTACTGTGTGATTCCAGATTGCCACCACCACAGACTGGACATACAGTAAAAAATGTTTCCTGTAATGTCCCTATAATCAAAGTATACTTCCTCCACCCCACTGCACTAAGTAGCAAATTGGGGGTTCAAAAAAGCATCCTGGAACAAGGATGGATTGCTAAAGAGCCCATGGCCCCAATTCTGATTCCAATAAAAATGGGGATAACTCTAGTTGACACAGATTCACCACTACAAAAAGCAATGTGGTAGCAGTTTCTGTAAAGAAATAAGGAAAGTTGACAAGGAGGAAAAAATGCTGTGATATGTATATGGTTAAAAACACAGAATCCTGGTAAATTTGGTCAGCGTGACCCTAGATTCATATCCATTCAGCATCAGAGTTGGATCAGGAACTGAATTACTTCTGTATCCTTGTCTTATTGGAGAGGCTTAATCCCCAGGCTATCAACTTGTTTCTGTTCTCTCACTGGCCCAATGAATATTTAATTATTCTTACAAAGCAGAACAGCTTCAGCAGGACAGATTCTCATCCCAGAATGTGCTGGCGGTTGGGCACTCTCAGAGGAGTTCAGAGACCCAAATTCAAATCCCCATGCAATCAAGCAAAGAGGGGATTTCAATCTTAGTTTTACACATTCCACTTGGCAAGTAATTCCCAAGCCCCATTGCCACCCCAAGCCTCTTTGCCATCCAGCCCTCTATTCCCACATTTTCTACATTTTTTAAAACAACTTTAAATCACACAATTAAAATGAAACAACTTTTCTCCATTTTTTAAATTCATCAGGAAATCTATAAATTTTCATTTTAATTTTTTTTATTACCTTTTCTGTTGCCAGAGAGCCAGTGAGAAGGTTATTTGCAAGGCCCTACCCAGTTCAGAGCAAGGTGAGGAGCCCTGGTCTGAGCATCCCCAGCCCCTCCCATGAAAGTAGTTCAAGTTCAGTCCTATGGTTGTTGCTAAAAACAGCAGCTTCAAACACCCTTAAAACCAGTGCCTTCCATGGTGGCATCTGTTGAGAAATACCCAGTTTATAGCCAGTGATAAAGAAAGCAGGAAGGTAGATTTGATAGAAAAAAAATCTGTCTTTAAATGTAGCACACACATATATAATTATTAATTCATCCCTCTCTATTATCTTCAAACCCAGCAATACACAGATTTCCTCCAGGCCCTGCTCTGTAAGTACATCTCTGCTCCACAGAGTTTTCCAACATGTGCCTAAATGCTTTGCTGCTCTATTGTCACAACACATCATTTGTGCATCTCCTCCAGATATATGTACATGGAGTTTATGTGGACCCACAGCCCCTCTTCAGCAAAGAAACCCCCATAACCCTGCTGAGCCCCCCAGAGAAATGGAGAGTTCACCCATCCAGGGTCTCTTCCCAACACCAGAACTTAAACTCATATTGTCATTAAAATAGATACATTCCAAGAGCACTAATAACAAGGGAAGACTTCACAGGCTTTATTAAAATATTTAAGGCAAGTGACACCAGCCTGTGTGCTAATTTAATAAAAATACATTTAATAATTTAATTTAATTATGGTAATTTAAGAATGCAATAAAAATATTTTTTTAATCTCTTATCAATCTTGTTCCCTCACAGATGCTTTTTCCTTTTATTCTGGGGAATTTTAATAAAAGCACAAAGCTGAGACTGCCAGAGTGCAGAGCTGCTCTCTCCGGGAGAGAACCAAGAGCCCTCCCGCAGCTCCGAATGACGTCCATGTCTCATCAGGTCGCTGGGACAATTTGGATGCCGGATTCTCTGCTTGTAACCCCTTTTGGGAATGTCATTGTTCTATATTATGCATGACACAGATCCTATACTATACACAAGGCAGCTGCTGGTGAGAGGGAACTAGTCCTGAGGTGCAGAGGAGCCCCCCGAGCTCAGCATGGCTTGTCTGAAAACAGGATTTGCTGGTGGAGGCATCCACCACCTCCTCCATCAGATTGGCCATCCGAGCCCCATGAGGCTGCCAGGGAGGCACCGAGCCCTGATCTGGGGTGGCATGGTGGTCCCTGCCCTGCACTCACTGCCACGCTGCTCCTCAAAGACACCAGGGCTGGTTTCAATGTGCTCCTTTTCTGGGGAACCATACACTTGCTTTTCACGCCAGCTAACTCAAGATGTTGATTTCATTTTGCTTTGCTCTCTTCTGCCACGTGCATGCCCAGTGAACACCATTTTTAAAGTTTGACGACTTTCAGGAAGATGCTATCCATAACAATAGTGACATCTGAGATAGTCCTACCCTGGCAGCCCTATAGGAAACTGATTGGGCTTTCTCTGGAAAATGCAGGCAGGACTACCAGCCTCTCTACAGTTATAGATTTATTTGCATTCAGTACTTAGAGCAAACCCCTATGCATTTCTAAATATAGAGAATTATTTTGAAAGTGTTTCAGTATCAGTTTGCAGTTACAAGTTGTATAAAAATGACACAGTTGTGTAAAGACAAAAATACAATCTTCATTAAAGGGATGTTCAACAATAACTATGGGAGTTAAGCACCCAGTGAATCAGGCCTACTTTGAGAAAGCCAGCCTCAGTAAGGATTTAAACTTTGCAAAGTCAAAAAGAGGAGTATCTTCAACACATAAAAAGACTGAGAGGGTGATCACCCATTAGCATGCAGCAGAGGGAAGATCACCATAATTGTATAGCAGCCAGTAAGAGTCAACCTATAATAAAGAATATATTATATGAATAGACCTAATTAAGAGATGCTGCATAATATCTAAAAAATGTGGCAAAAGGCTCATGTCCCAGAAAAAGCCATACTGCACAATCAGATCAGAAGGTGCAGCTAAGAAGACCAGGCAAAATGGGAACTGAACAGTGCCAAGACCTGGTATCCAAGGCACTTGTACCCTCACGAGCCCTCAGCACAGCAGGAGCTGCGGTGGCTGAGGTTTGACAGAGGTGAGCGAACACCTGAGCTCTCTGGATGTGCAAAGGAATACAGGCACATGCAGGAAACTATTAAAGGACTAGATTATTCCTTAAAAGAGATAATGTTTTCAAAGCACACAGCACAATGCAATCATTCAGCAGAGAGTCAAATGTCACAGTGGATACAGCTGCAAGACAGTGTCTCTCTTTATTTACAGTAAAATATGTCAAATAGGGAACACAAAGGCAACTCGGGGATAAACTCGGGGCTGGAGCACACAAAGGCAGGCAGCATCCACAGCTCATCAGACAACCTGAATAAAAGCCCCGACTACAATACCAGCCAGTTTCTATGGTGCTCTTGAGTTAAAGCCTCCAAACACTTTACATAAATAAATAACTGGCATCCCACATTTTAGATTTAAGCAAGGACTGACATAGCCTTATATTTGGGCTACAGAGCAGCAGAGGGAGGATGTGCACGGAAAGGAGAGGTGTCTGCAGGCAGGGCACCTGAGTATAACTTTGGGAAGTTATAGTGAAAAGGGATTGAGATGTTATGAAGGGCATTGAAAATGGAAGGGGAAATTTCACTGTGAAACACATTTTGGTAGGAACAGGATTAGGAACTTGTTTCATGTGCACATACCATGTGTACCAATATTAGTATTCATATATCTCTAATAAGCACAGCAATTTCAAACTCTTTTCCACTTGTGTATGGCTCTTACTTCTATCCATTTTTAATTTATTTTTATTTTTAGTCAAAGAAGTTACAATAGTCTGAAATCAAGATAAGAGTAAGTGGTGCAATTAGTGAAAATTTTTAAAAAATACTATTGTACACTGGAGCTGAATTTAGCTCAAATATCACAAAATACCCATCTGTAGATGAATCATATATTCACCCCTCTCCATAGTTACAGTAAAAGTCATTACTGATAATAGTGCTAAAGACACAGATCCATGCAATGCCCTACAAATACAAGCAGGTATTCCATAGTTGACCAAGCAAAGTTTTTATTCATTTTGGCCTCTGTTCCAATTAGGTGAGGGAGTCAGGCAGAGGATCTGAACTTCCTGGCAAAAACACCTTTAGCACAAAGGATATTCCAGGCTCTGCATCTGCCTTTTGAATATTTCTGTAATGAAAACTTAGTGATAATGTTACTTACTAACTTATGATGTTTAGTATAAGAAAGTATAAAGTTTCCATATTTTTATCACAGCTCAGAGAAAAGTCTCTCTCTGTGAGCCACATATTCTGTGTTCTTTTCATTCCTGTTGGCCGTGGGTCTGTGCTGCTGCTCAAAGGACATAAAGAATTAAAAATACATTAAATGCATTATTCTTTTGAATTAGTTAAAAGTGGGTGAAGCCCTGGTGTAGGAAGGTGAGCTGGCCAGTGGAGGTATGTTACAGGTTCTCCAGCTGCTGGCTCCAGCACGGCCCCTGTCCCTCACCCTCTCCTTGATGTCAGCTCAGCTCTGCAAGCTCCGACAAGGCATTTCTGCAATGAGGATGGGTCACTGCATCTCTTTCCCCGTGAGAGTAGTTCACTGTGCCCACTGAGACCCTTTCTTCCCAGGGTTGCGATCAAAGAGCTCATTCACTTTACCGGGCTTTGTTTCTCGGGTGGAAGCTCCCCTTGTACTCAACAGGCATCTTCACTGCTCTCTGGCCAGCAGCGGTGGCAAAAGCCACGATATAGGGTTTATAATTTTATTCACATCTTTGCCAGCATTGCTGACTGGGATAATGTTGAGATACGGGGAACGAAAGTAGTTGGAATGACAAAGCTGGAGGAGAGGAGAGGCACAGCATGGGCAGCACCAGGAGCTCAGCAAGGGGCTCCAGGAGCTCCAGGGCAAAGCACGGCAGCAGCCTTCAAAGCTGTTCCTTCTCCACCAGTACAAAGCCTTTTAAGTGCACTCTTTAAGTTGAATGCCGTGTACTTTTACATAACTGAAGGAGAACAAATACCCCATTAGCAGATAATTAGCACTTGGACTCTGAATACTTGTTTAAAGTATTATGGATCGACCTCCAGCATTAGGAGTGATTCATGTCCTCCATACATTCAGGCATCCTTGTTTCTTTTTGTGATTATAAATTTCTGTACCATGTATCTGTGTAATGTTTATGAGATGTTCAGAATTACACTCCAGAGACAGAAGATTTCTCTACCCAGAGAAAAGTTTAGCAATATTAATAGCTAATAGTGGGCACATCACTTTTCCTTCCACCCTACAGTCAAAAAGTCCCATTCACATTAGTCCGGGATCATCTCTGGTGGATGGCGGATTTTCTCAGCCATTAAGCCCGGTCCCAGCAGGGGTTAGGAAGTGTTGTGAGGCCTTGGGGCAAACTCACCCCAGGAACTGGACCTGGCGGCACCCACACCATGGAAACTCTCAAAATGTGGTATCAAAGGCTGACAAGCACAACCAGCAGTCTGGACCGGCTCCTATCGGGTGTCAGAGAGCAACCTGTCGCCATGGTCTGGACTCTTGGAAGCATTTTACAGGGGTGGGCACAGCTTGTCTAAAAACTCATATGTTTCCAAAGGTTTCCACTCCACTGGTATTTTCGCAATAAAATAACAGGGAGAAGCGATCTCTCCCCACCTCTGTTTCCTCGTAAGTATGTATACAATGGTCCTTGAGCACATTTCCAATCCTAACAGCGTTACCCAGCTATCTACTACTGCTGTGTCTTTAAAAACTGTGCATCAAGTAAGATGCTTTGCACCAAAACCTTCTCACCCTCCAGATTGTCTCTGCCATGAAAACCATCACAGGCCGCTTTGGCAAGCAGTGGTACGAAACCAGTGCTCACAACTGCAGTACAACATGTCCCAGCTCAGCCTGTCCCTGCCTGACATCCCTGCCCCAGGAGATGCTGCCTCTCCACCCTCAGAGCTGCTCATAGGTCCAGAAAAGCAAAGTCCAAACAGTGGCTTCACATTAAACCAAGCAGCTTGAGGACAGGCAGCCGAACTGCTGCTGTCACCTCCTCTTCCAGCTCCTTCCCACTGAACTGAAGAAAAGAAAACTGAAACACAAATCAAGTTCCATTCTACAAAATTAATAGTTTCCACTTGGTTCTTTTCTGTGCCTGCTTTCATTCTGTAATTACGCAAAAAGACACAACGTACTGCATGGTGCTATTGATTAGCAAACCCCACAGCGGCACTGGCAGACCCGCAGGCAGTTTTGAAAGAGGCATTTTAAAGAAAGTTTGTTCCTTAATACCAAGATATTTATGGTCCCCCTTCTGATTTGGTGTGATAACGTGGATGAGTTTGGGGTGGGGAGCAGGTGGCAGTGTGACAACATGCAGTTTTTATTCCTGTAAAAAACTTCACAAGAAAGTTATCTCTTCACTATTGAATAGGAAATTATTGAATAGAAAATTATCTCATTGCTATTGAATTATGATGCCAAAAACCCAGGGAAAAGATCTCATTTTCTATTAAATTCAGTAAGATTTGTCAAGTAGTTTCTATAGAATGTGCATAGGTTTCTTCAGACTTCTCTCTCAGTTTCATCTCTCCAGAGGGTTTTGGAAGGGTCAGAGAATATTTCCCTGTTATCAGGCAAATTGATGTTCTGTTTAAATCCTGCAATTGGCAGTGTTTATTTTTCTCTTATTAGAACTCCTTTTGTAGATAGAAAGGAATAAGTCTTATCAACCATAAGACTTACAGCCAGCTGGGCAAAATAGGAGAGGCCATAGGGTGTAAAGAGAACTGGATTTGTTTACATTTATTTTTATGGTTGTATTTTAAAATCCTAATGCCCATTTTAATATGCATCAGTGCAAATTCTTAAAATACTTATAACAATATCAACTTTAAAAATTTGCCCTGCTGTTTATTTGGTTATCTTGCTATGTATCTCAATACTATTGTTGTGTCCTCCAATCAGGCACCGAATGCCCAGGGTCCTGGTGTGTGGAATTTCCCAGAGGCGGGAACAACCCATCTACGAGGGCAGCAGATGAACAACTCCTGCTCCAGAAGCTTACATACATCTCTGGGCAACCACCACTGCTGTCTGGGCGACCAGGGGATTTCCTAGGTTGGCACTGCCATGAGGGCCCAGCTGGAAGGGCACGGCTTGGCTCGGCTCGGCTCGGCACGGAGCACCGGGGCAGCTCGAACATCGCAGCCGCCGGGCACAGTGGGCACTGCGGGGCCGGCTCTGGCGGCCACAGCGGCGGCTGCAGGGCTGAGTGTTCCTGCCCGCAGATCCCGGGGGAATGTGATCCCAAAGTGATGGCCATTCCCGGGAGCCATCGCCACTCGGGGCACAACAGACTGTCAGGTCCTGACACGTCTTCTCGAGAGAAAAAGCACGGCTCCGGGTGGCCGCGCCGTGGGAAAGGAGCCCGCTGCAGCATGCGGGAGCCCGCAGCTCTGGTGCCGTGCCCAGCCTCGGGCGAGCGGCTCGGAGGGGCTCCCGGCGGCACAGCCGGGGCGCGGGACCACGCTGGGAGCAGCTGGACAGGCCACGAATTCCAGCCGGCGGCCGGCCCGGCGGGGCATAGCAACGGGAGCCGGGGGAGGAACGGGAAGCAGCGGGAGCTGTGAGAAAGCGAGCGGAGCCGCGGGGCCAGGCGGGGGCCGGAGCGGGGGCGCGGAGGAGGAGGAGGAGGCGGCAGGGGCGGCTCGGGCCCTCCCGCCGGGCACGGCTCCTCTCCGAACGCCCCCAAAGCCGCCGGTTTGCGGCCGCTCCCGTTCGTGCCGCTCCCGGGCCCCCGGGCTCGGCCCCCAGAGCGGCCGCGACGCGCACGGCAATGCCGCCAGCCCCGCAGCGGGGCACTGCTGCCTCCCCGCGCTGCCAGCCGGGGCACACAGCGAGTGCCCCCTCCGGCACTGCTGCCCGCCGCTCACTGCGCCTCTCACTGCCTCGGCCGAGGCTGCGGAACGGCATCGCTCCCCGGCCGCTCGGTGCAGCCGTGGCTGCTCCGCACAGGGTCCCGCTCCCGAGGGGAACCGGCCTCGCCGGGGGCTGGCATTGCGCAGCCACCGGATTTCATGTCACAAAGGATGTTTTACTGCGCGGGTTTGTTCTTCTGCATGAGGAAAACGTTAATCAAAATGCAGAGGAGACACAATAGCTGTACAGATACATTAAATATCTAGTTACTACGCAATAAATAATTAATAAAGTTAATCAATTTCACCATACTCTGGTCAAGTAATACCCTTACAAGCAATCAATAGCAATAAGACATAACATTTGTATGAGCCTTCTCTTTTCTGTGTGATCATTAATAACCAACAGCTGAGCAGTCCTGATACCGCAGGCCAGCTAAAACTTCAGGAAGTTTCGATTACATCAATGATTCTGCTTTTAAATTGTGAAATGCTCCGGAGGCGTCTGGCATATCTAACAGGCATGTAGGCTGGGGTTTCCCAATGAATTTAGGAAATCTAAATGCCAAGCTTCTCTTCACTTCCAGTGGAAATAAATTCCCAGCAAGTAAATTCAGGCCTTTTCAAAACCTTAGCGTTTGTATTTTGAAAGTTACACATCTACAGTGGCAGGTTTTTACCACTTTCCTAATTTTACCTGCAAACAGGGAGCAGGGCCCTCTCCTATATAAGGAAAGTGGGGGGGAAAGACAACCTGCAGAAAATTGCTTATATGTACAAAGTTTACAGAAGTTTGTATATAAAGTTTAGAAAACCATCACAATTTCTCTTCTGGAATTTGCAGCCATCTGCACCTGGCAGAGCTCTCAGCTGGAGGCTACCGCAGGGCTGAGTCATTTCAGAAGGTAGCAACAACTGGCCTGATTTCCTCAGGAGTTAAAATAGTTCCCAACACACAGTACTTTGTTTCTTGTCCAGCAATTTGGAGAGGGAGGTTTGTCCTCCACAGGATGAGACATGGTGTGGGGGGCTGGTGCTCCTTCCAGGCCACTTGCCTCATTGTCCTGGGTGGCCACATGCATGCAGGGGCTGGAGCCAGTCCCTTGGAGGAAACCACATCAGCTGCTGGCTCAGGCACTGCCATGGCAGGAGGAAAAAGACGGCTTGTACCTCCAGGGGTCAGTGGCACCAGCACTGAGATGGGTCCTGCCTGTGGGTCCTCATGCCCGGGCAGTTCTGTATGTTCAGGTGCACCTTGTCCAGCACCACCACAGGGCTCCTGTCACAGTCAGGGTGGCACTGGGACAGGGGGTGCTCCCAGGCACTCTCTGCAGCTCCTCCAGTTCCTGGGAGCTACTAACATCAGTGTCAACAACGAAGTTTGCCTCTTCAGGGTATTTTTAGCAGCTTCCTGCCCCATGACCAGAGGATAAAGGCAGCCTAGCTGGATGAGAACAGGTCACTGAAACACAGTGACACTTGGTAATGAACCAAGGCTTGCCAAGTGTCAGAGCT
This sequence comes from Ammospiza nelsoni, assembly GCF_027579445.1. Lineage (NCBI taxonomy): Eukaryota > Metazoa > Chordata > Aves > Passeriformes > Passerellidae > Ammospiza > Ammospiza nelsoni. The sequence goes on from NC_080645.1 coordinate 9,732,259, forward strand.
AACTGTGGCCTAGATTGCTCCTACAGTCCAGCCATTGCCCTGCTTCCAGCCCACCCTTCCCCTCTGCAGTGAGCTCCAGCAGTGTGTGAGGCCCCCAGTGCAGCTGTACCCCCATCAGCCCATCCTGGCTGCAGTGCTGAGCTCTCAGGGTGCAGATGGCCACCTCAGCACTGAGCACTGGGGCCAGGCTGGGACCGCCAAACTAAAGAGCCACAGGAGGAAGAACAGAAGAGCTTTGTAGAAATACGTATTTTTACATCAGAGTCCTTTGTATGTACAAAAAAACCCCACCCTGCTGTGTTAGGAGAAAAAAAGTCCTGTGGGCATTTCAGACCAACCTATTTTATTAATGCAAACTGCCAGATTCAACATGAGCCAGCCTGAAAAACAAGAGGCTGAGAAGGAGGAACGTATCCATGGTAAGCACTCGGCAGGCCCATCACTCACATCACTCCTAGCTGGGAATCAGAAACAGAGGCAGGCAACTGATAGTGATGCAACACAAAGATCTCTGTAATTTGGAGTGGGTTTTGCCCACTCTGCCTGGGGCTGTACTGTACCTGCCTTTTCTTACTGTCAAACGACCTGAGCATTCGTGGACAAAACAGTGACAGCAAACATGTTTTGGATGTGGAAAATATGTGTGCCAAGTGCTGCCTACATTTGCACACCTGAGCATGCAGACTCAGAGCACAGCTGCATGGGGCCGTGGATGGGGCTGGCTGGACCTGTCTGCAGCACTGTGGGCTTTACACAGCCACTTGTTAACTGCTCTGTGTGGCATCGGTGTGAAATATTCATTTAGGAGTCCAGTGTGCAATTTCAGGAGATTTCAAATGATTTAAGAATAACTGCATATCAGAAAATGTCTATAAAATGAACTCTCAAGAAAAGATGTGAAAAATTTAAACCCCAAGTCATTAAATATTCACGGTGATGTATTTGCTCAGCTCTAATCAGCATCTGAAGAAGGCTGATAAATGCTGCTTATGAGCAGTTCAAATAGTAGGATGGGTTAAAGTAAAAAAGAATGTTAAATCCCAGGATATTAGCAGCCAGTAGAGGGAATTACTTGTGCAACAACAGGATAAATAACAGGTTAGGAAAAAAGATAAATACAACGGGGTCATTCTGATGGCTATCTCTGGAGGTGAAGACACCAATCTCCAGGCAGAGCCAGAACTCCAGGTGCTCTCTCCAGGGACACACAGCAAAGAGCACCCATCTGCCCTCACAGGCCCTTCTCTTCCACCACCCACCTGAAGAAACAGGGTACCTTTGATTTCACTGCCTCTCTAATGGTGTCAGAAGTTGGTAGAGATATGCACACACAAAAGAAGGCTGCAGAGTCCTGTTTCACTATGAAACCACTCCACAAATCCTTCTCACTATTTTTGTGAGGAGAAAATATGTCTGTGAAGGCAGGGCACAGAGGACCAGAGCAATACTGGCAGAGACAGGAGCTGGAGCAGAGATAGAAGTTAGGCTCTGAAGTCAACAGAAGTGTGGCTGGGTTTTTGGTGAGTATTTTATGGCCTTGGGGCAGTGCCCCTCTGGCTCTGCGTCCACAAGAAGTGAGAAGTGCAGTTACCTCTGAGAACTGCACATTTGAGCATATGCCATGAGGAAAACAATGCTCTTGAATCACTCTGCCTCAGTTTCACCAGGAGCAAACCGAGCCAATAACTGCTATGTCTCTCTGGGGAATGCTCCATGATTTAGGCTGTATTTGGGTCATAAGAGACTTCAAAGGTCCTTTGAGCAAAAGCATTAAAGTGCTGCAAAATATGACAGGCACTGGTAGACAGCGGCCTGGCAGTAAGGCATTCCTGAGCTACAAAATTCTAATCTTGCGTCCCCAGATGATTCTATCAGCCCTGCAATCACTTGTGCAGCTCTTCCTTGAACTCTTCCTTGCTCTAGGTATTTTTTTGTACAAAATGGGATGCCCAGACCCATCATGCTCTGACCCTGATGAGACCCTGACACACCTGGGGGGTCGCAGGGGGGTGTGATCCCCAGCTCCACTGGAACCCCTTTCTCCCAGCGCCTGTGGGCTGTAACGATGAGCTGGGTATTCCTCAGGAGCCCAAGACTTCACATGAGAAAGAGAAAAATCTAAATACTATTAGGAGGAGGTGTAGCCACTGTCAGAAGACAAGCCATGGAAAGAGCTGGCAAAGAGTGTTACTAAATATTTTAAGATCAAATAAACCTGACATCTTAGAGAGCTCTGGTCCATTATTTTTGTTCAAATTATATGCGCATCTTCTAATGAATACCTCTGCAACCATAAACACAAAACATAAGAGGGACAGAGAAAGAAAAATCTTGCTGAACAAGGGAGTTACAATACTGTAGGAATGCAGGAGTCTGTGATCTGCGTTATTTCTTTGCTTAAGGCCACCTAGCAACAGCACATAGGTTAATCCTCCACAGACTGAACAGACAGCATCAGCCAACAGGAAAACAAAACATCTCTGCTAGAAAAAAATCAGAACAAGGATTACCCATTTGCAAGAGGGTTGTAGAAACAGAGAGCAACAAATAAGAAAGCGGTATACATGATACTCCTGCAAAAGGAAGATTTCCCTGTAAATAGAGTTATTGTCCACCTTGTTATTAAAAATACAAAAAGAGCTTTACAACATTTACAGAAAACCTCAGTGGGAGCTGCGGGAGCCCTGCTCCACAGGGAGCTGGGAAGATGAGCTGTGGTCAAGGCTGGTTGCCATCTTAGAGAGCGCTTTTAAATGATAAATAGAGTGTCCTCTAAAACAAAAAATAAACCTCTGGAGCCATAACCCTTCTGCCAGGGGCTAGCAGCACCTTCAAGGGCAGGTTCAGATCTCTACAAGCATTTCTTGGATGTTAAGACATACCATCACTTTCTTAAAGCCATTGTTCGCAGTGACTCAGCCCACTCTCTTTGCAGCTCTGCCAGGCTCCCCCACACCAGGACATTCTGCTAAAGGGGCCTGGGAATACAGAATTAACTCACCAGGAGATTCCCACTGTGCCAGGGCTGCTCCACACAGCTGCTGTGCCCTAGAGAAGACAGCCTGCAGGGCTCGCTGGCCTCAACACCTGCTGTGCCTGCAGAGCCTGTGCTTCACAGCACACAGGGTGGCCTTGGCAAAGCTGCAACCCAGGAGCTGTGCTGTCCCCCTGACATTGCCATCCCTGCCACTCCCCTGAAGGAGAGCCACCAGGGATGGGATTTTGGAGGAAAACAAGGTGGGAGGCCACCGCTGCTTGCCAGCCTGCTGCAGTGCTCTGCCTGCGCTCCCCGGCCCGCCTCCCTCTGTGTCCCAAACTGAGTGTCACCTGCTGCTCACCAGAGCCAGCACAGCCATCACTGTCCCCAAGGCTGCTTCTGACCCAGCCTTTCCAAGGGGTCTGTGCAGCACAGCACACCCTCCTGTGCTCGCTGAGGAATGGCAGCCAACGTGGTGCCACATGTACCTGCGTGTCTGGGATGTGATTTATGGAGGGTTTACTGTTGCTCCTTTTCTGCTGTTCACCAACAGATGGTAGCAGCACTGCTGCTGTCATGCCAGGCCCGAAGCTGCTCGCAGCAGGTGATGACTTCTGCTCTGAAACTTTTCCTACTTGATGAAAAGTCATGCTTGCCCATCTCCTTGCCCCTCACTAGCTGCATCTGCAGCGCAAGTTCAGAGAGCACATTATCTCTCAGCACATCATGTTCTCAATTCAAAGCTCTAGGGAGGGACATGGGCAGTTGTTGGGGTTGAATCTCTGTTCACTAAGGCTGGTGAGTCAAAACATGCTTGAGTACACCAGTAATGCCTGGGCTGAATGCCTCAAACCTCCTGTTCCGTGTGGGGCTGCAGCAGTACATCCTACCTGGCTCTGCCCACAACATGCAGTTCCCAAATTGTGACTAACACTCAGCTCAAAGATGGGCATCTGCAAGACCCAAATTAATTAACTCATATATTATTTACAAATTTAATTCTTAGGTATTACTAGACAATATTCCAAGCATTTTGTGGCACTGGTTGCACTAGCCACTTGCACTGGGCAGGGTCTGAGCCACTCACTGCCTCTGCTGGGTGAGCACCAAAGCCAGTGGAAATTTTGGCTAAGCAAGGTCTAGTTAAGATGGAGCTAACTACAGAGCTCGGGATTTGGTCTGCAGTGAAACTGCTCCACAGAAGAAAAACAAACTAACGAACAACAACTCTGCTCCAGAGGCTTCCCCTAATTCTGTAAAGTGCTTTGAGGCTTGTGAGCAGCTCTGAATAATCAATAATACCATTAACAAAAAGGTGGCCGAATGGCAGCTACCTCTGATTAAAATAGAGCCCTTGGTGTATTGCAGCAAACAGCCATGTAGCCATTTCTCTGATCAGGAGCAGGTCTTTCCTAGTGTCATATAATTCATGTTAAAGTCACAGCAATAAGGCAGACTGCCTTGCAGCTGTTCACAAGTCTTTGGAGGCTGCCATTATACTTCACCTTTTTAATGCTTTATGTATTACAGTTTTATTTTCACCCAAGGCTGTGATCCTAAGCTTCCTCACAGCCTTATCTACAACTCATATTTCAAAGCCTAATTTTCCTGCCCCCAAACGTAGAATAAAATAGCTTGCAAAAAGGGCTGCAAGGAAGCTGCAAGTTCTGCGGTTTTACAGCCCTTCTCCGTCAGATCTGTATAGGTACTATTCCTCATGGAGCCAAAAACTTCCCAGAGAAGTACTGTAGCTAGAAGATATTTCTTGACCTGATGTACACTCTGTCCACCCCAGCTGGGGGAGAGATTATGAAATTTTAATTGGACTGAGAGCAAGATATCACTATAATTGGAGCCCAAGTGCCTGCACGAGCCTGAGATCTAGGAGTTGCTGGAAGTCCTCGACAGTCGCCAGCGGCCCCAGTGCCTGAACATGCCTGTGCCCTGCACAGAGACTGGTTCCCTTCCAGAAATAAAGGGTTTTGCAAAGGAAGAATGCCCAGGTTTCCTATCCAGGTTTCCACCTCCTCTGTGGTGACACTCACAGCAGCACAAGAAAACATGAGAAGATCCCGGCTCATACTATCACAATCTCTTGGGAACATATGTTCCTTGTCACAAAAATGCCTCTCTGCTGCAGTGCTGGCAGTGGACTCTCACTGCAGTGAGCTGTGATTCCCTTCTCCAGTGCCTGGCTGGCTGGACAAGCCTACTGCAGCTGTATGAGCACAGTGGTCCCATAGCAGGCACAGCTTGCCCTGTAGCACAGCATCTCAGATCGATGCACTCACTGGTTTTGTACCCCCTGATAAGATATAAACCAAGGAGTGACTTCCACCACCTCCAAAAGGTAGTCAGGGCCATTGGGTGGAAAAGCAGGCATGCTGGAGGAATGCAAATGGTGGGATTATTTACTATTCACATAGGTGCTCAGCCCTTAGCATGTTGCCTGGCTCCATGTAATCATAAAAATCACTCAGCTGAGTCAGTGATCTAAGTGTAGGCCCTCAGCCCAGGGACTCATATTATCCCAGAAGGTCTGTGTTTAAACATTCATGCCTGGATGACACTTGCTCTCACATACACTTTTTAAATCTTTGCCAGATATGATGAGAGATCATCCTGCATTTGTCATATATAAAATAAGATTTCAGTTTTCCTTAGAAGCCCATGCTGAAGAATCTTCAGGAAAACAGAGTGCCTGAATGCTTTGCAGAGGTTGTCTTTAAAGGTCATTGCAAACCTCCCTTGCATAACATGCTCTTTTGCCTAGGGAGGTAGAAATCCAAGCTTTGAGACAGCCAAGTGCTCCCCCTTCCTAATAGGCATCTGCTAATAGAGCAGCCTGCTGTGCTCCCCAGTCTGGCCATCCCTGCTGGGAGGGGCTTATCCCACTACTGCTGCTCTGGGAATCTCCACTCCTGACACCAGCACTAAGGAGGCTCTTGTTGAAACACCATCACTTTATGGTGCAGCTCAGCAAAGACTTTGGCTTCTTTTCTACCTGTGATGCCATAAAACCTCTGTGAGTAAACAGCCCCATGCCAGGCAAGGAATTGGCTTTGCCAAGTGATCTAGTTGGCAATGGTCTTTGTTTAGTCCAGTGTGAGACACAGGAGACCAGAAACACCTTGTCTCCTTGTGGTTGTGATAGGCCCTGCTCACATGGCTGTCTGGTGTGTGCTCTTTGAGGGACAGGTGCTGCCACAAAAAGGCTCTTACACTACTGATGGGCTGCGCAGGTCATTCATTGTCCTAAGAAAAGGAGTATTTCCGAAAATACAACAATGACCTGGAGAAGCAGAAGGACAATTTAAAGCTTTTGTGTTGTGCAAAGGTGTCCTAGGGGACACCTGAGCACACTTCCTGTTGTTTTGAAACCACTGGAAAAGTTCCTGGCCCCAGCTAAAGGAAATGGCACAAGTGGGCCTCATTCAGGCTTCACTCAGGTCTCTGGCACCAGCAACAGAGTGTGCTTGGGGACTAAGGATGAAATTTAATTTTGCTTATTTGCCTGATCTCCTTTAGCATCAGGATTTCTAAAAAGAAAAGAAAAAAAAAAAGACAGAGGCACTTGAAGAATGGACTCATATATAGCATATATATGTTTGCCTCATATATAGCATTCATAGAAGCACACCTGGGAACAGATGTATGACCACAAGGGATGACCCATCCTATTTAGTGTTGGTTCCTCCTCACACTCTCACTTCCCTGTGGTCCACATCTCCCATTACATCCCAGCAGAGCTGCAAACCTGCACCCCAGCACCAGGCACAGCTAGGCCATGCTCTGCCCGCTGCCCCAGCCAGCTCCAGCCCACCTGTGTGGCAACCACAAAAGGAAAGCAAAGAAGATAACCAAAAGAAAATGCTTCGCATTTTAGTTGCAGTTTTCATCTGAACAAAGCATTTTACAAGCCATGCTAAATTCAATTAACAAAGCCTAATTTCTTAATTCATTAAAAAACAGAGTCTGCATTATGATCTCATAATTGAAATCAAGTTACAAGACATTGACTGAATTCAATTTTTTCTCATTTTTGTGAGCAAATTAATGAAAAAGAGTATTAAAAACCCAAGTCTGTTTTGAGTGGGAAGGGAAAGAAATCCACTTCTTTGTTATAATGAGCTATCTATATTTCTGCTAAAACCTTCTGCAGTCATGACATCCAGCAGGCATACTCTGTGAATCTGAAGGCAGAATGAGGTCCCTGCCCTGGGAGCACAGTCCCTCATTTGGGAAGAAAGCGGCCTGGAAGCTCTGATCCGCAGCCAGCGCTCATCCCGCGGTGTCGGGGTGGCCCCGGAACAGGCCTGCCCAAGCAACCAGGGACCAAAGGCAAACAGTACCAAGCCCCCAGTTAGCATAAATAATTGGCTTTTCAACATGAAGGCTCCCACAGTGACTTTCCCATCGAGGAACTACGTGCTACTAAGAGAATTAGAGGTTGAAGGTTCATTACTGGGACAAGTAGAGCACGAACTTTTGCAAAATGCCTCATCGATTAGCATCATCTCTTGACCTAAAAGAGAAATTCTAAAGGGAGCTCATAGAAAGTTGATTCCTGCTGGGGTTTATTACTATTAAGTATTATTACTATATTTATTGTTATTGATTTTGGCTCATTATTTTCCTTTATAAAAGGAAGAAAAAAAAGAAGAGGAAAGAAAAAGAAGTTCAATGGGCTTTTCATCAGTCTGGCTTCAGGTAAGGCTACTCACATTACAAGGCAAAATAGAGTTGCACATACAGATGCTATTAATACTTCCTTTCTAATTAAATTCCACAAGAAATTGTGCAGGATATTTTTGTCCCCATACTCATTCTAGTCCCATCATCTTTTGATTAACTATCCTCATGCACTAGGAATTAAGGTGTGACCTCTAACTTTTTTTGAGAGAGATGTGCTGTTTTTAATATTAACAGCTCCATCTTTTCATTGTTCCTTGAGTAGGGTTGGGAGGAGAAATATAATTACACACAATGGGGGTATAATTCATACATTAGAAGTGACATTAAAATGATAGGTAGCAAAATATAACAATGTAACAGCTTGTCTGTCACTCTCATGCATTGCTGGCACCCTCCAACCCCATTACAAACACATCCCTGGAGGGAGATGTGACTGAGATTAACTCCAGCAGAGACCTCCCGGTGCCAGGTGTCACAGGGCTCCAGGCAGGGATATCCAATTTAAACTCCTGGCAGGTCTCTGCTTCCTGCAGGTGCCACATCCTTGAGCTGCCTGCTGCCACTGCCCACACCACTGGCACCCGTGGGTCGCTGTCCCAGCGAGAAACCGCCCCTTCAGGAGCATTGCAGACTCCTGAAGCAGAATCCCAGCGCTTCCATGGGGAGATAGCGTTATACACTTTGATGCACCCGGGGCATGGCAGGCCCTCCTAAGTAGCACGCTTAGGAGAAGAGCAGCTCTGCTGTCTGCAGCATTCCTGGAAAAACAAGCTGTCCCTGGCAGCGAGGCAGCCAAGCACCCATCAGTGGGGAGCACACCACAAGGACTGTCTGCACAGAGCCAGGCTGTGGGTACCAGCTGCCCACGAGGCAGGGGATGATGCCTGGGCTCCCCTACAGTGACATGTCTGGCCTGGCAGATCGTGTGAGCTTTGCCTGCCTGCAGAACCTGCAGCCCAGTTTCACTTGCACTGCTTATACACGGCTGAAGAGAAACTGATGCAAACCCCAAGCATGCAAATCTGGGGAATTTTTTCCTGCTTAGCTGCAGGGTACTCCCTGTCAGCATAACCTAAATGCAAAACGCTGTTTGGAAACTGAATTAGGGCATCATCAATGTCCAGCACCCTCCCCCTCCACATGGCTGCCAGGCACCCCTCTGGGGTCCCTGCACCAGCTCGCAGGCAGATGGGCTCATGCTGATCTGCCCTAACGTGACCCATTTAGGCTGAAGAGAATGAGAAAACATCTATGAGGGTGGAACCAAGACCCCAGGGAAGGGGGCACAGTCTCCCCAAAAGCACAGCTGGCTCTGGAGGAGGATGCTGTCCATGGACAGGGGAAGCTAGAGCTTAAATGGTCTCAGTGTATGCCTTCCTCAGGCCACAAAGAGATTTCTTCTGAGCTCGAGTGCTTTGGTTAATGATCACCATGCTTTATCTAGTTTGAAAATCAAATTAACTTAAGCATACTCATATTTAAGTGTAACTGACTCCTTGGTTTATCCCCACAAAGAGTAATCAGCAATTACTCCTCTCTTGATAACCTTCCTGTGACACTGGGGCCATGCTGCCTCTCCTGCTTGAGCTTCACAGAGTCCCAGTCTTCATAATCCTCAAACACAAATAGTAGATGTTGCTTCTGAAAGCAATTAGCTAACCATCAATTAAAATTTTTTCAGGTCCAGTTTTGAGACCTGATGGTCCTGATGAATTAAATACAAGTATAAAAATATTAGTGCTGTTACTGGGTGATTCTGAAAAGGTGCAGCTCCATGTGGAGAAGAATGTGAAAATCCAGAAATATTCAGCCTGAAACCTTATATCAGCAGTCAGCAAAAGCCTAGCAGCAGGAGCTGCATTGTACTCACAACATTCTAGGTAAAATATGCAAATTGTTCACTTTTGTCTGGATAGCGAAATGTGTATTTTAAGACCAACCTGTTTTGAAAAGCACCAGTCCTTCCTGCTCCCTGCTTTTTACACCCACAGGGCTCATTTAGACACCAGTTAACTAACTGGGGGGTCAGACTGTTGGGGCTGCTACTGCAGTGAGCAGATTTCTTGCCCTTCATCACTCTGCAAATGTAACTGCAAGATTTTTGCCATGGTTGTATTTGTTTCAAGGAAAATGGGTGATGGGAGGTCTCCACACCCAGAGTGCACACCTTGCTCTCTCCAAGTCCTTCCCAGCCACTGCCCCATACCTCAGGCCTGCCAGTTCAGCCTATTTCTCCATGCACAGGAGTTGCTTTCATTCCCGCAACATTTTTTTGGTTTTGCCTTTTTTCCCCCTTTTTCAATCATTGAATATTTTAGTTCCATTCTTCATGACTCTTCACCATATAAACATAAGGAATTAACTGGCACCAGAAGCAAGGTTTTACTATGTTAATTACAGCAGCCCCAGTTCTTTTGGAGCAGTGTGGAGCAGCAGCCCCAGTGGAAAGCAATCACCGACACGGTGCTGTGCTTTCTCAGGCTGCGGCACCAGGAGCCACCCCAAGGAATTAGGTTTTCTTGATGACTAAAATTAGCTGGAGAAAATAGTACTTGCCATAGTGGCTACCCCAAATAAAAGCATCAGATGCTTCCTGTGGCAGAAGTGTAAACCAGATCTGTGATTTCTACATCAAGTGAACACAGTGTCTCTGTGTCACAACAGCCTGCCTGAAGAGTAGGACAAAGGTGACTGCTTCAGCATCCATCCCTCCACCTGGGGCCCCATCCCACATGAGGCACTGCTTCACTCTTGGCTTGTCCTCCCCAAAACAGGGAATGAGTCTTAGTCCTCAGGTACACTCAGTATTAAATAAAATCACTTTCCAGGTCACCATGACTTTCATGTCAGCTGGTAAATTGTGGTTATAGAGGTAAGAGCAGTCACTGATGTGTTGTTTCAGGCAGCACACACACAGAAACTGAAATGACCACATTGGATAAATGGGCTTCACGTTAATTTCTGGTAACCTTCAGAATGGTTAAGACTGAAAAATAATGCACTCCTGGAAAATTTAGGACAGTTGGGATATGAGGTTAAATTCTGTGATTTATAGCCAGCTGCAGTTTTATGCAGTCTTTGAATTAGATTCTATTTTCCATGGGCTGCTGGATCCTGCAGCCTGCATCCTTGTTGGCCAAAAATGTGAAAGGACGGTGGCTCTCATTTTGAACGTTTCTGGGTGTGAGCTGGTTTTTAAGCAACAAAAATTAAAAATATTTGGGTATGCATTTATCCCACAGCATTAGTTCTTCTTTTTCCTCATACAGTTATACCCACCATTCTCTACAATTTCCCACTCCTGATTCCTGCAAACCCTAAGGTAAGACTATTTAATGGTATCCATACCATGGATAGACCTTCAAAGTGCCATACCATCATCTGATCCCAGTGCCCCAGGAAGCCCTGCATGGTGGGCAGCTGAGTATGATTGCACAGCATGGGGAGTAACAAACTACATCCAGCTTCAAAAAGCTATATTACATTAAAGGCTAAATCTGTCTGTTTGTCTTCCTAGTAATTATTCCAAGATATTACCATGACACTCAGGAAAACAGGCAGCTAGAAATTCCTTGGTAAATTATATATATAACATTATCCTTTTAATAAACAAAATATTTATATAGTCAAGATATTTTTGAGCCTTATGCTTCCATTCTCCATGAAGACTTTACCTGGATATGCACATTTTCACATTTTATTATTAACATAAGATTTAAGTGCATATCTATGGGTTTAACAGTGCAACTGGAAAGCTCTCCATGGACCATGAGTCATTAGCTGCAGCTTACAGCAGATGAGCACTGAGCCTTTGGAGTAAAAACCAGGGGATTGTGCTTATTTGGGGTGGTTTGCAAGCGCTGGAGGGGAGCAGTGTTGCAGGGTGCAGGTCTAGTACATCAGCCCCAAGGGATCTATGGTCAGGTGGTGTCTTGGGCACACCGAGTTCCTGCATCATCACCATGCTGGGACATCAACCCATAACTTTATTTATTAAATGACATATTCCTATTTTTTTCTCTTTTGCACATCCTAACATACTCACTTGACATGGCTGTTCAATATATGTGTCTCGGCAGAAAATAAAAGCTAGAAAAGAAGATACAGTATTCTTCCTTCAAGACAGCACAGGTGAACCTCTACACTTGTTCATTTGGGGCTTTTCTCCATCCCCCCACTCGCAGTCACCAGCCAGCGCTCCGGCATGGCCAGGCTGCTCGCCCAGGCGCTTGTGAGAGCCCTGCAGTGCACAGGTTTAAAGGCTGCTTTTGGAAACAGGCCCAGCAAGACTGGCCTGGGATTTCCTCAGTAGGGCCAGGCAAAGCTGTTGCAAGCTACAGTAGCAGTAGGCTGAAAATCCTACACAGACAATTCAATTGATCAGGGTTTCTGTGCAGGAGAATGGCACTGGGACATGAAAAGCACAGGAGCCAGAGGTAGATGCAGCTTTTTAGCCACACTCACTCCCTGTGGGGGAAACTGGACTCATTTCACCTCCAGCAGCTCTGGGAGGATGGCTCTGATGGCATTAACACAGCCACAGACAAGATTGGGATTCCTCAGCCCCAAGCAGTGCAAGGTGGCAGCAGCAAGTGCCCAGGGAGCAGCTGGGTGTGGGTTCAGGGCCAGCCACACTCTTGGTTCAGCTGCTGGTGTTTCCTTCAGCACGACTGAGGTGACACCTTTGGAAAGGAGCTTGAAGGAGGTGAGAAAAACCCCAGATACAACCCCATCTCTGCTAAGCAATGCCAGTGGAGAACTCAGCAGTGTGGTTCAGCCATCAGCAGCAGCAACTCCAGGCACCAGCGCAAGTGGCCACCCACCATGAGCTGCAGAAAGTCCAGAAGAGTGAAAACCACAGTGAAAACCATGAGCACATACAGTTTAAATGAGCCTGTGTTTTGTGGAGGGCCACTGCAAACGAGCTGAGCATCTGAAGGTCCCACAAGAGTCAAAGGCATCTGCAGGCACATGGATTCTCTGACAACCAATAGTGTTTTACCTTTTCTCTCATAATGACAAGATATTAACAGGAAAACCAAGATGATAATCCTTACACTCTCCAAAATGCATTTGCAACCTGATGGACAGGTAGCAGACAGAGAGGACTTCCAGCCACCAAGTGCCACCAGAGGACCTGCCACAGTTGTCACTGCCAGCAGTCCTGCTGCAGGAGGGGAGGCCATGCTCCCTCTTGCACCAGTATTTCTCATGGCACATCAGGTTGCTGTTGTTAGCAACCCAGTTCTGGGCCAGCACAGCCACAGAGCTACTGGGCACACCTTGCAGCTTCTTCTAGCAGTGACAGATCTGTTCCAAAAACACATTTCCTCTTTACAGACCTCTTAAGTGGTTCTGAATAATTATTCCCTGTGATGCTATTTCCCATAGTTTTAAGAGCCAGTGATATATTTTACTGCTGTCCATCTATTAGACTTTAATTTCCTCAGGAACACAAGCACTGAGAAAGGAGACGATGCAGGCTCCCTGTGGCCGGACATGAAGCATTGGCAATAAAAACTTGAAGCAAGTTTTCATTTTCTGCTTTCTTGAGCTAAGTTTCTGGAGAACTGACATCCATTTGTCAAAAGAGATTATTATGAAGTGATACCTATGAGCTTATAAGTGAAACCTATTGACTTACTGTCTCTGTGAAATTTCTTCTCAATTCTTTCCGACAGAGCTGAACACAAAGCTGGCCATGTCCCCAGGGAGCAATTCAAACAAACCTTTCAGGTAGTACCAATGCCCAACACACCTCCTTCCAGGACTGGCAAGACTTACAGAAACCCACTGTAAGAGCTGTACAAGTGCTGCTGTGGAGAGCTGTGAGGTGCACTTCCCTCTGATTTGGTGTGGCCAATGCTCTGGGGGCCATCACACAATGTCTGGGTGGTGGGTCCCCCAGGGCATGAGGTATCACTTTCACCCATGCAGATGATGTAAATAGCAAAACACTTTCTGCAACACTTCATCCTCTGAATTAAGAAAAGAGCACGTAGCACGTCCTGCAGCTGAAGGAGGCAATTACACAGCAGAGTGCAGGGCTGGCTCACAGCACACAGGTAAAGACACACACAGGTGTACTCCCCCCTTTTTCTGTTATGCAGAACAGCTCAATGCCTTGGCAAAAGAACAGAAAGCTGAGAGTGGGGCAAACCTGAGCTTGCCACATGCCCCAGGCAGGCTGGGCTAATTTGGGTGGGCAATGCCCCTGTGTGCTTTGCATGGGCAGTGTGGGCAGGCTGAGGTCCCTGGCAGGCCATGGGAGGAGACAGCCACCCGCACACACAGAGCCTGTTTCATGGAAATTGCACTCTGTGATGGTACAAAGTCTCCTGACACAGGCACAGGAAAAGTTTTGGCTGTCTTTTTCTTTGTCATCTCTGCCTGCCGTTATCCCTCCTTGCACTGGAAGAAGGAGGTCAGCCAGACCCACACAATTAGAGGAAATTGTGTAAGGTTGACCTTGTACCCTGCCAGGTCCTTTCAAGCATGGGCAGTCTTTATCAGTAGCAGCATAGAAAACAGAAAAGATGTGCTTATAGGTGGGAGAATGAGATTGTTAAGACATTTTTCCCCTCACTTTCCACAAACTAAGATAGTACCTCTGCCACTTGGGTGAACTTAGGTTATTCCCACTCATATCTGGCAGCCCGTGGTTTCCTCCTTCATCTTGACTGCTATTTTCATTCTGTGATGTCTGTACTTTTGCACTATTGGGAGTGGATTGTGTGTGGATCACTAACTTTTGGACAGGTCAGCTATCTCAGCCTGAGCACCACTAGATGGATACTAATAAGAGGAAACGAATACATCAAAGACAATTCTCTCTTTTACTCCTCATATCCCTCTCCCAGGCACGCTGCTTTCTTCTGCTCTTGTTGTTGCTGCCCTTTCTCACTCTGCGTTTATGCTCTGATTTCTGCAGATGGAGCTGTACCAAGAAGAGCTGAAGATTGGCCTTTTAGGTCTGCTGGAACTACACGAATGAGCCTGTGTGGAGCCTCCCCTTCAAAAGGGATCCTCTAAAAGAGATAATGGATTCTACAAACTGTGCATCAAATTTAACAAAACAATTAGAGCTGTGCCTGTTAGGAGACAGGTGATGCTGCTGTGGGGAACCCATGGATAGAATGTGGAAGTGGCTGTTTGAAGGAGAGAGCTAAACCCTGTATAGGATGGGGGTGTCCACTCCAATTAAGTCATCTGACAGCTGGACATGTCTGTAGCTAATATTTGGTCCTCATAGGTCTAGATGAGCATACCATGTTTGTCACTTCTGGCAGAAATGAAGGAGCCCTGGAAGAGCTGAGTAAACACCCCTTCATTTTGTACAGCTTTAGACCACCCAAGAGTGGAGACCTAGGGGGTCACTGTGGTTGCTATGAGCTGGAATTAAGTTTTTCCAAGGACATTGTCTAAACATAAGGTCAATTTCCCTTTATTCAGAAATGGTGGAATCTGGTACAGGGCATGACTGGCCAATACATGACAAGTGTGTACTTGTCCTACCCACCAACAGACCCTGTGTAACTCTACCCAGTGACACAAGTGAGTTGGTCATGCAGAACTGTTGGGGACCAGAGTCTCTGTGGCCACGCTGACCTTGGCTGCAGACATGCACATGTCTCAGCTGCATTGCTGTAGCTGCCTTGAAGGCCGTGTTTGACTGCCAAAATCTCAGCTACCAATGGTAATCCCTGAAAAGAAGCTGCTCTAGCCTGACTGTCAGGCTGGCTCACAACAGCTGCAGTTAGGAAAAAACATCCTTTACCAGGAAAGGGAGTAAACTGGATTTGGAATCAACAGGATACAATAACCTGGATTCCCAAAATACTGTTTCTACGGTACTTTGAGGATTTCCAGGGCAAAAAGCAAACATCTCACATGGCAGGAGCAATGTGCTGGGTGAGAATTCCTGTTTCTGCTGCACTGCCAGATTACAGGAGACAGGGCCCTAAAGCTGAGAAATTTGGTGGTTTGGACCCATGAATTCAAAGGAGTTGGGCCCTGGGAACTTTGTGCAAGTTTGTCTGCATTGGGACCTAGGATGCTTTCCCAAAGCAGTTTGAGTTACCTTCTCTGGAAATACATGCAGACAAAAATATCCCACATGGCAAAGGTCTACCAGGCCACCAAGCATTTTGTAGAGCCTGGGGAAGAGAGAGGCAAATATGCTGATTTCCAGCAGCTGACTAATTTTGTGGGGTAGTTATGGATGCACAGAGCTCTTGGCTAACCCCTTCCTTATCTGCTGGCTTTTTTTTTCTCTTTTCTTTTTTTTTAATTCAGTTTAAGCACCAGCCATAAGAACAGTGGAGTGACATGAGGAATAAAGATATACAAACTGCACTCAATCCAACCCAAAGTGCTCTCCCTGCTTTGGATACATTAACAGGTCTGGGCACAGCACGCAGTTGCTGGAGGTGCCATGATCTGCAAAGGAGCCCTGAGACATCAGCTCACATCAGAGAGCCTGGATTAGACACAGTGGAGAGAAGCAAACCAGAAGTGCATGACAAATTAATGGCTTTGCAATTTGTCACTACAGCAATGGTGTGAGTTCAGGTATGCAGACCAGGCTGCCTGGTACCAGCCTCAAGGCACTCTGGGCAGATAACATGTGCAACATGTTCTTGAAAGACACAGTGTTCAGAAATAGCTTTCAAATCTGTTTTCAAAAGCGGGAAGTCCTTATTAAACTAATGATTCTAATTAATTAAGCATATTTTTATTATCTTAGCAAACAAATGAGCGCACAAACACCAAGGTTCAGTGACCAGTTACTTCCTAGATTTCTTTATGCACAGGCTATTTGTTGAAAGCTGTTTTAATGGCTTGCGCTAAGTAAAATGGAACAATCCTTCCATTAGGGCAACTTGGAGATGGCATCTCACTTGTGGTTTCCATTTTTCAGATGCATTAATAACTACAGCCCATATTAAATCCCAGCATCGAGGACTTGCTCCGTGTCTGGTTATTAAGCCAGTGGGAAGCTCCTCCTGACCCCCAGGGCACTGCTGGGCACAGGAGCCAGCTCAGGCATCTCCTCCCCAGGCCCATCACCTTAGAGCCATACCCTTCAGCAGGCAGCGTGGCCATAACACAGCACACCTGGATCACAGGGCAGGGCACAGTCACAGGGCAGGGCACTGGCTGGGCTCCCAAGGAGGACACTGCCAGCCTCTTCCACAGCTATGTGCAGGTACCCTGTACCCATGCTGAGGCTGGCCAAGCAGCTGGGCACCAGCCCATCCTGCCACCACCCACCTCAGCACAGAGCAGCTCCAGCCTTTGCTCTGCGCTTTTGGCTCATGTTTGGGTTTCCAAATGCAAGATTCATGCAGTATTCCAAAGACTAAACACCAATCACCTCTGACACTGCTTGTTTTTAAAACCTAACTCGATATTTGTATATGCCATGTATTTTTCCTGGTGGTTGTACTAAGAAATTATGGTGGATTGAAATTTTTTTAACCCAATTATTCTCCTGAATGTTTTCTGCCAGCTGAAAAGTAGTATATGGGGGAAAACTAACAAGAACAAACTCAAATTTGACCACTGGAGTCAGAAAACATCCTCCCACATGGCAGGGTGGTCCCATCCTTGTGTGGAGGAGCTCACAGCTGCCCACTCACAGCAGGTATCTCAGCCCTGCCCATTTTCCTCAGTTGTGATCTAACACAGCTATTGCACCACATGTGAAAGCAGGATGCTCAGTTCAGACGTGTAACTTTTTTTACAGCACCAGTGGAAATGTTTCCACCTCCAAAACTTTTCTGTGCACATGCCTGCCTAAAGCAGGGAAGTCAAGGCTGTTTTCCAAACATTTCTGATGACAGACAAGGCAGGTAGAAATGCACAGCCTAGAATGATTTTGGTGTAGATTCCTGGGAGACCTCAGGAGGAGTGGACCTTGAACAAAGAACCACCTTTGATCCCAGCAGCATCTCTAGGAAGCACAGCTGGCTTCAGCTGTCACCGTGTCACTGGGGCAGGCTGCAGGCCAGTACAGCCCATGCAGAGTTGAGCCAAAATTGATGAAAACTAACCCAGACCACTTTGTCTGAAAGCAGCATGGAAACACTCCTATGTTCCCATATACCATTGGGTCCCTCTGTGGGAGGGAACAGACATTGAGGAGTGGGAACACAATCCTGACTACAGGGAGATGTCACCTGGCTTTGCCTCCATCCTACCAAGCTGTAGTTCTCCAGGTCCAGCAGTCATTTTTGGAGGCACTGGCTGTCTTGGGCCTGCCCATAGCAAGCCCCCACATCCTGCCAAGCCCCTGTGGTGGCACAGCTCTCCTGCTGGCCCCCACTCGACCACCCCCGCGTCTCCAAGCTCTCCCCTTTTGCTAACATTCCCATTAGCTGGTAATGACTGCCATTTAGAAAACATATTTCCTCCCACATGGTTCCAGAGGGGTTTGCAAACTGAGCGACAAGAGCTCAGCAGGGACTGCTCTGCTCTCTGGGGCGCAGCATCGCGGCGGCTCCAGGGTGCACCGCAGCCCGGGAGAAGTCCCACGCACCAGCACTGCAGCGGGCCAGGGGCTTGGCACCGGGGACACATTCCTGCAGGCAGAGCACCCCTTCAGGGCAAGGCGGATCCAACTCGACCAGAAAGCAAAGGAGCCCTGCTGGTGTCCCCAGGCAACGCTGCATGCCAGTGAGGTCGGTGCCCGGTGGGCAGAGGCTGCCCAGGGATCACCTGTGCCGCGAGGGGCTGGCCACGGGAGGTGTGGGCACCTCCTGTCCCACACCTGTCACAGAGAGACAGAGAGAGAGAGCTGGCAGGGACAATAACCTGACAAAATTCACCTACTTTCCTAATTTGCTACATGTCCAGCCATTAAGTGTTTATTTCAAATTCCATGCCACGGAGTCATTACGAATTCAGGTGGAGAGGAAAGGGAGCTCCACGGGAGGCTGACAGTAATTCTGCATTAGTTAAGCATTAGATGACAGACGTACAAAGCAAAGCCATTACTCCTGTCAGCCGCTCTGTCCCAACTCCTGTCCCCATTGTCGAGCTCCTCCAACCAACAGCTCCGGAGCAGGACATAAATGCAGGAATGAAAGCCTGGCAAGAGGGGGGAGAGGGGAGGGGCCAGTCATAATTAGAGGTGAATGAAAGTGGCGGGGAAGGATTTTGTCTGGAGCACAGTTTGGCAAAGTGTTACCGTTGCATTTATTTATTTCAGTGCTTTTCTGTTGAAGCAATGTCATGGATACAAACCTTTCCTAATGCACACTGGACATCTAGAGCAGGCACACCACAAACAATGCTTACAGAGACTTCAGATTGCTAAATATTAAACAAATTTGAATATATTTGAAATCCATCCCATTAGTAATGATATCGTGAAACCTCAAGAAGTCCCTAGAAAATTTGGCCTCCAAATAGTTTTGACTAAATCACTTACTACATACAAATCAGTAAGTACTACTAATAGCAAAAGAAATACATTAAGGGATCACAGAGTACAGCCAGGATCCAGAATTGTATAAGAGATCAATGATGCTTTTCTGCAGAGTAAACTTTAAAAAACATTAAATATATAGAAAATCAATGCAAATTACAATTTCCTGTTATTGGGTGCAAAATCAAGGATACATGGAGCAAATAATTAATTCTTTGTAGCATTTCTTCAGCCCTCAGCCTGTCTGAGCCCTCGCAAGCCTGAGAACTGTCCCACCACCAGGACCCTGCAGTTCAGAAACATCTTCAGAGCTGTAAGGAAGAATTTCCAATGTGGCAGAAAATCAAACTGGTGTCTTGGACAAGTCCTTGTCTAAAAGGTTGAGCAAGCCTCAGGTAAGTCCTTCCTATTGCATTGTATTTAATGCAGAATTATGTCCAGGAACATAAATAGCACATTGTAAGGTATTTAAAGACATAATAAGGCAGAAAAAAAATCCAACCCCCCTAAGCTTCCATTCCTGCTTGTTTACCAGATGATGTCCATGTGATGTCCAGGCTAGAAGTTTTTGCACATGCAAATGCAAAGACACAGTGTGAACAGGACCCATATTCCCTGTGTGTCAGTTTGTGTGAGGACCCCCACAAGTACAGAAAATAATGTCCAGGAAGAATGTACAGAATGTCTGTGATCCTGGTGGGATTCAGCTGAATACTTACATTCAAACATCTGAACAAGATCTGCTGAACTTTCAGTGCAATTAAATCCTCCCAGTACCTCCTGGTGTTATTTTTGCCCCAAATACTGTCACTGCTGTGCAGCTTCAGTCCTCTCACTCTCTGTGGACAGACAGTGTCAGCAGTGAGGATGTTTCCCTTTAAAAGCACCTCAGAACAGCTTTTGTCTGCTTTTACTTTCTTCCAAAAATGGGCCATACAACAAGAGGAAGGGGACGATGGCTGACACAGTGGCACCTGGATGGCTCTGTGCACAACAGCTGTCCCCCAACAAGGCTGCTTTAGGGGTGCTCTGCCCCAAGTCCAGCAGCTCAAGCCATAACAAAACCTTTCTGTGAACTAAGCTAATAGCAGAGGAGAAAAGTACAGTGAATTCTGAGAATCAGAAACCTCCTATTGTATCTCTTCAGGTTTAAGTTTAAATCTAATTCAGAGATGAAAGAACCTTTAGTCTAGCCTTTAGGATCTCTATGGAAAGGCACAGAACAAGCCTCACACCCCAAGGACTTTCTAATGGTCCTGCAGGGCTTCTTGCCCAACACTCCAAGCCTGTTTCACTTTGTCTCTCTCCTCCCACCTTTAACTACTTCAACATTATCCACCTTTTAATGACTGACTTCAATATTTTATTGCCCTATACCACTTTCTGTTAAACCACCCTTTATAATTTCCCTCCTGCCCGTTAGATGCTCCCCCTTAATAAATTATTAAAGCATGTATCTAGATCAGAGAAGCAAAGGAATTAGATTACATTGATCCATTGCAATTTGCTCTCAAACAATTTCTTCATGAAACAACATCCCTGCCATGCTTCATTCACACTGAAC
Source organism: Ammospiza nelsoni (assembly GCF_027579445.1). Lineage (NCBI taxonomy): Eukaryota > Metazoa > Chordata > Aves > Passeriformes > Passerellidae > Ammospiza > Ammospiza nelsoni. Next base: position 9,752,926 of record NC_080645.1, read on the forward strand.
CTCAATATTGAAATCTCACATCCAACATTTCCATCAGTCTGGAGTCAGGGTTGGCATGGGGAAGGGGCACACTGTGTGCTGGGGATGCCCAGCATGGCCACATCCCCACTGGGCAGGTGCTGTGCAGTGTGAAAGGAGGGCCCCACAGACAGGGTTATCAAACTTGAGAAGGGATATTTCCTCCTTTTGGCAATCTATTTCTCTTTGACAGCATTTTTCTTAAAGAAGAGACCAGATGGAATTTTAATTATTTTCAAGGCTTCCCTGAAATAGCAGTGTCTCCATCCAGCCCTGTGTGCTGGCTCAGGTGGCTGTGGTGCCTTCCCAGTGACAGTGTGCTGTCACAGGCCTGTGTGATGGCAGCATAACCACAACCACAGCACTGCAGTGGGGACAGAAAGGGGCTCACAAAGGCAAATGCACTGGGGAGAGATTGAAAGGGAGCTTCTATCCACTTTTATTCACAGACAAACGTGCCTCCCAAACCTCATCACTCTCCAAAACATTCCAGGTATCTGCATCAATTTTTTGACACAGCAATTTATTTTCAAACAGAAACCAGCAAAACAAACAGCAAAGTGTCACCTGCAAGGTACCATAAATAAACAGCACCAAAACCAGCCTGTGCCTCCAGGGAGCTCGTAATTCTGCCACCGGGGGGCTGAGGTACCCCATCCCACAGGGAAAGGCTGGGACTGGCAGGCAGGCTGGGATGACTGCTGGAGCCCCCTGTCTCTTTCTGGCTGGCCTGGGGCCCTCACGGGTACTGAGGAGCCCAGCTGAGCCCAGTGCCCACCTCTGAGAGGGGCCCTGCCCTGCTGGTAGGTGACACACCACATGGGCAAAACCCACTTAGCTTCAACAACTTGCCTCTGTGGGGAAATTCATCTCAATCCAGCTGTATTCAAAGCACAATAGCTATTTCTGACCAACCAAATCCATTGTGAACCTTATTCCAAGCTCTAAAATTAGCCCAGGCTGAAAGTGCAGATGAAGACTAACATTAGTCAGGTAATTCAGTTTGTGCCTAAGCATGGGAGGTGACTTCTCACACCAGTGGGATGAAGGAATGCTTTCTACAGTGCAAAACAACTCCACTTCTGAGGGGATGCATTTTTCCAGGGCAGACAGGCCCAGGACATTGGCAGGAGCCACCCTGCCCTGCCCAGGCCACACATGGTAAATCAGCAGCTCAGGAGGGTCCTGCCTTCATGGGGCTGTGGTGCAGGCACTTTGCTAAGGGGCTGCTGGATGTGTTCATGTCCCCAGCAGCCCTGGTGCACCCCGAGCCAGGTGACCTCCTCGACACAGCCGTGCTCCACCCTGTGGAGAAAGGAGCAAGTGTGTTTCTCTGCATACTTCGCAGTTCTCCAATAAGATGTTAAAGGGGATCACTTTAATTCTAAAAATCAGCAAGAATAACTGGAGAGGTGTACAAAATAGCAGCAGCCAGGGCACCAAGCTCTGCTGCACAGAGCTCAGCACTGTGTGGCTGGCTGGCCTGCACAGCACTCACCCTGCAGAGCACAATTATGCTAATTTTGTTAACTTCCCACATCAAAAAATGAAATTAAACTCTTTCCTTCAGAATCTCATTTGAGGCTTGTGAGCAAAGAGTTTTCAAGCCTGCTTTGCTACTGTGGGAAGACGGGAAAGAACCCAAAGTGCAAAGGGAGGGTTTCTAACTTGGGAAATTTTGGAGAAAAGCAACTGTTTAATTGCTGTGGCATTTATAAAATCTTTCAATAGCATATTGAGGAGACTATTAATATATGATCCAGTCTGCATTCGCTACATGTTATAGCAAATGACAGCCACACACAATTTTCTACATGATCTGTATGGTTCAGGTGGGCACAGTGCTCCCTGCACAGGAGGTGGAGTGCTCCTGGTTACTGCCTGTCACTCCCACTGTCCCTAAACACTGATGTCACCCCTCTGGGACAGGCTCGGGTGGTTGGGTGAGCCAGGGGGGTTTGTTTCTAATTTTGTTTCCTTGTTTTTAAAACTCAGAGGTAGCTAACAAAGAGTATCCATTTCTCACCCAAATCTAATTCAATGTTTAAATAGAAATTTCCATCTTTTGAACCAAGTTTTTAATTTTGTTACATGTTCTCATATAAATGCTCCAGGTAGGAAGCCAAACAAAGAAACTGCAACCCATAAACAACTTTCTGCCCCTCTGCTTCCAAGTTCATCTCCACAAGCTCTCAGTGGCAGAACTGAGGAGGGCAGATGCAGAAACAGAAGACCACCTTTGATTTTCCCCAAATGAAACAACTTTAAATCAAAATGCCAGTTTAATCAAGTGAGGGCTGGTGATTTCCTCAGCCTCGCGGCACTGCTGAGCTTTCCTGTGCCTCTTGTGCCGAGGCGCGGGCCGGCCTGGGAGTGCAGCCGCACAAAGCTGCTCCCTGTGCCCGGCCCCGGGGCTGCGGCTCTCGCCCATCGCGGCCCCGACCCGCCACACACAGCCCCAGCTGCTCTGATTGATGTGTTCAGGATACGGGAAAGGAGCTGTGCGGGACACCCCTCAGCCTGGGGAAGGAAGTCCTCTGTCAGGCAGCTCTATTTTTCCTTTCTGTTCTTTCTGTAATCATCAGCCAGAGCAGACTCCATACTGAATGGTTAAAAATACCCTAGGATACGGTACTGATACAGATGGATAGCAGGGAAACAATGCAGCCCTTCCATCATGTTATACTGACATAAGCATCCCGAGCTATATGAGAACCATCCCAACCGAGCCGAACAATGCTCAGACGCATTATTATAATTCCCCTTCTTGCTTTTCCCCGCTCCTTTCTTTTCCGATGGCTCCAGAAGCCAAATGTGTCCTGCAGCGCCAGGATCCCGCTGACCGCCTCCCCCGCCCCCGGCACGGGTCTTGCTGAGTCTGCCTGGCCCGCGCTCCCTGCGGCCCGGCCATCCCCCATGGTCCGGGTTCCCTACGAGTATTGCAGCGGGAAACGCCAGGGCTCCCTGCGAACGTTCCAGCCGGGAAAGGCCCGAGCTCCCTACGACACTACAGCCGGGAAAGGCCAGGGCTCCCTGCGACCATTCCAGCTGGGAAAGGCCGGTGCCCCCTGCGAACGTTCCAGCCGGCAAAGGCCCGGGCTCCCTGCGAATATTCCAGCCGGGAAAGGCCCGGGCTCCCTGCGAATATTCCAGCCGGGAAAGGCCCCCGGCCCCGCGGCGATTCCAGCGCGGACCGGGAACCCCCGCCCCACCCGCTGCCCGGTGCGCGGCTGCCCCCTGGCGGGCACGGGCGGCAGCGCAGGCGGAGCAGGGCAGGGGCCGGGCGGACACCGGCACCGCCCCGGGAAGGAGGCTCGGGGAGCGGGGTTCTCCTCTCCGTCCTGCTGCAGGGGCACTTCCCTTCCCCGGGGCGGCACCCGTGGGCTCTGCAGAGCCAGCCCGCCCCGCGGGCACGGGCAGCCTCCGGATTTCCTGTAGGTTTTGTCTTAACCTGCAACTCCACATCTGCGGGCTCTGCCAAAGCCCTGAAATAAAGCGCGGCCCACCGAGCGCTGCTCCCGCCTGGCAACGCCTATCAAAAACTGTCCAAACAGCCCTCCAACTTCCCGCTTGTCCTAACGACCCACTCGCTTTAAACCCCAATTTTCCTAACCCTCACGGCCCTTTCCCACAAAGCTGGAGAGCTGGTACCGGGGCCCTGCGAGCAGGGGGCAGAGGAAGCAAAGTGCACAGGTACATTCGTGTGCGAACAACTTAAAAAGTCGCGGAGCAGTTTATGTAAAGAGCTGTTTTCTCCTTCCCTCCCCCCTTTCGTCACTGCTTGAGGACTCAGGCATATGGCATTCCTGTGAAAGAAAGACTCGGCGCTGGAGAAAACAAAAGCACTGAAGGAACAGTTCAGCGAGCTCAGGAAACGTGCGACAGCCCCGGCTGGGCAGGCGGGAGGCACTGAAACCCCTCCGGCTACTGCCAGGGCCCAGCACCGTTAGATTATTTGATTACTCTGCCCGTTCCGTCAGGCAGAACCACCCCTGAAAGTTAAAAACTGTGGAAGAAACATCAGAGAAACACCGTAGCAACAGTGGTTTCAGCAAGACCTAACAAGGACAAGAAGAAAAGAAAAAAAAAAAGTAAAAAGAGAAGTCCCTGATTTAATGGGCCAGCCCTGGAACTTGAAGCACATTGCTTCATTGTCAGGAAGGGTAAAGAACTTCCTAGTTATTTGCTCTGCTGAGGTACCTGGACACTCTTATCCTCTTATCACATCCAAACAACATGGTTGGGTGTTTTTTTCTTGCCTTTTTTTTTTTTTTTTTTTTTAATGAGAAAAACAAGTCTCTTAACACTTTAACAGCATGAGGCTTGTTTTCTCAGCCATAGCTCATTTCTGTGGTCTCTAATAGAATACTGGTGTATCTCCAAATCCTCCCTAAAATACAGACTCAAACCAGGCAATTCCAGTATTTTCCTCTGAAAGCAGCACTCGTAAAAGTGCTCTTCCTCCTGCTAATGGAACCAAAAGAGAAAAAAAGCCATGCAAGGATTGGGTTTATGTGTTTCAGTGCAGCCAGTACAGCACTTGGTCAGTACAGCTGCAAAGCACCATGTCCCAGCTGAAACACAACTTGCTTTCTTTGTGCCTGGATGTGCAAGAGCCAGCTCTGGCCTGTGCCTGTGCTCACTGACTGAGTCCACTTAGCCAACCAGGTCACTCAGAAGCAAAATCTTGGATATTTACTACATTGCTGCTTTGCTGTCAGAAAGTTTCTCCACAAAAGGGTTCCCATCACTTAGAAGAGCCCAATCTATGGTACAGAGGCTGTGCTCAGCCTGGCAAACCAACTCGGCCTGCCCACAGCCTGCCTCTGCCTCCTGCCTTTCCACACAGGTGTCACTGGCTGGAGTTTCAGAAAGATTTAGCCAAGAGCCTAAACTTACAGTGAAGGATGAAGAAGCTTGAAGCCTCACAGCTTTCATGAGAAACGAGTACACATCCTGTTGCAATTTCAGAGTAGCTCACAAGAGGCAGCAGATACATTGCCAAGAAGTTTCTACTTCCATTCATGCCATCTGTGATATGTCTTACTTCACTACAGCTCATTAGTTTACACAAATTACACAATCCAGAACTCTTCCCTCCAAAAGACAGAGAGAAGAAGGACGAAAGCAGACATCACTAAAATGTTCCACATCTGATTTGCACTGAAATATGAAAGAAATTGCTACTAAGTAAAGCAAAGCTATGCAGTAAAGCAATACTGACTCTAAATAAAGCAATACAGTGATGCTTCTGTTTGCTTTTCATACTCTAGGAAACCTCATGAAGCTTTACAGATGCAGAACAAAGTGCTCAGGTGTTAAATTGTGTCCAAGTTGAAGGTGTTTCCAATGCCCATGTAAAGTATAGCACATTCTCTGATTACAACATTATATATTTAAATAAAGATGCACCGCTTCTTTAATTGGGTGACTATTTGATAAGGAACACAGCATAGTTTTATTTATCGTCAAGTTTGGGGTTTTTTACTACAGGGATTATAACCACTGGAGTGCCTTCTATTATCACCCAGCATTTAGCACACAGTGGAAGCCACTTTTCTTCATCTCTTGTCACTGAGGCTGAGGACAAAAGAGTCCGAGGGTTTCGGATATCCACGGACAGCATACCAACCTGGGTACTCAAAATAAAGAAATCCTTACACAAACAGGATCCAGTTACAGACACTTTACTTGGTTTGCCCAAAGTTACAGGGAAATGTTGTGACAGGCAAGAAACTCCAGGAAGAACATAATGCTTTTTGTGACATCTCAGCTCTCAGGATTACCACAGTCTTAGAAATTTACAGTGTGTTGCTGACTGAGGAGACTTCCAATTTTGGCAACACTCTCTGCCTCTATTACATAAGGCAGCTTTGAGTTTAAAATATCCCAGATATATTGACACAAACATGCTGCACAAATAAGTGAGCAATGGTCACACACAACAGAGGACAACCATAACTAGGGAACACACCAACATCATCATTCACACTGGATGAGACTGGACTGGAGACTCAGTTCATCATCTTCTAGACACTTGATATTGCAGCTTTAGTGTTGTTAATGTAGCCCTGATACATAAACCAGCACTAAACATAACTAAATGAACCAGAACTCCACAGTCTTCAGTTTCTGTCTTAGACTTGAGTCTAAGATCTACCCAGGAAATCAGGAATTATAATTACTGATGCCAGAATTTGCCAGGGAACATTTCTGAACAATTAGTTCTCACTGAAGAGATATTAAGAAGCTGCTAAGACATCAAAGTAGTTTAAGTACTGTCAAGCCAACACTGTACATAATTTCATTCATAACAGACTTGAGAAAGGAATTTTTCTTCCCTCTACACGTTCCACTTACCTCTCCAACAGTGTTACACCCCATTAAACACTATGAAAGAATTATAAGGAAAAAGTACCAAAGAGGGAAATACCCAATAAAATATGTACTTTTACAAACATAGTAGGAAGTTTACAACACACAAATGAGCCCAAAAGAAAGGATAAGAGCCTTAGGCTCACACCATTTATTCAGCCCACAAACCAAGAAAAACCAAGCACACGTGACAATTTCTTAACACAAGAGGAAACAGCATCCTGCCTGGTACACACAGAACACTCTCATAGTTAGTAAAACTCATTAAAACAAAAAAGCAAACTAAAAATGCAATAAAGAACTTATGCTCAGCCCTACATAGCACAGAACTACGAAAAAAAGAGAAAAAATGCAGAATTACAAAATGTTTAAAAGAACAGTATCTAAAGGCATTAAAATAATTAATCACCAAGCTTCCATCATCATGCACTCAGACAGTGCAAGATGATGGAAACTTGATGATTAATTATTTTAATCATCAGTGCACTCAGACTAAAGCAGCAGCCCTCATCACTCAGGCAACCAGTATTTGTATTTTTCAACACATCTGTTGCAAAGACTGTTTAGACAGTAAAGACAGTTTACTGCTGCCTTACCACAGTCTCTCAGTCATGCTCTGCAGCTGGAAAACATGAGAAATCACCTTCATAAACCAGTAACTCTTCATTCTCAATCCCACAGCCCATGTGAGTGTTTGAGGGGACTGAGCTGACAGGTTTTCCTGCAGCCCACCCAGGATTCATTCTGTGCCTGGGCACCACAAGGCACAGAAACAGCTAAACCAATTTGCTGAGGTTTTACATGCAGCTTTGCAACAAGCATAAGCAAAACTCAGTAACTTTCACAGCTTGCAGATTACTTTAGACAAACATATCATGAAGACGTTCTTACCTGCAGCAGGATCCTTCTCCTGGCACTGCAGCAGCAGGCAGCCTTCAAGGTGGTGTGGGAGAGCTGCCCACCCCTGGCACAACGCTCACCTGCCTGTCACTAGCTGCCAGCTGGTGAAGCAACAGGATAAAAGAAAAGTCAGGCAAAGGGAGCGGTGCACTTTCCTCCTCAGTCTGCAGTGGGTAGAGAGCATGCCATCTGCATTTTGTCCATGGAAATGAAAGGCAAAGTGAGGGCACTGGTTCCTCCCTCTTGGTTGGATTGCAGCAGCTGCAATGCTCCCTGTGTCACTTTGATCTGCTCCAGCAGGACACCAGCTTCAGATGCCTCCTTGCCCTCCACAACTTGTGCTCAACTCCCAGGTTCTCGGTGCAGGGCTAGCAGTGAGAGCTGTTTTCCTCCTGGGCAGCTCTGACCACAAAGGTGAAGCACAGCTGCTAGCTGGGGAAATGGGCAGCTTCCCACTCCCTTCACTCCTTGTCCTGCCTCTGCCATGGCAGGTGCATGGCACCAGGGCAAGCATCAGGCTGAGATGCAGCCAGGATGTTGGTACACTGCAGAAAAGTTCTATGCTCTGAAAGAACACATTTTGAACAAGGAAGTCACTTTCTCCTGCCTTGGTTACTCAAACTTCACCAGGCCTCTGCAGCCGGCCTACAGTTCAACAACATTTTCATTTAGTCCATGTATAATATCTGAGTTCAAAAGCAGGTCAGAATAGCACTGGTGTTTGAAAAATATTTTAAATACAAGTTTTCTGTCAGAAAAGTAAATCCAGCTAGAGATGTAAGAGGGCAGAATGAGAAATACAGTGCCTTTAAAATATATCACCACATGAGACCTGAGGAAGTGGAAATCAACGGCAGTACTGGCGATATGAAGAAAGTCAATAATTCAAGCACTCTGGGCAATATTTTAGCCTTAACTATAGATGAAAGTTATCATTCCTCTTTCTACTTGATCACTGGAGCAGGGTTCTGGTTAAAATCTCACCTGATATGTTTTCTTTTTGGTAAAACGCAATGTAGGCCTCAAGCGACTCCTGTCCAGCTAAGCAGTTCAGAAAACAAACAGCAGATTGATCAAAGGATGTGTTGAGAGCAATTTTCTGCCCTCAGCAGCCCTCTCGTGGACCCTGATGCTGGTCAAACATGGAGTTTGTTCCCATCCTCAGGTGTAACAGAGGTTTGAGGACAGAAAATGGAGACAGTTCGTGCTCTCTACCCTGGCCTCAGCCAGGTGGCTGCGTCACACAGCCCCACACTCCACACGGCCGCCGGCTCTGAGGGGAGCAGCGGCACCTCGGGAAGCTCCCAGGTGACTCAAGAACGAGCAGCAAAAGCAGCCAAGTGGGAATTGGATCTTTCCACAAACAGGGGCCCAGGGTGGGCTGTGTTGGAGCCCTCATGCTCCTGGGCAAGGAGGTGCTCCCGTGCTGGGCAGTGCTGTGTGCCCAGCTCCCTTACACCGTGCTGGGCACTGCTGTGTGCCCACCTCCCTCACACTGTGCTGGGCAGTGCTGTGTGCCCATCTCCCTCACACCGGGCTGGGCAGTGCTGTGTGCCCAGCTCCCTCACAACAGGCTGGGCACTGCTGTGTGCCCACCTCCCTCACACCGGGCTGGGCAGTGCTGTATGCCCATCTCCCTCACACGATGCTGGGCAGTGCGGTGTGCCCATCTCCCTCACACTGTGCTGGGCACTGCTGTGTACCCAGCTCCCTCACACCGTGCTGGGCAGTGCTGTGTGCCCATCTCCCTCACACGATGCTGGGCAGTGCGGTGTGCCCATCTCCCTCACACTGTGCTGGGCACTGCTGTGTACCCAGCTCCCTCACACTGGGCTGGGCACTGCTGTGTACCCAGCTCCCTCACACCGTGCTGGGCAGTGCTGTGTACCCAGCTCCCTCACACTGGGCTGGGCAGTGCTGTGTGCCCATCTCCCTCACACCATGCTGGGCAGTGCTGTGTGCCCATCTCCCTCACACTGGGCTGGGCAGTGCTGTGTGCCCATCTCCCTCACACTGTGCTGGGCACTGCTGTGTGCCCACCTCCCTCACACCACGACTCAACCACTGCAGCACTTCTTCCCTGAGGGAAGCACTGCCAGCTCTTCCAAAGTGCAGTAGGACTTAGGAACTATCCACGGTTCTGTTTACCTTTTCTTTCACTTTATTCATCTCTACAGTGCTTCATATTTTCTTCTTCCACACTTGTCAGCACAGTGAATGTTTAAGGACCACTGGCCTTTTACAATGATTTTAAAAGAATATACCTCACCCAAACACCTAACTGAAGGAAAACCAAGCATTTTTATTTGCCCAGTACTGATGAAGACCATTTGTGGGAATCCAAAAATAGCAGGACAATGAAAGAGGTACATATGCTGCTCAGAAGTTTTCTCAGAAAAATAAATTACAATTCACTTAGATGATAACATTCTGCAAGGCTTGGGTTTGTTTGTTTGGCTTGATTCGTTTGTGTGGGTTTTTTTCCTGTATTTAAATCTCTGAAGATTCAAACATGATTTCCTTTGTGCACAGGTGTGCTGAATTTAGCTTTATGCTAATTTCATGTTAAAACCACTAACTTTAATCTAATTTACTTGAAAAGTAAGCATCCATAGAAGGTATAAACTGGTTTTGTGTTTTTTAGCTCCCTTAAATTTCCTATATTCATATGTGAAAGCAGAGGCCCAAGCTGACTCCTAAATTGGCAACATATTATTTCTTTTCCCTTTTACATGTTTCTTTTCTTCACAGCGCAGGCGTGCACATCTTTCAGTCTGTTTCCTTGGGATACTTGGTTTGAGCACCTTCCTCAGTTCACAGAGGGATTGGTGTTTGTCAGGGTGCCACTCAGAGCTGGAGGCCACTGCAGGGCCAGCAGGGCCTGATCAATCCCCGAGTGCCAGAGCAGCATCTCAACTGCCCTCTCCCCCTCTTTGGAAAGAGAAATTCTACACCATGACAGCTAACTCTTTAGCAAAGTTCACCTCAAACCCTCAACCTCAAGTGTTAAAAAAGAAAAGCCCTTAAATGATACAAGTTATTACATTTAATCCCTTTGGGGGAAGTGGGGAATGATTTTGTGATTAAGGACCTACTGTGGGGCTCAAGAGAATTAGTTCAATTCCAGACTCTGAAACAAGCTTCCAGGTTCCCCTGGGAAAGCCTATGCAATCTCCTATCTCACATGGACACCAGCAGGGCAATTTTTAAGTGTGTGCAGCCCTCAGACATTGTAGTACCAACAGCTAAATAAATTCATAGTTAGTACTTAGGTGAGGTTCAATAATTTTGAGGGCTAGTTATCTATTCAATGACAGCACTACCATTACACTATCACTTATCACAAATCATTCTTAAAAATTGGTATTACATTCTTGAAAAATAGTGAGCTACATTATTACTTACTCCTGGGCTGACAGGTAGTACCTAAGGGTTTAGTTAATGTATTAATGAAAATGATGAATGAATGAAAAAACCTGCAAGATAAAAATAAATTGGCAGGTCTTACAGAAAGACACCACTTAGTTCTCAAGCATAGGACTATTTTCTATGGTTTGCACTGCAGAGCAATTTTGTTCCATTAAGATTTATAGCTGGTATTGTTTCTTGGCAAAAAAAAAAAAATCTAATTCATAGAATGAATAAATTTAATAATGAAAACTAATCTGACAGTGGGTTGTGATAGAGAAAATCCAGCAAGCACTATCAGAAAAACATAATACTGAAGTGACTGTGTAGTCACCTTCTAGACAGTGAAGCACTGCACTACACAATGCACTGTGATGACATCAGACAATGTCTTGCAAAAAGAACAAAACAATTTAACTACTCTGAAATACTGATAAGAACACATACTAGTCATGTTCTTTGCTATTCACCACCAGTGGAAATTTTCTCCTACTATAATGAAAAACAGCTGTCACACACCAGAAATATAAAGCAAAAGGTACTTCACATTTTTAAAGATATGGCAATCATTTTAAAATTTCACTAATTTCTGCCAAGTTACTATGCCTATTATAGTTACAGATAATGATGTATTTAATGCATTACAAAAGTTACTTTCAGTAACTAGACATATACTTCACATACTTCTAAACTATTTTCTATGTCAGAACAATTGTCTCTCTCAGAAGTTGGAAAAATGCTCATAAAATTTCAAGAACAGCATTGCTGGCATGTTTGTTTATGTTCAATCTATAAGCCATACTTTAAACCTAATGTTAAATATTTTGGCAGAGCATCTGCCATTTATTTTACATGTATTAAGTCTGAGCATACTTGGCATTTTTGTGGAATGGATGTTAAAAATGTTTAAATCTGATATTTGATTGGAATGTATGTAACTACAAATTAAGGCAATTCTTCACATTATTTTACTTCACTGCTTTTCTAATTATAATTATTTCAATTTTTTTCTTCAATTTTCCCACTTACAATTTCAACTTATAATAGAAGTTAAAGCAGTTGAAAATTAAAAATATCCAATCACAAGCAAATTCCACATTCAAGAGACTGCTATAAAACTGTTTCAAACTGTCAGTTAACAGACCAGAAATTCACACCAGCAATTCTTGGTCAGAGTCTTCACCTTCATCTCTCTAATGTAAAATGCAGAAATGACTGAGGGACTTTCCATGAATTAAGAGAAATTCCATCCTATCCAAAATGCAGAGAAAGCCAGGTCTGATGAGACTTGCCCATTCTAATCTGAACAGTCTGAAGAAGCTCAAACACAGGCTGAAACTGGTGGCAACTGTGTAAAACACACAACTTTATTCTGTGACTCTTTACAACTTGAATTTAAAATCACAAAGGTGCAGCAGTGACATTCATGAGCATTTGTTTTAAAGGAAAAGCCTTCTTCAATTTTTCATCTCTCACAGGTGACAGAGGGTGTGATAGTGGTTACAGGACTTCCACATTCTCAGTGCTGTCAGTGTCTTCTTAGCTCCCCATTGGTGCTGCAGTGGTTTAACACGAATTGCTGTGACAAAATACAACAAATACTGTAAGGCAGTTTTAGGATTTGGTAATCCTTCCCATATATGCTTACATCTAAAAATCAATCCCCTCTTTCATCAGTGAAAGGTTAATTGCCACCTTAATATTTCATTTTATTGTATTATGAAACCTAATGATTTGATATACACTTTTGTGTATTCATGTCCTTGTGGCATCCCTGAAAGGGAAAGAACCAGGCAGCTGCATAGATGCCCATGGCTGGATAGGAATGACAGAAGTCAGAGGGACCACAAAAACTCACAAAGTTTTATTTTGGCCTGAAAACATGGTTATTTAGTCCCTTCTAGCATAAACACATGGTGGTGAATTTTTGAGGAAGGGGCAGGGATGGGAGGAAGGGAGGGTGGAAGGGAAGGAAGGGAAGGAAGGAATTATTTTCAATATAGAAACAGTACTTTTCAGGCTGACATGGCTGCTGTTTTCACTATTTAAATGAAAATTCCTTTAAATCATTATTTAAATGATTTAAGTTCTCAAGCTAGAGTAGCTGTGTAGTTGTCAGCATCAGGTTCTAGGCAGAAATGATTTACAGTTATTAAACCAAACAGCTACAGGTCTTTGTCACTCACCTGGTGGCAAAAGGGCAGGTGTCCCTCCAAGCTGTGGCCATTCTGCAGGTTGATATGAAGAACATCCCAGAAGTCCAAACCTTTTAACAGGTGCTAAAAGAAGAGGTCGAGGATTTTCCTTTGCATCTGAGAGTCCTGTTTGGAAATAGTTTTTGTGTTTTGTTGTCAACTGCTTTAAAACAAACAGTAAAATCCATCTTGGTTTGTACAGGACACTCCTTTAACTGTGAAGGTCTAAAACCACCAGGCTTGAGCAATGCCTGAAAACAGGTAACTGAAAGCAGATACAGCAATGTGCAGCCAAAGCAGTGGCACCACAGCCCAAGAGCTACAAACGCCTTGGCCTCTCTCATTCAGTGCCCTACTTTCAAAGATGTACAGGCACCGAGCTACCAGTCCCATATGTATTAACAACAGAGCACACTGACCTGCAGGGTTACTAATCATAGCATGAGCACACTACAAAGCCAAACTCTCTGATATTAATGTTAACCTGCACACAAGTTAAAACAAACTGACTAATGAAGTGCAATTGGTATGAAAAGTTAAAGCCAGATTTTAGTTCATGATAAACAGATGTCATCTGAGGCTGGTTCTAAGCAAGGATTTAATCCATGACCATAATGTAGGTCACTATTTTTGATAGAGTTTGTGCCTGGTATTCATCCAAGGAATCAGACCCAGCACATCAATAGCTGTCAAGAGTGTACATGTAGTTTCTTTTTACACCAGCGATTAATAAAAGAAAATAATCCAATTAAGCAGATGTCACAATATTTTTCTGCTGACTTCCCCATAACTTTCAATCATTAAAGCAGTATTTAATTTACAACAAAACACTATAATTCTATGCATCCAAGAATATTCATCTTTAAAACCTGAACCGCCCTCACCGTTTCTGCTGCCCTTCTGGTTTCCCCATGAGCTTCAGTAACTCAAAAGAATTGCAACCAACTTGGTAACTAAAAAAGAAAGCTTTGTGGAATGGGAAAAGTTCACAACAGGGGAGGAAAAAAAGCATTCTAAAATAGCCAGGTGTTCACCTCAACCCATACCAACTTCAAACAGATGCAAGGACAGTAGCTGAATCTGATTTCAGACTAAGGACATGAAAGATGAGTTTTATGTTCTTATGCTTTTATAACGTTAGAACAAATTCATTTTTAGATAAAGAATAGTATACTCCCCTACTCTCCAATTCTTTCACATAAAATTTGCTCTGAAAATAGCATGGCTGAGTTCCGCTCTTTCAACTATTATTTGATCACTGCCAAATATTTGCAAGTTCAGATTTTTCCACATCTCACCCGTCTACTTGATTGCAGTTCATGTAGTATCTACTATGTTTTGTTCTACTTCTATGAATAAATGTACTGTGGCAAGGGATCAAGTCAGTCACGGAAAAAGAATGAATTACTTTGAAATATGAAGCTGAAAGAGTGCTGGAAGAAGAGCCCCTGACAGCCTTTCACCCAAGTCAAGGTTTAAGCCCAGGAAAGGATGACTAGCATAAGACAGCAGTACTGCTTGGCAGCAGAGGAGGTGAAGGTGTGTTCAAGGTGTGGATGGCAGTGCCTGTCCATGGCCTCACATCCTCATGAGATTGTCTTCATCTTCAGGTAAAGGATGAGTTTGCTCAATAAGTCTGAGTCTAAATAAACAGAAGTAGTGAGCAACTCTTCAAAAGAAACTAGGAGCACAAGTAGAAGCCTGTGAGAATCTCACACCTTCTTATCACAAGGGCATCGAATAATTTTCTGTAGAGTAGTTCTACAGACAAAATGACACCAACATTCCAAGTCTAACTCTTGTCAAACCAAGAATTGTATTTTATTTTGATGGATATCACTAACTTAAATGCATTTCTGTGTACAGTGCCATTACAACTTAAATCCTCAACAGAATTAGCAGATGATCAAACACTTTGCAAACATAACCTGTGAGAGAGCAATTCCCCTTAGGGACATGTGTATATTTCCTTAGAACTTGTCTAATTTTGTGAAGAATATCTGCACATACTGCAGGGTGCACATGCCCATTAATAGACATGCCAGCATTTTATACACAAACATTTTATCTCTAGCGCCTGTCATTTATTTACAGATTATTTCTTATGTACAAGCAAGCTTAAATCAGATTTAAAAGTTGCTCAAAGTTGTATTTCAGAGGGAAAAAAAATGAATTCCTTCAATTATCTGGTAGGTGCAGGGTCACTTACTGGGTTCAACTCCAACCAATCCCAGTAATTTCCTGCTTGTAACAGAAACAAGTCTCATGTCCAGAGGCACACTGCACATCTCACAGCTCCCATGCTGGGCAGTCACCTACCAGATCAGCTGTCTTGTGTGAAACCCTGGTGCACTCAGCAGATCTGTTCCCAAGAGCTTTGGCTATGAGAGCCAGTGCATCCTGCACAGGCACACCATGATGTGCTCCAGAGAACAGAGATGGCTTTATCAAACTGGTGTTCTCATCGACTTTGCACTTCTCCAGACAGATAGAAAAATACAGCTGTGAGTCTGTGCAATATAACAGGGTGAGATGTTTAAAGCTCAGTATTGACCCAGCCCTCCTGTAGCTGCAGAGGTTAGTTTTGATTTAGAACCAGTATATGAACTCAATTTAAAATATAAAGGAAAAGCTGTAAGTTGTCCTTCCCCCTTTCAAATAATTATTGGTCAGTTTTAACTTTAGATCATGAACAAGATAAAGATTCCCAATTCTACACAAAGTCTTTCACAAACACCCAAAACAATAGGATTGGTACAGATTTGTTCTTAATTTCAGAATATTTTTAACTGAAGAACAGGGCAGTTGCTTTTGCTCCAGGAGAAATTGCATTTTTGTTACTGTGTTCCTGATACATGGAAATATGTGAAATTTGTAAATTTACAATAAAAAGTTCTGAAACAAATAGAGATAAATCTTAAAATGCATTTTTATTTAGTTACATAGAATCAACACAAGAAACTGAAATTATAATTAGGCAATTACTATATAATTTCCTATCATTTAATTATTGTATGTGAGTCTGTTAAGTGCATTTATGCCATGTAAGCAGCAATCCAGGACAGACATTGAATCACTACATGTATTATGCATTATTAGAAATTAATTCAGTGAACTATTTCAAAGCTGTCTCATTTTAACTAGGTCAAATTCTGTTACCCAGAAGTGCAATGAATCTGTGTTTAAAATTTAAAGGTGTTGAAAGAAATTTAAACTGCAGTTCTGAATGGAGAATATTTTAAGCAACATCTCTCAAACAACTTAAACTTTCTCTAGACAGAATAATGAAGTCTGATTACAGGGCAAGAGGAAAATGCTATGTTGAGCTGTTCAAGAATACAAAACAGTCAATTAACAGTGGAGTGCAGGTGTGAGATCTGACTTATGTGAGGTATGTTATTTTCACCTCATGTTCAGGTTCCTGTAAGTGATTGCCTATAATTCTAGAATAATCCCCTGAAGAAAAGAGAAGTTGGTTATATCAAACTAAAAGTCTGTTTCCCACTGCTGTGCTGTTGCCACCTTGTATGTACCAGAAGCCACAAGTACCAAGTCCAATGCTGAGCTCTGAGAAATCACAGAACAATGTGCTCTTTGATCAGAAACACCGTCTTAAAAAATGGGAGGTATCTGTGATCTCTATTTTAAGCTATGCAGAAAATAACTTATTTGTTACAGTAGGAAGCTGTAATATACATCAGAGGAAGATTTTTAGTTAATGATTCCTGCTTGATCACATTTTAGTGCTAGAGTGAAAAATTATTAAAATTTATATTTATAATCTGATTTTATTTCATGATCCTAGCATACTGAGAAATATGCAGCTGAAAAGAATATTGTCTATTATGAACTATTACACTGATTAATTTTGTTAGTAGCCTGTTTTTTTGCAAAAATACTGAAGATAGCTCAAAAAATTAAAATTAGTAATACATATGTTCTGAGGATTGATGCTGAATGTTAACCTTTAAGAATTTTACTGATAACTT
Organism: Ammospiza nelsoni; assembly: GCF_027579445.1. NCBI lineage: Eukaryota > Metazoa > Chordata > Aves > Passeriformes > Passerellidae > Ammospiza > Ammospiza nelsoni. Next base: position 9,769,811 of record NC_080645.1, read on the forward strand.
GATTTTAGTAATTTTACTTGGAAGATTACATTTCTTAGCAATGTAAAGAGAGGAAAGTCACAAGTTCCATTTGCTTCATCAACAAAAATGTTTGTTCATACTGATCCTGAAATTACAAGTGGAACAGTAGATAGTCAAGGAAGAACTAATTTTTTTATATTGGAATACACCTACTTTTTTAAGCAGTTCTCAAAGTGTCTCATATACATAATAAAGCCACATATTTGGTTTAAAACAACTGAAAACAAATTAATTTCTCAGCTTTGCTATTTAATGTTTATTTAAAAATTACAAGTCCATTTACAACCTGCTCCAATGATCCCACATGATCTTTGAATTTCAGACACATTAACCAACCCAGCTGCAGCAGCTGTAGTTCTATCTGGATTCCTGTGCCTAAACATTTCAATAGATCACTAAACTGTGATAGTAGCAGAGAATTTCTAACTCTCATTTGAAGAGATTATGTACTGCTACACATGTGCAACATTCCATGAACCAAATGAGAGAATCTCTGGTGTAGTTCCAGTCATATCACTATCAGAAGGACATACATCAAATTTGGAAATCAGTGAGGAGGAAGGGAATTAGATATTGCAAAAGATATTGCCTAGATGCATAAGAAATTTTAAAACTAACTAGAAGTTTTAAGGTGATCCAGAAACATTAAATAGGCATGATCTTCAAACATTATCTACATATTTGCAGGGTCACATTTCTGAACTGGGTTACACCTACCTACGTAATTACCATCTCTGTAACAGAGTTAGCCAAACCCTTTAACAGAAACCTACTTTTCCTCCTTGCTGGTGGCAGCTATGACAGCCAGAAGTGTCTGATTCTTTCTGCATCTGTTGGTAAAACTGCTTCTCTCTACAATCACCCCTGGTGTAGTCATCTGCAACCAACTGGAAAATCAATTAAGGAGCAGCACAGACTGCAAAACTGTACTAGACTGTCACCAAGTTTCACTACTTTACTGCTTAACAATGCTGCTAAAAATGATAAAAACAGTTTCTTAAAGCAAGGGGTCCCCCCCCCCAATTTTCATTTCCCCTAGTGTATTTCTTAGACATGTAAAAAATGCTAAGAACGTGGCTGGTTAAACTGGGCTGCAAACTTCTCAGAATTATTCTACTGAGAGCAGCCCATTAATCTATTCCAATCCACAGAATATTATTTTTGTAGGATTCTCACCTGAACTGTCTTCCATTTTGATGTTGGGACTCAAAGGGAAGGCAGTGGGACTAGGAAAAGCCACCAGACTACAGCCAGACACTAGAAACTAACCAGGAACATTTTTTACCTGTGTTACAAAACATCTTTCCTAAATACTTTCAAAGCCACGTTGCAAAAATACCCACAACAGATGTTCACCAATGTAGGAGTCATGAGAAATGAGCTTGCATGCCTATCTCCAACAGAAGCCACCTTCCAATATTTTGAAGATCTGCAAAATCTACACACAGCATACCAAAGGCCAAAAGTACAAGCATATTTATACAGTTCTATTCAGGCAATATTTGCATAACGAATCTACATCACTACCTGGCTAAGCTACTATTATTATTAGATACTATTAAATATGATTATTTGTTTAAGTTTCTCTCACCTTGATTTAAAGGTACAATCCATTTTGTAAAGATTTCTACTAGAAAAGATAAGAATATAAGTTTAGGTATAGGTTACCAGAAAAGACTTTTAAAAGCTAGACTAATCCAAGGTGTTAAACAGATAAAATAAGCATATTTAATAGATTTTCATACATTTGTTTTGTAAAGAGTGCCATATCCAGTAGAAGTGATATACTATTTTTCCTTCACCACTCTTCATTAACAAACTCTAGAGAGATGTGAAAAGGTCAGATTTCCTTCTTTGGGCTTGCCTAAATTACTGAATGCCTGATAACACAGAGCAGCTCAGTCAGCTCCTCCTGACAGTGCTTAAATAAAACCTAAAGTACATGGACATGACAACAGTCATGGCAAAAATTTGCAGCCACAGTGGGACATTTTAATCCAAACTTTCTGCTTACACAAGATGCTTGTAAAGCTTTTGCTACATCCACTTTCCCCTTAAGTAAAGAGCTACTGAAAAAGTAGTACAGCAGCAAGTGCCTTCATTAAGCATCAGCAGCTACAAGTGAGTTCTGCATTAAGGGAATAGAAATTCAGCAGAATAAACACCCCCTTTGCATTCCAGCTGGTCCTCAGAGGGGCTGGGTGTGACCAGGCTTGATTTCTGATTAGAATCAATTCAGCAGTACAGGTCTGGTTGAATTCAATAAGAACTTCCATGATTACAGGTTCATAAATAGCACAGTTCATTGAAGCAACAGGAAAGTGGGTTCAGAATTGCCAGTTATAAGGGCATTAACAATGAATTTTGTTTTATAAAGGTACTGATAACCTGAGTACAAATAATTAAATATAAAGAATCCATTTAAATTCTGTGTTTATATAAAAACAGTGTTTTTCCTCAGAAGATGATTAACCAAAAACCTCAAGAGAAATTATCTCCCACTTCTCTGGTGTAGCTGCAATACTACAGAGAGAAAAGCAAGAGAAGTTTACTTAACAGAGAGATTGCCATGTTATTTCAGGATATGCCCTTCTGGAAACAGGTGTAGGGTGGAGCTATGTGAGCAAAAAGCTATAATCAGATTTGTGTTCTTGTGGTTATTTTGTTTGTTTTTCATAAGAAGTACTTATTAGGCTGGAAGGAATCCTATGCAAAAGTAGTAACAACTTTAACCCTGCAGGACAAGCAGACAACTGAATGCAAACAACCCTCACAGCAGCTGCTGTGAATAGGATCTCAAGCTGAACAAACAAATGCCCAAAGTGATTGCTGGAAACAACAAGAAATACAGCAAGAAATACAGCATCTCCTGGCAAGCCAGCAGTGTACATGGCTCATCATTTCAAAAGCCAACAAACCTCCTACTCCTGTGTCTGGCACAAAGCAGGCTGTGACAGAGCAGCTCAAACAAGGGACTGGATGCCAGCTCTCAGAAGCTGCCACAGGAATGCAGCTGTTTCAGCAGCACAACCTGTCCCACTGTGCCCTGCACCCATCACAGCTGCTGAGAACACCTCAGGGCTGCCCCACTGAGAGGTGGCAGCTGCCAGCCAGGGAGGGAGATGGGGACATACCCACGGAGAATGACCAGGCACACAGGAACAGCAGCCCCATCACCTCTCAAGGTTTGCCTGCCCACAGCACAGATCCCACACCACTACCTCCAAAAGAAATGAAACAAAGCCAGCTTCCAGTCTTGGCTTCTCTGCATTGTTAGTAGCAAACAGTTTGGTTTTCCTATAAGCCTTGTTGTGGACTGATGTTTTTGGCATAAATCTAAGATTTCAAAAAAAATGTCCTTGCTCTAAACACTTAACTTTCAACCTGAGAGTCAGTAAAAGAAGACAATGTTGTCACTCTATTATCATACCAGGAGTGACATTTGAAGTACTAAAGCAGCCTTGAAAACAAGGCAAAATCAGGTGAATAAATTTGTTCCCTGACAGCTTTTAGAAAATCAAATACAATGTGTAGGAGAACATGGGGATTAAGAGGCTGAGAAGACTCTACTGGGGAATTAAATGGGAAGGACTAGAAAATGGGGAAGCTGAATACATATGGTTCAAGACTGAGCAAGAATCCATATCCTATTTTTAAAAAGTGTCAAAAAAGTGAACAAGAAGTTGATGAGGGAGTTTCTTGTGCTAAGAGTAAGCAAATTTGGCAAAAAATAAATTCCCTTGCATTCCAGCAGATCCTCAGTTATCAGAGGGCTGGGGGTGGCTGGGCCTAATTTCTGAGTAAAAGCCAATTCAGCACAGTAAGTGCAGAGCCAGTTCAGCACTACAGGCTCAGCCACATTCCATAAGAACTATCACAGCCTCATTCACAAATAGCAAATTATTGAAGCAGCAGAAATGCAGATTCTTATTGGATTGCTGGATTTGATTTCTTGCTCAGAAACTGATGTGCCTCTAGTGTTACAGCTGTGCACAGAAGAACAATAAACTAAATAAGAGATTAAGTTATCCTGAATAAAAGAAGCCTCTTATGAAGTGTTAGATGGAATATGACAGTGAAGTTTTACCACATCTGCTGTAAGTACCTCAAATAATAAATGTCATTCCAGTTGCAGAAAAAGAGCAGAGGAACACAAATTAGCTTTACAGTCTACCAAAATTCAAACCATTTATAGCATTTCAAGACATAACTTATCATGTTCAATGTGGCAGAACAAGTTGCATACTACACTTCCAAGAAGTGAAAATGAATCTTCTATTACATCAAGCCACACACACAAAATCCATATTTCTACCCTATACTTACATTGTGGAGAGATGATCCTCTGGACTTCGTTCAGATGTCTAACAAAAGGCATTCTCTCTTCTACAGAATATGCATCTATTTGATGAAGCTCATCTTCCAGGATAAACTTTAAAATATTTTCTATAGGCCAGCTACAAAAAAAAAAAAAAAAAAAAAAAAAAAAAAAAAAAAAAAAGTTATGGAATTTTCTGATCAGATTTTTTTTTGTTGTCTAAACCAAGAAGTCCTGGTATGGATCCTCTTACAGAAAAACCCCAGCAGTACTATAGATAAGTAAAAGACTCCATAGGGAAAATGAGATAGAATGAAGAAAAAAAAGGACAGTCTCTTGAAAAGATTTAAGCTTTAAGCTTCCAAAATCTACTCAAGAAAGGCATATGAAGCATGTAAACACTATCACTGTATCACTAAATACAAATTAGGATTATACTCTTAAAACTTATTACAGTAAACAGATTTCTAAAAATACAGGTTTAGTAAATGCAAAAAGACTGAATATGTAACAGTCTTAAACATTACCACAGAATCTCTGAAGTAACATGTGGCCTCAAGAGGGAGGGATTGTTCAGAGGAAAATGATTATGAGAAAGGATATGTAGACTAAAAAATGCAGATGGCTGGAAAAGCAAACTAAGAAACAAGTGACCCATCCTAATTATCTCTGATAGCAGATGCTGCCAACAGATGCTCTCACATTATGCTCCAAGTACAGCTGTGAGAATCAGAAATAGGCACCAAAGACGCTAAACTCAGAAAGATGCATTCCTTGCACCTCGAGAAGAGATACTTGAGACGGCACTCGAAAGTGACAAAGCATGGTTCTGCAACCACCTCTGCCTTGTGAAGCAATCCAGTGTACACCCAGCCCTTTTGCTTAGGCTGCTCATTTTCAGGCTTCACACGTGTTGGCAGAGAAAGATATCAAGGGTTACTAGCAGATGCACTAACCCTAAGAAACAGTTTATTTAAGTCATAGCTGTAGTGAGATGACAGTTACATTGCCTTGCCTCATTTATCCTGGCTAGTCAACAGAGTTGTATAGTAGACAGTAAAAGCTATTTGGGGGAAAAAACAAACCCAAAACATTTTTAACAATCCAAGAAGTTTCACATTAGAAACAATCAAGGAATTATAATTTACTTAGGTATATCAAGGGTTATAGATCTTGGAATTTTTTCCCTGATGTATATTCAGCCTCTGAGTGTCACAAATCATTGAGGTTCGAATAAAAAACAGCTTTAATATCTGTATCTGTCCAGATATAAACCTAATAGCTGGAGCAATGTAAAAGACCAGAGGAGATCTGCACATCAGCAAGCTGACACAAATATAAATAGCTTAATGCAAATGACAACCTTCTGATCCTTTCAGGATGCTGGAAATCTCCAAGGGCTATGCAGAGAACTCACTTTTTCAGAGCAGCATCCAGTTTCCTGGGGTCTGATTGATTTAAGGTTCTACAAACTGCAAGAGTACAGTTGTAGAAAGGAAGAAAACATCTCCTTGTTCTTCTGGTTTTTACACTGGCAAAATTGGTATAAACTAAGTAGGCGAACCTATAACAGGCTGGACTCAAACACTCTTAAGAAAATAACAGGCCATCATTTACATTCAGTGAGACATCACCAAAGCAAAAGTAATGCATGAATTTCTAGAATACACATTTTTTTGTAGTTATGCTTAAACCAGTAAGAGCAAAACTACTATAAATCATATTTTCATGATTTTCTAGGTTCCTTTTAAGAAACAGAAGGAGAGAAATTAGACCACATCCCTACCTCGAGAGCACTGCAGTGCCTCTGCTTTAAGCAACACAAAATTCTTACTGGACTACAAATACAATCCAGGTTCCAGTACCAGTTAGCTGAAAACAGATGGCAGTGCAGAGAGCCCGGCTCCCGGGAGAGCTCACTAATCGAGTCACTCACTAACTCAGAAAGCTTTCATTTAGCAAACAGACCAGTTCAGTTACCTCCGTGGCCCAGCTGGGCTAGCAGCAGGCAGGGCTGTGGGATCATGATGGCTGATCCCTGATGCCCCATGGGACACCAACAACAGGCAAAGAAAACCAACCCTTCAGCGCTGCTTTTGGCTGACCATTATTGGGCTGTTGCCATCCAGTCCGCGATTGCTGCCGCAGGAGCACAGCCGGGCCTGGGTTGGCGGCTCAGCAGGGCCGCCACCAGTGCTGCTGTCCCTGTGGGGCCACAGCGCTCCTGCAGCAATAAACCCAGGGGATGGGGGTGAGGGGGGATATGTGGAAGCACCTCACAGCCCTTCTGACAGAGATACAGGCCCATACCCAGAGACACACGGTCTTCGTGCCCCAGTGCCGTCCTCCTGCACAGAAACCCTGATCAACTGAATTGCCTGTGTAGGATTTTCAGCCTACTGCTCGGGCCTGTAGCTTGCAACAGCTTTGCTTGGCCCTACTGAGGAAATCCCAGGCCAGTCTTGCTGGGCCTGTTTCCAAAAGCAGCCTTTAAACCTGTGCACTGCAGGGCTCTCACAAGCGCCTGGGCGAGCAGCCTGGCCGTGCCGGAGCGCTGGCTGGTGACTGCGAGTGGGGAGATGTAGAAAATGAACAAGTGTAGAGGTTGACCTGTGCTGTCTTGAAGGAAGAATACTGTATCTTCTTTTCTAGCTTTTATTTTCTGCCGAGACACGTATATTGAAAAGCCGTCTCAAGTGTTGTGAGGATGTCAGTAGGCGCAGAAAAAGAAAAAACCGCGACGCTGCTGTTTAATAAATAAAGTTCAACACAGCTGCTCGGCAACATCCCCACAGCCGGCCGAGCCGCGCCCCTTCGCTGCCGGTAGCCAATGCGAGGCGCGCTTGCTGCGGGCGGCGCGGCGGGCGAGTAGCGCGGGGCGTTGTTGCGGGGCCGGGCCGGCGGGGCGGTGCGCGGGGCCGCGGGGAACGGCCCGTGCTCGGTGCTCCGCCCGGTGCGCGCCGCTCCGCCCGCCCGCCCGCCATGAACTCCCTGGACCAGGCTGAGGGTGAGTGCGGCCGCTCGGAGCGAGCCCGGAGCTGCTTCTTCGGCGCGCCGGGAGCTGCCGGCTCTGCGCCTGGGCTGCCCGAGCGCGCTGCCCCGTCCCTGCGGAGCGGGACGAAGCGGCCGCGGGAGGCCTCGGCTCCCTCTGCACCGCGCTCCCGGCGCTCCTCCTCGGCCCAGACAGGCGAGCTAGGGCGGGGTTCCGGGGCCTGCTCGGCATCCCGCGCTCGGGGCGGGCTGTGCTGCTCCCCGGAGAGCAGCGCCCGCGGGAGGGCCTGTGCTGAGGGCTGCTGCCTGCCCCGGGAGGAGGGAGTGCCCGCGGTTCCCTTTCGGTGCCGCTGCTCGGCTGCAGCTGAGGAAAATCCCCTTGTGCTGTGGGAGCTCCTTGCCCGCTCCCGGCTTTTTGCAGGAGACGCGTTTCTTACGGCTCTTGAGCCCCACTAGGCATTACACTGAGCCGGGGCTCCTTTCGCCTTTGACGAACGCGACCTCAAGTAGCCCCTTCTTGTCCGGGGACACTTGATAGTTTGGGTTACAAGTTCTTTGAAGTTACAGCTTACAGAAAGTGTCAAAACCCTGAAAGGACTTTTCAGTGTCCAAAGACTGTAGAGATTTTTAGAATGGCCCAGAATGTTTCGGAATTAGCAGGTGTTTTGTAGCTGGCACCAGAAGTAGGCAATGTCCACAGAAACCGGTAGTCCGGCGTTGTCAGGGCTTTGTTGCTATGCTTGTGCAATCTGAGGGTTCCCAAAGTGTGCCCTGCTAGCCACAGCTGCTAAAGGGATCAACTCAGAGAAGGTTCTTAGAATGTGGATAGTTGAAAATAAGTTTAAACTTCCGTTTTCTTTTTTCTGAAAAAGTTTTTTCCATATTTTGTTTCAGCGATGGCTGCATTATGTGAGTGTTTTCTTGAGAGCTTTGTTGTCAATAGCCTGTTTTTATGCCTTCAGGGTGCTGTTTCTCAAATAGCAGGTTTTCGTGTGGTGCCTTGTGTTCCCCCTCTCGCTTCAGTGACTAGTTGGGGGGGTTTGTGCTAGTCAGGGAACAGTTAATTAGCTGTAATTGCCGGCGGTGGTTTAACTTCCCCAGAAGGGATGTGGAGGACAGGCCATTAACTTCCGTCTTCTTGGCAGTAATTAAGACTAGTTAGCTGTTCTTTGGCTGAAGTCAAGGTACTGTAATCTTCTCCCATAAATTCACCTGCAAGCCATTTAGGAATAAATTCACAGTGTAGAAAATGCTTTCATAGTGATATTAATAGATTTATTTCTTCCAAGCTTATTCTTTAATTGCGTTATTGAGATAACTAATATAGCAGTAGTTGGAAGTTGAAGTTCCACATTGATCCTGACAGAGACTTTAGCTGAAAGTTACGTTGATCCTAATTAAAACTTTACTTCAGGTAGAATTCTAGCTTTAACTGGAATATTATCAAATATTGACCTTGTTGAAAGGAAGTGTAAATCTAACCTGGAATTAAGGTGAAACAGCTCCTTGGAGACAATTAGGAATATCAACTTGAAATAGATTTAACAGCAATTTCAGTGGAAAGACCATGGGAGAACGATGGCAGTAAGAAGGAAGATCTATTTTTAAGGAATATTGATTGGAATAAGATCATTGGAGCAGTGTTTGTGCTGGGGTATTTTTTGCATATGCGTATGTATGTATATATATATATATATATATATATATATATATATATGAAATGACATTCAAAGTTTCTACAAAACAAAGTCATCAACTGCTACAACTGCTACACACTGCTACAATTACCCCTTGAACAGTGGCAAATGGCCAACTTTTTAAATTGCCATTATATTGATAGTAGAATGTAATGGTTTCCTGATATACTTAGTACTTCAAAATGTGTTACTTTGTTTTAAGAGGCAATTTAAGTTACTATAAATCTAAGTCACTATTCTAAAGATGTCTGAAATAGTGTGATTTCTCAACTGAATTGATTTTCTTTTTATAAGTGGGAATGTTTTTTGCTTTTAGATTAATTCCACCACTGAACTTCTTACCTGAAGCTGAGTAAAGCTGCTATACTGGACTTCTACTGCATATAAAGAATCATTGCAGTGGTTTTCTCTGCCTGTTTAAGAGCTGAGTGTGCATGGGGGAGTTCTTTTTATCTTCTACTTTAAAAAATGACTAAATAGATGAAGATCTAATTATGCTTGATATACATCTTTCCCAGATCTCAAAGCTTTTGAAAGAAGACTTACTGAATACATTGCATGTTTGCAACCAGCTACAGGACGTTGGAGAAGTAAGTTTGGTGTTCCAAGGGATAAATAGGAGTCTGTCTTTCAAGCTTGTTAGATTTACCAGTGTTTATCCTTTATTTAAATTTGCCCAAAGAAAAATTTTTATTTATACTTGGTTTAAAATTTGTGGCATACATTCAAACACTCTGCAGCAAGTTCATACAGGATAATAAACTAATATTTTAGCCAGAGTTAGGAAAATGAGGTTAAGATTGAATTAGCTCAAAGCTGAATTATTCTGGAAATATCTGAAACAATAAGTTGTGTTTGTTTTATTCAGTTTTTATTATGTTACTGAAGTTTTATTCTTCAAGACTCAGACTTCCCAGACTGTAATGGCAGCTTTGTTATGACAGGAAGGTTTGAAGGAGGGGGGGAAGGCAAAAAATTCCACAGATATGCTGCCAGCTTTGGGATCTGGTCTGTGGTAGAAAGACACAACTTTAGGGGTTTTGGTGGTTTTTTGTTTTGTTTTGTTTTTGAGACTCTGCTGAAGTTTTTCTACTCAAAGAATACAGACTTTTTTTAGAACACATAAAATAGCATCTCTTCTCCTGAGAGGTCAATTTTGAATGAAGGAACTGAAAGAATGACTGCTTAGAGAGCAAAACCAAACATCACTAGCACCACCTCAAACCCTCTTGTTTCAGAGGAGTCAGATATTTACATGTAATTCTGCTGAGTTTGTGCTCACCTACTTTAGGAATGCATTTGGCTTCCAAAATTGCTGTTTTCTGTCAGTTATAATTTAAAAAAAAATACTGGAAACTTTTAAGCATATTTAAATGGTTTGCATAACTGGTATTGTATTCAGTGGCTCATGTTTTTTCCCAAATTGCTTGTTTCATAATTCACATAAAAGAAGGACTTTCTATTTTAATTATAATGGGGTGTGTGACCAATGTTAACTTTTCTTCCTGTTATCCTGAAAAGAAAGTATTTATGTGATATAGAGAAGAAGCTCTATGCTTTTGATTGAATTATTTCAACTTCCTTTTGAAAAGATAACTTTGGTTCTTTCAAAGGACCAGGATGTTTTTACTTGACAGAATTTAGATTTTCAGATATACTTGTTCTGTCCGGGAACTTTGTACAGATTCCTTAGGGTTTCACAAATTAGAAGTTTCTTTGCATCTTTTCATTTCTGCTTTCCAGTTAAGAGCTTTTCCTCTCTCAGAAGTGAGAAAAGAAATAAGTGTTTAAGAGTTGCTGCTGACAAATAAATGCATTTAAATTTGAGTGAGGTGTACTGTTTGACTCTCATTCTTTTCCTCATCAGTGATTTTGATAGTGGTGTCAGTCTGCACAGCAACCGGGGCTTGGAACTGGTTAATAGACCCAGAGACACAAAAGGTAAGGTCAGGCTAATGCCAAATGTGCTGTGTTCCATAGCTTGGTGCTGCAGTCAGGTGGTGTATTGAAAACTGAAAGGCCGAACACATTCTCACATGAAACTGGGAGGTGATCTTTAGTAAAGCTATCAAGCTGTCTGGAGTTGTTGTGGAATGTGTCCTGGGACGATGCCTGCCAAAACACTGTATGCTTATCTAAAAAATTGTTCACAAGTACTTGGAAATGGCTGGGAGCAGTATTTTATTTTTAGTTAAGGGATCTAGGCAGTGACATTGTGTGTTTTAGAAAGTATGCAGTTGAACTAACCTGATTTCTTTCCTAGGTATCATTTTTCACGTCACTTTGGAATCACCCATTTTTCACAATTAGCTGTATTACCCTAATAGGCTTGTTCTTTGCTGGAATACATAAAAGAGTGGTGGCACCATCAATGTATCCTTTGATAATGTTTGTCACATTAAAAGTGTAGTTCCTGCAGTTGTTGGAGCCTGTGCTAATTCTGCTGTTTTAGTTTTTGCTGACAAGTGTGGGTTGCTTTCCTTGACACAATCCATGCAGTATAGCAGCCCGATGCCGGACTGTTTTGGCAGAATATAATATGTCCTGTGATGATGTAAGTGTTGCTGCTTCATTGCTTAAACCTTCTTTGTTAAAAGAAAAAAAGGAAATAATCCAAAGAGACACATAGTCTGTTTTTCCGAACAGCATTTGTATAAACCTCTGCAAATTCTGTGTGTCTGTAAAACTGGAATGTGGAATACTTAGTATCATTTTGTGTGTTGTTTTAAACTCTCCCTGTAACATTGAAGCTTAATTGTTGGGTTCAACTTTCAGGGTTTAAACTTTATTTATTTTGTTTTCTGTCTTGCAGACTGGAAAATTAATTTTGAAACCTAGGCCTCATGTTCAATAAGGGCTGTCTTCCTTCATTTTTTTTCCACTGCCATGGAAACCAAAAATGACCTTTTTTAAGGTAGTATGACAGCAAAAAAATCAAATGGACTGGTTGTCACTGCCTGGGAGTAAAAGTCTTAACACAGTTGACAGTGAAAGTGTGCAATATTACTTTCTTGAATATTTATCCAAATTCTTTGTTATCACGTTATCAGTGCTTTTGCTACTTCTGATTACCTCTTTTTCAGTATTAGTGTCACTTTTTTACTTCAGCTAGAACAGAACATACAGGTGAAGTATGTTAATCGGCAATGAAGTTGAACTTGAAAACGAAACCTCATTTGTGTTACGTGTCTTTCTAAGCTATTGTAAATAGCAGATCGATGCCAATGTTGAGGAAAAAAAGAAATATCTGGTGTATGGATTTTCTTGTTCTCATGAGGAGTATTGAAAGGAACATTTGCCATTCTCCTGATGTTTTATTAGCACACTTCCTCATTACAGCCGTCCTTGTCTCCTGGTCACACTTTTGGAACTGGTTTAAAGGCTCACAGGAAGACTGACTGTTTGTGCCGGAGAAAACTGGTCTTACTGTTAAAGAACTTCGCAAATATATCAAGGATTACATTTGTCAAGTTGTGTATATAGTGCACCAGCCACTTTCCTTGTGGTCATATGTAGTTCCTTCTTTGATCTGGTTCAAAACACTTATTTTAAGATTTTAATTTTTTAAAAAATTGTCTTAAATATATGCTTGTATCTTCCCAATTGTAAGGTAGTACTGTATCTAAATCCACCAGACCATTCTGAGTGGATTTTTATGCTCTGATAGTCAGAATATGAAACCGGTATTGCAAATGTGTAACATCAGATTTGGTGAAGAAAATCTAAGGAATGCCACAATAAAATAACAAAATTTGTTATTCAGAGTGTTAACAAGCAGGTGTGGATGATATATGCATAAAGTGTAACTTCTGAATAGCTAAAACTGTCAAGTTTTAAGAGTTTAAGTTGTTCAAGGTGCCTTTTTAAATGTTTTGAACTCTTTAAATTGACTCTAACTGCAAAGCTCTTGCAACTTCAGTAACCCCTACTACAGGGTAGACTGGCTTTTAAAGGCAGCCTATTGATGTAACTTTGTCAGTTGAAACTTTAAGAATCGTCTTCTGGATTTTTTTTCCAGTAAGTCTTCTGCCCATCCATTATTTTTAACTGCTGTATATTTTGTAGGTAAATGTGTATAAAATAAAATCTTTGTATAAACAGGTGTTATCTTTTTTTGTACTGTACAAATACAGATCTCCACTGAACACAGAAGAACTTCAGAAAATTTATAGCTGCACTCTCTAACTTTCATACCGGACCAACATTTCCTGTATTTGATGTGGGTTTTATAATCTAAGATACTGACATCAGAGAGGAAACCCCTTCCAGGTTTCCATCCTCCAGGCAATCCCGCCTCTGTAAGTGCCCTTAGAGGAAATTGTTTCTATTGATAATGTTCTTGTTTGAGCGCAGTAGGCGCGGTGTGCTCCCTCGGTGCGGGCTGCGGCGGTGCCGGTGTTGGGCCGAGCGCGGATGTCCGGCGGCCGCGGCAGGGCGGGGTGTGCGGAGCGGGGCGGGCGCGGCGCCTGCGCGGGGCCGCACACGTGGGCGCGCCGGCGCCGAGCGCAGCCATGGGCAAGAGCCGGGCGCGGCGGTTCCGCAGGGCGCCCGCAGCCCCCGCCGGCCCCGCGCTGCAGCGCGACGGCGAGCGCGGCCCCGAGGAGGAGGCGGCGGCGGAACTGCTGGAGAAGGTGCGGGCGGGGGCGGGCGGCGGGCGCGGGCGGGCGTGGCGAGAGCCCCGCTCCGGCCCGGGGGAGCGGCGGGGGCTGCGGGGCCGGGTGCGGGGGGCGAGGCCGCGGCTTCCCCCGCGGAGGTGCGGGGCGAGGGCCCGGGCGCGGTCCCGCCCCCGGCGGGCAGGAGCCGAGCGGCCGCACGGGGCCGCGCCTCACTCCGCTCCCCTCCCGTCGCTCCCACGGCGTCACGGCCGCGCGGCCCCGGCTCCGCCCGCGCTGCCGTCGTGCGCGATGCGGCGGCGGGCCGGGGGACAGCGCCGTGCCCCTCGGCCCTGCGCCGGTGCCAGGCCCTTCCGGCGGGGCTTGCGTTCGGGCTCCCCGGCCGGAGACTTCTACTTGGCCAGAGCCAAGTGTCCAAGCGCCACATGTAAGGTATAAAGGATGGAAAATGTTGAGGAAGACTGGGTTTGGTCACTTGACTATGGTCACGACCATAGTCCTGGCTTAAGTATTGCAGGTAAAAACGGATGTAAATCTCCTTCTGCAGGTGTTACTTTAGAATCAGAAGAAAAAATCCGTTTTCCTTTAAGTAATTAAATTCCCTTTGCTCACTTCACCCAACCTAATTCATTGAACAGATCACTGATTGATATTTTTCTGGACTAACCTGTTTAGGAAAGAGAGAATAAATAATGGCACAGGTGAGGATGAGCTGAGACGTCTTTTTCAATAGAGGCAGGATCTGATGTTACCACTCCTCTGTTCTGCTCTTCAGCAGATGTTTATCTGCTAGGTTTTCAACAAACTCCGTAGCCTTCCAGGATATGCACTTCTACTGTGTTATTATTTTGCAATTTGTAATTCCTGTATCTCACCTAAAACTCTGTTATAGGATGTGTCAACATTGTCTTGGGGAATGTAGGGAAGACTTGTTTCTTGCTGTTATGCAGATACTTTTAATTTAAAGGCTATAACTTTTTTTTGTTTTATGTTTCTTCAGCTTTCCTTTATGGTGGCATGTGTTATGTCTTATACTTAGTTGATGATATTTTCCCCCCACTTCAGTGTTTTTAATGCATGGTAATTGAGGTCTCACCAGTGCCAGCTAGTGTCAAATCTGTGTCTGGACTGGCTATCTCGTCAAATACCCAGAATGGAATTTATCTAGTCATAAAGTTAACACACATAACCCAGGCAAGGATTTATAAGCTTTCATGGAAGGTAAAAGTTCCTGCTTTCACTCAGGAGCAGTAAATGGGAGCCACAGTGTCCCGATCAATCCCTTCACTCAGTAAAACCCTCTGGCTCCCTTTTCCCTCAGTGTATGTGCTCTGTGTCTCCGCAGCTGCAGCATCCCAGTGCTGAGGTGAGGGAGTATGCCTGTGCCAGCATTTCGCAGCTGCTGCAGCAGGAGCAGGTCATCCCCGCCTTCGTGCAGCGGGACGTGGTGCGCTGCCTGGGGCCGCTGCTCATGGACCCCAGCCTGGCTGTGCGCGAAACGGCTGCGGGCGCTCTCAGGTGAGCACTCGCTGCTGCTCAGCTTAATCAGGGATCCTGGCATGGGGGAAAGCTGGGGTTCTGCTGGTGACAGCTGTGGGCTGCAGTGCCAGCCTCTCTTGCTTTAATTGTGGTGTGAGGAACTATGCCTACATCAGCTGAGGTCTGTGAGAGAGGGGCTTTTCTTGCTCTGTGAGACTTTTATATCAGGAGCAGGCTTTATGAAATGTATGGCTGTATGAGGAAATAGAGACTCGAGTGCAGTTTGGATGGCATTTTGTATCATGATGTTTTAGTACAGATAAGGTTTCTAATTCATGAATTGTGATGGTGTTCACAGGGGTCTTAGGATGAGGGATGAGACGAGGATCTGACTCCACGTTTCAGAAGGCTGATTTATTATTTTATGATATATATTATATTAAAACTATACTAAAAGAATAGAAGAAAGAATTTCATCAGAAGGCCAGCTAAGAATAGAAAAAGAAGGAATGAATAACAAAGGCTTGTGTCTGAGCCATCTGACTGTGATTGGCCATTAATTAGAAACAACCACATGAGACCAATCACAGATGCACCTTTTGCATTCCTCAGCAGCAGATAATCATTGTTTGCATTATGTTCCTGAGGCCTCTCAGCTTCTCAGGAGAAGAAATCCTAAGGAAAGGATTTTTCAGAAAATATGTCTGTGACAATGAATAAATGGACATAATATTTTGTTTTTAACTCCAAAGCTATTCTCTTGTGTTAGTGAGGTAGAAGACTAAAGCTACTGTTTAAGCAAATTGAGTTTAAAACAAAAGGTACCATGTAGGGGGATAGAATATAAGAAAATAAAGGTAGTGCAGAAAGTAATCTTACCCCTAAGGAGTTGCAGCTGGGTCAATGAGCAAAGATTAGGAACAGGCCTGACTTTAACAGGCCACAGCTGTAAGCAGTGAGAAGAAGAGTGCTATAAAAGAGTGGGGTGGCTGGGTGAGAGGGAGCTGGAGTCACCGGCTGCTTTGTGAAGAAGAAAGAGTCAGTGCTTGGAGGAGCTGACCACGAGAAACACCAAGAAGGTATGAAAGTTATATGATAAGGAGACAACAGTATGGAACCCCTGTGATAAGGTGACAGCATACCATAACTTGTAGAGAAGAATATCAAAGGTATGGGGGTTTTGAAGCATTCTTGGAAAGTATTGTATCTCATCCAAAGCATTACTTTTTTTTGTTTTCCCTAGAAATCTGAGTGCTTGTGGAGGATTTGATGTCTGTGATGACATGGTGACAGATGACATCATGACACCCCTGGTTGCACTTCTGAAAGAGGTGTGCTTATTTTTATTTTATTTTAAACCTGGTCTAGCCGCTGAATTGTCCCGTATGCAAACACAGTTCTATTTCCGTAGCTGTTAATACAATAAGGTACTTGCAAGATCTTTTGAAAGAATGTTTTGATAGGTTTAGTGATACAAAAGTTATTCCAGAGATTTCTAACCCCTGCCTTCTGGCCAGCTAACCTGTGTCCATAGTGAGGTTTGCTGCCTAGGGTGATTTTTGAGTGAAAGGTCTGGATATTTGGGTCTGTAATGTCAGTTAAGACAAGTTTATTCCGTCAGTGAGAATCAAGGTCCTTCATTTATGTTGCAGCATTATTCCAGTGATGTTATTTTGCTGAGCAATTTTGTCTCAATGGATGTAGAACTGGGTAGTTAGTGGAGAATAACATGTACTGAATTTGTATTCTTTGTTTGGTCCAGGTGTTGCACTGCAGTTTGGATATTGCATTGATTTCTCTTACCTGCTGTCTTTGTATGAGCAACCTTGAGCAATGTCATCATTTTCTGTATGTTTCTTCCCCTTTTTAAAATATGAGTAATAGCATTACTATAGAGCATAGTAAGGTATTAGCTGAGTTAATCTTTGTGGAGAAATAACTGTTGATAGCTCCATACAGACTAATAGCAAGAAACAGTACTTCAGGTTGTAAAATTCCCAATATTTTTTTTTTAATTTTTTATAGAAAGTGCTTCTAAGCACTAACTGCAAAGCAAGTACTGTAAGAGTCTTTCTACAAGAGAAAAGTTATCAATGGTTCAAGTTTTCATAAAGAAAGGAAGCTAGTCAGGTGTTGTAATACATGTAAGCTAGTCAGGTAATAAACACTGCATGAGAGGATCTCTCCACTCAGTGCTGATAACACTTTAAAGTTTTGCCTCTCTTTGTGGCTGATTATTTCCCAACCCTGCTTCTTTTGTTTGGTTGTAGTGCAGCACTGGACTGGATGCTAACCAGCTCTCTCCAAAGAAATGCAGAGGAGTGAACAAAAATTATATTGAAGACATAGCCAATGAGGCTATTAATTTACTGTGGAATATATGGTAAGTACTGTGTAAACAATTAAATTGTTCCTGAAAAGGAGTGTGGTAATTGAGGCAGAAAAGAAATGGTTGTCCTGGCATGGGAAGATGCATTCATTTGCTGATTCTGATTGTGTTTCTCCTATCTTGCTTTAATAATGATGAGCCCTCATCCCATGTGAAATAGAAGTTTATCTTCCAGTATAGATTACTTGTTTTAAGTGAAGGATTCCAGAAATTGGTAAATAGTTTTAGATGAGTAACAAATTCTTTTTCTACTGGTTCTTCATCCTGAGTTCTGATCCTGTTTTCTAAACATGTTCTGTCATAGTCTGCTGTGTGGATTGTGGCTTCTTGCAGGTATTTCCCGTAGATCTGTATCACGATACAAGAAACAGAGAAAATGAAATTCTAATCAGTGGATCAGTGCTCTAGGAATATGAGGAGTTTTTATACTACTTCCTTCCTCTGCAGGTCATCCCCAAAAATTAATATTAACTGTTTGGGGCAACTATCCCTTAGTTACTGAGACACTGATAAAAATGTACTTATTATGTGAGAAAATGTAAATTGTTCTATTAGTAGTTTATATTGGAAACACCCGGTGAAGGAAGAGAAATGGCAATGCTATTAATACAGAAATTACTGTAAACATTGAAGTGATACAAATCTGTTCCAAAACAAAGTTCTCCTTGAACTTTGTGTTGTTTCTCTTTATTTTTTCTCACATTGTACACTTTGCATAGAGGATTTTATTTAGCACTGTACAGTGCCACAGTGGAACTGCCTTTGTGCCTGTTTGTGTGATGTGACTGCTGGCTTGAGGCCTTATTTCTGAACTGGGATATTTATTTTTTAGGGATTGGAATCTAGAACAGTAGATAAACTCCTTGTTCAGCATCTTGCACAGAATACATGACCTTTTGTAACTGACTCAGCAATGTTGTGTGTTCATATTTATTTTTGTTTTTTAGTCAGTGCTTGAGAACAGGAAGTATGATTATTAAGTGTGATGTAAATCACTTCTGTAGTTTGAACTTTGTGGTAATGAATGTGAACTGCTTGTTTCCTTGCTAAGTTTGATTCTGATAAAATTAGGGCTGGCATAGATGCTGAGACATAATATTTTCAAAATGAAAGTTTTGAAGACCCTTGTAGCTAGTTAGCTCCTGTGCTTTTTTTAGTTTGAATTACTCTTATATCAACATATAAGTTTAAAACAGAGAGTAGCTGTGAGTACTTGAAGAAACACAAATGCTGCTGTTGGATAATGAAAGTAACTGCATTTCTGAATGGTAAGAGCAGTCACTTTTGGAGTGAGTGGGTACTGATTGAGAGGCAGCAGCCTGCTCTGCTGGCAGTGGGTTTGTGGGTGAAGTCTCCTGTGGCTGCAGGAAGCCCTGGGCTGGCTGGCAGCCCACAGCTCTGAACTGCCTTGCTCACTCCAGCAGGAGCTGTAGTGAGGCTCCCAGATAAACTCCAAACACTGTGAAGAAAGCAGCTGGCACAAGCCAGCTTTCCTCAAAAGTGCCCAGGATTTTGCAGCTTCTCTTTCAGCATCTCGTGCCGAGTTAATCATAACCTCAGTAATGAAGGATAGCTCTTTGACTAATGCATAATTCTTAGGTAGCTTTTAAAAACGTGAGTAATAACAAGTATGGGGTGCTTAAGATGTTGCTACAGTACTTTTTTTTCCTAGAAAAATGTTTGACTGATCTTTTCCATACATTAGTGAATGCAACAATACTGCCCTATACATATTCAATAAAGAAGGATGTCTGGAGGCTGTCTTACATTACATGAAGAAATTTGCCACGAATGTGGATCTGGCTATTTCAGTAGGTAAGTGGTAAAAAGAGAAGATAAAGCTTTAAAGATACCTTTTTTTAAAATTATATGAATGTAACACTGATATTACATTCAATGCATAATGGACCTGCTTTAGCATTGCTGAAGTTTGCTGTGAGTGTAAGACTGTACATTCATTTTTGAACAGCACATAAAAAGAAATTGACGTCTGGTGTGCTTATTTTCAGTCCAAAAGAGAATGGCTTATTGGTGGTTGCATGGGAAGAAAAATTTTGTGGGAAGAGGACTTTAAAGGCAGGCTGTGTTTTTTCATTCTGTGTTCATGTTTTGGTAATGGAGGGTTTAATTTGTTGAGCAGAGGAGATAGTCCTTCTAAAAAAACCCCAAACAATTCCAATCATTTTCAGTCTGGTTTTATCAATCTTATTGTTATTACAGTTTCATAATGGTCATGCAGGTATGTGTGCTTCCAATATTTTTTTATGTTGTCCATTGTCAGTATATAATGGATAAATTTAATTTTGAGTAGCTGAAATTAATATAACCAATTCTATGGCTGATGTGGTATCATCCTCACCTGTTTTATGTATGGGTTTACCACAGAATGTCTTTTAATCCAAAATACAGCTTGTGAAGCACAGTGTCAGGCCATTACAACATGATGCTGCATGAAATTTTTTTCCTGTGTCAGCATTTCATTACTCCAGCTTTCAGGAGGATAGTGCTTTCTCATTAGCAGAGCAAAAGCTACAACTGTACAACTGGGTTTGTTAATTATGTTTGCTCTTGTTGTTTGCTGCAGCAAACTGCTTGCAGGCAGTGACAGAAGATAATCCAGATCTTCTTTCTTCATTTAATGCTTCTGCGCAGCAAATACTGGAAGCAGTGATGTTGAGTCCAGAGAGCACCATGAAGCACATCCTTCTGAGAACACTGATAGCAGGTACAGTGCTCAGGGGGCTTCATTGCTTTGAGGTGGGGAGCCTGGCAGGTAAAGGAGGCTGGGAAGGACAGAAGGCTTAGTCTTCTCTGCTGTGGTCTGCACGTGTCATTGTCAAGGTGTACAATCAAGATGGTTTGTGAGGTTATAGCTGCCTTTCGGAACTGCAAGTAGGTATTTGCAACTAGTTTTAAAATTGGCTTGAATGCTTGATTCTGAATTCAGCCCCTGCTCAATGTGATTGCCTACTTTAACTGCTCATTTAGTTTTTAACAGTTAAATGAGTCAATAATAAGTGGTACAGGAGTTGTTTTGATCTTACTAGCTGTAAATTTTTTTTTACCTCAAGTTCTCTACCTTGAATTCTTCTTGTTACCTCAAATGGTAACCAGGGTGATTTTTGATACTGGAGTGTTAAAAATTAATTTTGAGACTCCGTAGAACATGATTCTTGCATGTGGATTTGTTATCTCAGGTACAGAGTGACACCGAGGTCACTCCACATAAATATTCTGTAAATATTTACATGCTGAAATTTACTTGAGCTTAAGATGTGGGCATAACAGTTATTACAGATAAGTATATTAATTGTACAAAAAAAAAAGAAATCTGTAGAGAAAAGACCTTAATATTTATAGTAAATATAAGCACTGAGTGTTTTAAGTAATGGAGGCTGTGTCCTTACAAAATGGCTATTACAGAGCTGGGAATTGAGCACTTTAATAATTTATATGATTTGGTTACCTCATATTTAGGCACTATCTGGAATATAAAGGATACCATTCCACCAGGCAGCCTGGGAAGCACAGTTAATGCAATCCTGAAGATATTTTCAGAATCATTGGCAATAGATGCTGGTGAAACAATTATTCGTATGAATGAAGCTGAGAAAAACAGGTTAAAACTTGCTGTGGAACCAGAAACTGAGGAAAACATGAGTGATACTACAGAAAACTGTGTTTTGAGTGAAGATGATAACATGGAAGAAATACCAAAAGGAAAATTCAGAACAGAAAATGATGTTTCAGATTTACTTCCAGTAAGTGTGGCTGGCTGGCTTTTGGACAGCTTTAGTGCAAGTGGCATTCCTTGAGAATTAAATTTGCTCTGGAACATCCAACAGAAAGATGGTAGATAACACTGCTTGGATTTGTGTTTTGGGGGTTTTTTCAAGTTTGGGTGTAGACTGAGAAGAGGAGATGGCTGGGACTGTATTTTTAACTGACAGCGTGGATACTTTAAATGGCACTTAAATGTTGTTTTCCAAAATCAAATTTGGTTCATGTTTTTAATTTTTTAGTCTGATAAGTGGGAACTGAAAGAAGTGACAGCTTTACTGACGGCTCAGCAGACTGCTCTGGAGATCATTGTTAATATGTGCTGCAGTGAAGGTTTGTAGGAGTCTCGTTCATTGCAACTGTTGTGGTGTGTTTTGTTTCTGAGTAGGTCACCTTTAGGTTGCTGTTTGCTCATCTGGGTTTTCAAGGGCAAATGCCCATGGGCATATTGTCCCTGATACCCTCATCTGGTGGCAAAGTAGGTTTTAATTTCTATTACTAATTTATTGTTTTTTCTTCATTTAAATGATTTATGTTGCTTAATTTTTTTGTGTGATCCTGCATGTGCAAACATTTAAGAACAAACAAAAAAACACTCATGCCAGAGAGGTATTTCCTAAAGTGTTGCAGCAAAATCTTTGGTCAGTTAGAGTGAGGTCTGACTTCTGATGCAAGATGTGTGTGAATCTGACTGCAGGATGGGGGCATCAAATTTTTTAAAACAGATAAGTCTTACAGCTTTGATTTAGTTTTGATACTACAGGTGTTGCAAAATTAGGAGTAGGGACAGCTTTTTTATGCAACTCTGGCAACAATGTAGATCTTGGCTTCCAGAGTCCTGCCTTTATGAGCCTGAGGAGGAGGAGAAAGAGGCTGTGATTTGGAGGGGAGTAGGCTATTGATATTCTGTATCTTTTATGAACTCAAATTCTGTTTTGATAGCTTTTCTTCTAACCTTCAGGAAAACAAATGAGAGATTATCAAATTCTATTTCATGAAGCCAACAAACAAACGAAACTAATCCCCTAAACCCTCCAAAACCTGAAAACTTTGCCTGCTATTGTAGTTTCAGCCTGATGCAGGAGTAATTGTGTAGAAAGTAACTGAGTAAAATGTTCAGGTTCTTATAAAATCCACAGTAATACTCAGTTATTCCCAATGGTAACTTTTTTTTCCTCTTACAACACACGGAAATTCTGCACCTAGTATATGAAGCTCCTTTCATAACTGCATTTCTCATCTAATGAGCTGTAATTCATAAGCTTTCCCCTTTAATTGGAAAATCTCTTGTGGATAAGCTGCATATTCTGCCATTCACTCAGTGTAATGTAAGAT
This sequence comes from Ammospiza nelsoni, assembly GCF_027579445.1. NCBI lineage: Eukaryota > Metazoa > Chordata > Aves > Passeriformes > Passerellidae > Ammospiza > Ammospiza nelsoni. The sequence goes on from NC_080645.1 coordinate 9,792,434, forward strand.
TGATTGTGTTGTATTTTGCTACAGTACTTTACCCATTCGTGGGCAGACAGTCTCTAGAAATTAGGATGAATCCAGAGGCAGCTGTTCATTTAATTTTCAAATTATTTGAGGACTAAAATAGCTGTAGCCATTATGCTGAGTTCATTAAAACACTCAGCTTGCAGCAGGACTGAGAGAAGTAACCAGGCTGGTGAGGGATGTGCTGTACTGAGCACTGGGCAGTGCTTGGAGGGAGCAGAGAGCTCCCCTTTGATGGGCACCCGGGCAAGAAGCCAAGAGGCTCCTGCACTGCTGTGCAGTCTGTAATTCTTGGGTCACCAGTAAGATGGGATTGCTGCTGGAAATGCCTCTGTGTTTCTCAGAACATTAGAAGAAACCTGACCATAGTTATGGGCCAGAGTTCTAGATCCCAGTTCCTGCTCTGCCCTGGTCACTTGCTGTCGACTTATGACAACTTCTGTCTTTGTTATTGCTGAATTGCATTGTCAGGTTGTATTGTTATCAGTTAGTCTTCAAGGGATGCGTTTTGCTTTCTTTGTTTTTTAAAGGTGCAAAAGTAATTTTTTAGAAGAGGTAAGAGACTGAAAGCAGGATATCTTGCTTTGTTTTCATGTTTTAGGCTATTAACACCAGCAAGTTATGGCTGTAGAATTAATTGGATATTACCATAAGATGCCTGTGTGGTCAAGTTGCTACACCTTGACATCTTTACATCTCATAAACAATAACCATCACCTTCAAATAAATTCTTTAATTTGCACACTACAAGTGAAATGCATTCATTTGGATCTTTCTTGCTGTATTTTTAGTGAATTTACCTTTTGCCACAGAAGTGCATGTCTGTTTCTGTAGTTGCTACAGGACCTACATCTCATAAGAATCTGTGTTGTCAAACAGAATTACTCAGGAGTCAATATGATGGTGTATTTTTTTTTGTCACAATAGTTAAATATCCTGACCTATGTACACAGAGCTTTCATCTGTTGGAAAGGAGGATCAGTCCAACCTGTAGACTTAGGACTTGGGTACACACCAGTTAAAATGTAACCAAATTTAAAGAAACTTCAACTAAATGTGAACTCTGTGGAGGTAGACAGATGAGTTCAAATATAAATGAGGGTGGTTTTAGTTTGTGCTTGTCAGCCAAAGTCCCCCTTCAGCTGTGGACAGATTATTCACACAGCAGCCTGTTGGTAATAGAACTTCTACTCCTCTCACCATACCTGCCCTTAAAGATCTGCTGGTAGAATAAGTCATGTAAGTAGCCTAGTTCAGGTTTAAGATTATAAACCTAGTTTAATTTATGTGAAATGTGTTGCTTGAAATAACTGTCAGAGATTATTTGGCTTTCTTTGCTGTCATCATTTTGTTTCAACTGACCTTGCTGTGGAGACAGTAACATCTTCATCCAGCCCAGTTACTGCCCAGGCAGAGGACATCTGTCTGTGGCTTCAGTATTGCCAGAGGAAACAATTGCCTTCAACTGACTGCAATTAGTAAACAAGTTAAGTTAAACTGGTGTATTTGCATGCTTGAATTAGCCTCAGAAAATGAAGTGGTACAATCCAAGTTAAAATCTTAATGAAATGTTTCTTCTGTACCTTTTTTTGATATTTTTAAACAACACATTGTTAATATCAGTGATTAATGTGCCCACATATAAAGAACCTCTCTCATAAGAATATTTGTGTCTCAATGAGTGTAAAATATTTTTAATAAGATATTTAGAACTGTCGCTTAATGGTGCTTGGTTTGTGAGGAGTTTGTTAGAGCCCAAGAACTTAGAGACTCCTAAACCAAGAAGTTTGGAGGAGCCGGTTTCAGTTGGGAAATGAGATACCTGTTTCATGAGGGCTGTTACATTTACAAATCTGTTTTGTGTTCTCAGATCCCTCTGATGATGAGTGGGAAGAGCTCTCCAGCAGTGATGAGAGTGACTTGTTCATGGAAAACTCATACAATGAGGGGAGTGGGCTGCTGCTGTCACCCCTGTGCCTCTCTGATGAAGTTAACTCAGCATTTCTGAACAACCTCATTCCAAAGAAGGTATTGTCTTCTTTATTATTCCCAGCACATGTTACAGTCTTGCCCTTGTTTCTGCTTTGTATCCCAGGTTAGACAAACAAATTACTCCAATCCACCTGGAGAAGGGAGTATTTTTTTAAGTGAGTTTGGCCTCACTTTTTTGGCCTAGAGATGGTGCATCGTTGCATGACCTAAATAATTTACTCATGTAAGTGAGAATAGAAGGGTCATGTGTTTCAGAAATCTGGTAGGTCTTTTTAAAATTTTTTCCCCCCAAAATACAATGGTTGTTATTCCTTGATTTGGACATGGAAAAGATTACCCACAGAAAGAAAAGAAACTTGGCTGAAGCATGACAGCCAGATTTCTGTATTAGCTAAATGAGGTGGAAGTAACATTAATGAATGGCAACAGTCAGCACTGAAAAAGTGCAAGTTCCTCTCCCCCTGTTTTATACAAAGTGTCTGAAATACAGTACTTGGCACTGACAGGAAATCAGATGTTTTTGTTTCAGAGTTGTTTTGCTCATTTTTATTTGGGGTTGTAAAGGTGAAGTTTGTTATTTGAATCAGTCACTGTGTTAGCTCAGCAGCATTGTAGAATTCTGAGCTAAGACATCAAGGTGTGAGATGAAAACTTTGAAGGGTTTTTGTACTTAATAGCCAGAGTTTCATGGCAAGGCCGTCCAGAATTGCAGCTATCTGAAAATCCTATAGCAGAATCTATAAGAAGAAAGAGATAAAGAAGAAAGAAAAGCAGAGACCTAGAAAATCACCTGTTGTTAGTACAGTTCAACACTTTAAATACTCTATGCTAAACTCAGTGTATAATTGCACCATTTAAGTGATAGAGGAAAATTCTGGCATTTTTAGAAGCAAGATATTTGCTATCTGGAGAACTTTGAAATATGTAGTTAGAAGTATCTATTTGACATTAAGCTAAAATTTCAGTCTTCCCTCTGAACATACTATAAAAAAAGAAAATGAAAAAAGGGCTTTATTGCTAAACCTTTCTTTTTCCCCTCCTCAGATTCTTGAAAAAACTGCTTTTCCGAACAGTGTTGCTGTAGACATCTGTATGCACAATCCATCTTGGAAACCATTAATTAAAAAGTAGGCATTTCATTGTCTCTCTTACTATCTTTCATGTAATTCAGTTGTTTTAGAACGCGTAGAAGGATTGCCCATCTTTGGGCTGCTCTTGAGATCTGGAAACTGGTAGATCTGATAGATGATTTTGAATAAAGAGATACAGATGTTTTTGTGAACTGCATACTGCATCGCAGCCTTATTAAATTCAAGATTCCTCTTTATATTTCAACAGGTGTGTTCAAAAATACCTGCTCAGTGTGTTTTTTGTTTGTTTCAGACTGAATGCAGTGCAGTGCAGAGCTTTAACGTGTCTTCAGAGCATTTTGTTGGTGTCAGATGTGGATTGTCTTGGGGGAGCTTCAGCACTTCAGTCCCTTGCACAGCATCTCTCACAGCTCATCTTTTCTAAAACAGGTAAGATGTATGGTAAAGGGGAATTGCTGATCCCCCTTGCTGATTGTCTAGATATAAGGTAGCCATGTTCCTATGCTATATTTATTACTAACTTTATCCCTCTAGTCCTGCAAGATAAGGATACTGAATGTTGGCAATGTACCGACAGGACAGTGTATCCTGTTGGGATGTGTTTATCCAAACTGCACCCTGAGCAGGTCTGCTTGTAGTGCAAGAACCTGCTTCATGTTTGGGTCTGCACAGAAAGTCTCTGAGTGGATTAACACTGCCTTGTTGACCAGAACTGTTTGCTGGATCATATTTGTGGTAATAACAGTTTTTCAGCCATCAGACAAGCATGAAGAAGATGGGACATTTTCTTTTTAAATGCCCTAACTAGCCTAAGGAGATGTGAAAACAATACATGTCTAGCACAGTCTTTCACATCATTTTTTCCTAGTAATCTTAACAAATTGTGGCAAAAGCAATTGATGCAAAAATCTCAAGAATGTCCATCCTTATTACAGCAGAAAAGAGAGCAGCCACCTTGTCCCCAGGACATGCTTTATGCTTATGATGGCTTAGCTTTATTGGAATTATATTTGTAGTAAGAAAGTGTGCAAAGTTTTTACAACTAAGTGGTAAAGCTGCTCAGCTCCCTGTTCTGGTTGTGAATTCAATTTCAACAGAGAAGGTAATAAATGTAATTCTTCTAAAAATACTATATCTATTTATCTATCTATCTATATATATATATAAAGATCTGTATTTAGACAGTGGAGTGGGCTGCTCAGGGAGGCTGTGGAGTCACCATCCCTGGAGATGTTTAAGGACAGACTGGACGTGGCACTCACTACCAGGTTCTGGTCAGTCACAGGCTGAACTGATCTCAGGGCTTTCCCAGCCTCACAGATTCTGTGATACTTCCTGATGAATACTAGAATGTCTTCACTGTGATTCCTCCAGAGTGCATTATTTCATAGACATGCTATGGAGGTCTCCCCACACACCTGCTGGTAGTACAGTGTTACTGGATCGTGTCTACAGCAGGCAGCATTTCCAGCTGCTTTCTGGGATCATGAACATGAGAGCAGCATCATTTCCATAATTATTTCCATAATCCTGTTAGATGATTTATGCTATGATCTCTCTGTTACTGACATGAGAGAAGCTGAACCAAGATTAGGGGGAAAAAAAAGGTTTAAGAAAAGCCCACCTGTTTCCAAACTGAGGATGTGGGTCCCTGACAGGCTGTGTTCTTCAGACTATTCTGATAATCTTTGTTTTAAGATCAGTGGTGATGGGTTTCCAAAAAATAAGAGAGATTCTTAGAGCCTGGAAAAGCTGCCAATTCTCCAGACTGTCAGAAAACATTTTCCCTAAGACAGTTCTGTTGAAGTCTGGCATATGTGTGGCTTTGTCATTTCTCATCTCTTAGAAGCTCAAGAAATTTAGTTTCCTTCCCTTCCTTCAAGTGTCTATTTGTAGCCATAGACGTAGCTTATGTAGTGCTCTGCTGTGGTGTAGAAAATGACACTGCATTAGTGCTTGAAAATGCATCTGCCTGTAAAACACATTTTTTTCTCAATGTTTTTAAAGACATGTGATGAGTCTATGGGAACATTATTACTGAGTGCAGTGTGTGGAACACTAAAATGCAGAAATGAAAATATCTATGAAAACATATCCAAGGAAGTTCACATAAAATATGTCTCATGCTTGAAGAGAGGACTTCCAAATTTTGGGTCTATATGTTATGCTTTGTTATAGAAAGCTCTCAGATGAAGCTGGAGAAGTTGCTATCTGAAGATAGCTAAGGATGCTAAAATTAATTAATTGTCATAGGCCCATTTTTTCATGTTTAAATGCTGTGTAATGAAAACTGCCAGATAGAGCTGATAACATACCAACATGTGGTTAGAAGGAATTCTGTGGTTTACAAAGTGAAAGAGAGGCATAAAGATCTGCTTGTTTACATGAGAAGGGAGGAGTGCACATAAATCAGGAAGTTCTGCATCTGGAGTGGTCCAGAAAATAAACCCATTAGAGGAAAATGAAAAGCCTCAAGAAATGCAGAACACAGATTGGAGGTGATGGCTGCTACTGATGAGTTTGTAGTTAAACAAGAATAATGCAGTGTTTGAGTCATACATTCCTGGAATGTTATTAAACCACCGGAAAACATGCTCTTTATATGAATTGGAAAGAGTCCAGCACACTCTCTGGGTGTCTGAAAAGCTTGCTTAAGAAGGCAGAAGAAAGGAGGTGAAGTCTGCAGTCAGCTCCTGCAGTTTCCTCAGTTCCTGTATGTTTTTCCATGTGATAGCAGTTTTCAGCTGCTGTTCTGGTGAAGTGGCTGGCACTGTCCCTTAGGTGACACAGTGTCTCAACCAGGGATGTGCCTGGAAAGGAGGCCCAGCTGTGTTCCAGCCTCAATGCTGAATTCAAACAAATCACTATGGTTACAACCTACAGAGACCAGTCTCTGAAAATCTAGCTTTTTCTGTTGTGGTAGTACCTGGAGGAACAATTAGGGATTAAGGAATTTGTATTTCTTTGCCTCCTGTGTCCCTCATATTACTGTTTAACTTCTGCTCTGGGTTCTATTCTTTGACAGAACTCCCTACAGACACAGAATTCCTGGAAGCTGTAACCAGTGCTTTGAGGGCTCTCCTACAAACAATGGCATCAAAGAACATCTCCCAGGTAAAAGCTTTCAAACTCAAATGCTCTGGTAGGTTCAAATTCCTGTGAGATTAGACTGGAAATTTTTTGAAACAAAACAATATAATTTTAGTTCAAAATTTCAGCAGTTGTGAACACTGGAAGAGCAGATTAGTAACATTAACTGTGTTTTTCATGGACCTTATGGGAATATTTTTTTATATATCTCCTCCTCAACGTGTAAACAGATGAAAGATTCAAAACCAGACTAGCAATAAGCCACAGATATCTTTAGAAGATAGTTATAATGACAAATATTCAGAAATTTAGCACCTAGAAATGTGGCTTCTTTATTTCCCGATGTCACCTAGCTGGTGGTCCTTGAATCTCGGTTGGATATGAATTAGTGAGTTGAATACAGGAATGAAGCATAATGATTTATTATACAAGACACAGTACTAGATAGTCTGCTAGTCCTTTCTGGCCTTAAACTGAAAACTGAGCTTTTATGCTGTAAGTTGTAATGAGTTTGAAGCAGCTATTGAGCTAGGTCAATTTGTGAGAATCTCAAAAACCTTTCCTTCAACTTCATCTCAGCCTTGGATATATTCTGGAGGAACCAAGTTGAAAGGGAATTGAAATTTCTTGGTAATTGCATTTTCAGAATTCTTCAAGTTTTCATAATCTAGGACTCTGTGAAGAATTTGCCTGTGTTCTGTAAAAGTACAGTTTCTAAATGTCATATTTCAAAATTTCCATGAAAATGTAACTGTGTGTCTTCCTTCTTTACCTCCTTTCCCCTGCTGACCAGTGCATGACTCCTGAGCAGCTGTTGGCTTTGTGTGAGGCTGGTATTCAAAGCAGCAATGCCAGTGTTAGAGTGAACGTGGTGAGCATCCTTGGAATTTCTGGCAGTGTCCTGGCAAAAGGACAAGATACAGCTGAAACACTGAAGGTGAAAAAGCAAACTTTGCATTGCAGGCTTAAAAGAATTTTGATGTTTCTTTCAATTTTCTTTAGCATTTCTGGAAAAATCAATTCTTCTTTCTTATTACAGATGATTGGAAAATTTCTTCTTGAGGTTGCTATGAAGGAATCTTCTCTTGTGGTAGCAGGGGAAGCCTTGGATGCACTTTTTGATGTATTTGCAGATGGTGAAGAAGCAGAAAGGGCAGCGTTACAGATCAAGTTGCTTTCAACACTGAAGGAATTTCAGCCAGTGTTCAGAATGAGGGTAGGCATCAAGGGCAGCCTGCTCAGGGTCTCAGCGCACAATGTGGGTTAAAGGTTGAATTTTGGACTCCTAGAAGATATAATTGATTTATAAGATGACAGAAAAAAAGTGTTTAATTTTCTGATACTCGACTTTAGAAAAAAGCAAATACCTTAAAATTCATGGATGTGTCAAGGTAACAGTACAGCACCTGCATTGCAATATCTGAATTACACCATCAGTATTACTGATGTCCAAATCACTGTATTATTCTGAAACAGTTGTACAAAAATCCTGCAGATGTCTCTGGAGGTGGAAGAAAAGTCCTTTCTGAAGTTACATTGACATCTTTGGTTTTTAACTTGCAGTAGCAGTTACAACAAAGCAGTTACAACAACAATGTTTTTGTTCCATTCTGGGTTAATTAAAACAGTTAATTTATCCTGTATTTTCAAGAATAACAAGGCTGGCATTCTAAACTATGATTTTAGATACATCTTAGACTTAAACAGAGACTGACCTTCCACACATTGTTTCTTTGGTCAGATGCAGCCTGAGGAGTGACTTCCATAGTCCAAAAGCTAAGCACTGTACACACAAAGTACATACCTGATGGTGCTTCAGGTGTTGGGTTAAATGTGCAAGCTTTTCCATATAAAAAGCCACAGAAAAGAAGTGTATGTCTCAGATTTTTGGATGAAACAATGTGCCATTAGTCTAGCTTTAGGCAGCAGTGCATTATAGTAGATTGACTTGCAGAAATAATTGCTGAGCTCCACATGTGTACACAGGAACACCTTGGAGTTCTCACAGAACACCTGTGCACAGAATTACAGTAAACTTGAGGTGATCTGATGGGAGAAACTCCTCCATCAGTAAACCATGTGTTTTTTTGATTTTACAGATACGAAAAGAAGGCAAAGGACAATATAGTACTGATCAGCTGTGTGTTCTTGACAATGTGAAGATGAATTTGAGAAGATTCATTGCATATCAGGAGACACTAGGGAAAACCCCAACTTGAAACATCGAGGAACTTTTAAGGTTTTCCTTATTGAGTAATGTTTTCAAAAAATATAACTGTTTTGAACTTCCAAACTTTACTGAGCAGAGCAGTTTTGCTTTGATGTTAATGCTACATTTTATAACATTCAGTATTTTTATGCTTTTGGGTTGAGGCAATATGAAAGACATATCAGCATAAAAGACCCTGTAGCATACCCTGAGGTTGTTGGAGTGGTAAGAAGGTGCTCTTCAGGTCCTGAGGTCTGTACATAGCACCACTGTCATTGCCTGGATATCTTCATTTACCGTGGCAGAAAACAACGCTTGTGTGAAAAAGTAATTCTGAAAATATTCTCAGTCATGTGACAGATTGGAAAAAAATCAAAAAGTAAAAGCTCAAGGTCTGTTTCAGGGAATGGAGCAGTGGGAGAATGTTCATATTTGCAATTTGCTCTTACCTGTTCCTAGAATTGCACAGGCACTTATGGCAGACATCCCAAAAGAAGTGTGTGACAAATGTGTAGATCCCAGTCAGCATTTGGATCTGTTATTTCATGAGGTTCATCAGGAGAAAATTTTCAGATTCATTCATGATAAATTCAGTATGATAGCTTTTTGCTGTGAAAATCAGTGTAAGCAGATCATACACTTAGACACAGCACCCTGTCTTTATTTTGATTGGTACTTCTGAAAATCAAGTCTCCTATTTCACAGTCTTCCTTTTAATTTTACATCAGTACAAGTTTGAATTCTGGGAAGTAGTAAACCTAACAGAGAGTATTTTTTATATTGAAGTATTACCTAAATTTATATTTGCTTAAAATACCTTTTGCAAATATTTGTGATAGAGATTTTTAAGCTGTAAAATACAGAAAATATTTTTTAAAAATATCATTGCTTCAGGCAAATTGTATGATATTTTCCGTATATCAAAAGGTTTGATTTTGTTTCTGTGAATGAGGTGTCCTCATACACATTTTTCAAGAAAAAAACCTCAGAACTAAACACAAAAGCATCTTGTTTTGCTGGTTTTTGAAATGGGAGGGTTTTTTCTCCTCTCTCAATGTGCTGCCTTAGCTCAGGCATCCAGTTTTTGGCAAATTTTTTCCCAGGTTAAAAGCATGGAACTTAAAAAGACCAAATTTGCTTGGTTTGTTAGATTTCAGTCTCTAAGACTGGGAAATAAACTTGAGAACTGACTGGCAACTTGCAAATGCCTGAGTTTCTGAAACCCTGACAAGGTATTTCATTGGTTGCAAGAGGAAGGAAAGATGAGTTTAAGCAGCTGTACTGCCTGAAGTGCTGTTACTTGACTGGAGTCAGATGAAATGTGTGATGCCTGCCACTCAAAGGAGTGAGAGGTGGCATTGGGAGGGCTCAAGGGCCAATGGGGCTGGACTAGAGAAAAGCAGAAGTCAAGAGCATGAGGCAGTTGAAAGGTTATTCAGGATTTGGCAAGGCAGGCAGTGAATAGGTCTGCAGTGTAACAGCTGAGGAAAGGTGGATTATGGCATAATGCCCTACAGTGTGTGGATTTTAATTAATCCTGGTGTTAGTTATTCTTGCTGTACACTGAGGATAGTGTCCTGTTAGCCTGATGAAAGGTACTAGTATTTGTTTGGGGCACTTAAAGGACTTCCATGTGAAAAGTTCTGCTCTCATTTTTTGGGTACTACATTAAATTGCAAAGTTCTAGATTGGAAGGGATCTCTGGAGGTCTCTTAGTGTAGTCCTCTGATCAGAGCAGGGCTGACTTGGGAGATGGGTTGTGCTATGCCTTGAGCACCTCCCAGAATGGAAATTCTACAACACTGGACAGCCTTTCCCAGGGCTTGACTTCTCTCACTGGAAACACATTTTTTTTCCCTTTTCCCCTTGTGCCTTGTAGGACTTTCCCGTGCTGCAAAATGTGCCTCTTGTCCTTTGCACATGACCAAGAAGAGCCTGGCTCCATCTCCTAACCCCCACTTGGCAGCTGAAAACAGCAATTGTATTTCCTTCTTCTCCAAGCCAAATAAACCCAGCTCTCCCAGCTGTTCCTTGTACACCCTCTCACCCTCCAGCCATCCTAGTGGCCTTCTGCTTGACCTGCTCTGCTGTGTCTTGTCCTGAGGCCCAAAACTGGACACACTACTCCAGATGTGATCTCCTAGGTGCTCAGTAGAGGCAAGTGATTGGTTTTCTTGTCCTGCTGGCCATGCTTCTGCCAGCACAGCCTGTTTATTGTTAGCTGTTAACTGCAAGGGTACCGTGCTGGCTTCAGCTTACTGTCCACCAGGACCCTTTGGTCCTTCTCTCCAAAGCTGTCCTTTGGTCATTCAGTAAAGAGCACTGTCCCAAATGTAGGAATTTGCATTTTACAAGTGTAGCAGCCAGAATCTGTTTCCTGGGGACCATTAGAAAACCAAAGTATGTTATTTTTTGTTTTGGATTTTTCTTTTAGGTTGATGATCACAAAAAACATTTCATCTGCAAATACAAATCTGGAAGTTGCAGATAAATGTGCAGAAGATAAGGCATCCACTAGAAACATGGTTTTCTTAATATAATCAGTTAGACCCTTTTTTTTTTCCTTCAAGTGAAAAAACAGACTGACATTTAGATCTTAAACTATTCTGGCAATAGGGAGGCACAGATTCTTTTTTTGCTATGCACTGAGTAGCTGAATGTCTTGAAAAATATTTTCACAATTACATTGGTGCCTAGTACAAACCATATCACTTAAAGAGGAATATTAATCCATCTATGGAAGACAAAGCAAGTTATGAGTGATTTAAAGAAGCATCAAATCAGGGACTAAAACCAGATGAGATACACTGGCACAAAAGAGCTAAGCTACAAGATTGGGGCTACAAAAGTTGTTCTGACACAACTAAGGAAAATCAAGGCAGCAGCAGAAGTGATTAGAATATGCAAATTAAATGTTTTGGGGGCTCTTTGAGCACTGGTTTATTTTATAGGTCTAGGGTAAGCTTCAGACAAAGACAAGATCCTTTACAGCCTGCAGAGGGGAAGATGGATCTTGATGGCAGAAATTGGATGGATGTAGACAGTGTGTAGCATAAGTAAATAGATACTAAATATATGTAAGTGATCTTCATCAGTTAATCTAATCACACAGATAAGACTGGTATCAAAACAGGTATCTGAATTGGGTTGCTTATTCTGGTCCCTAAGGCATCATCTGTCTGCTTCAGTTAAAAACCACAGTCCTTGGAAAGTATGGATTGCTGCTCTGCTTGTGGCCCTGCCTGATGCTGAGCACAGCAGACTGGCTCTGAGCTGAAATACCAAAATAGGTGCTGAGCTTACCTTGCTCTGGGATCAAGTAGAGGGTGAAGGAGGCTAACTCCCAGCTGTAGAAATTAAGAAGTATCACTTGTGTGGTTTTATTCTTGCTTTGTATGAAAAGAAACAAGTGACAAGATTTAATTGTGTATTTGTTGTTTATACATCATGCCTTGATGTTCAGAAGCAGAAGATGGCTGTATACCACAGTCAAGTCAACAGTTTAACTTTTTGGGGGTTATGGTGTGTGTTGAAGGTAATTTTTTGCACAGTATGGAGTCTTTGTTTTAAGATTGTCTTCCTAGAGAAACAGGAATAACTTCAACAAGTAGTACTTGGCTTGGTTTGATGTTTGCATTTTGAGAGACAAATACAAAAAAAATGAGAGCACAGTAAAATTACAAAATGAGAGCTGTGTTGGAGAACTAATGAGTTTAAAATTAGTTTGCAGTTTAAATATTATAAATTAAATTCATATGTTGTAGAATATTAACATAAAACAACCAACCAAAAATGTCCATAAACTCAAGTTCTGTTTCCTTAGTGAGGGATTTTCAATAAAAACATTCCTGAGGATTGGGTGGAAACATCTAGCCTTACATTTACTGTTGCAAATTCCATTTCAGGCAATGGTAGTGGTAATTGAAAATAATGTAATTGTTCCTTTCTGGCACAAGTGACTGGAGCAAACAATCTATATATTGTTTGTTCTGGACAAGCTGTTAAGGTATATAACTTTAGGATAATTGGCAAAATCTGAGGTCTCTGACAGACAACAAATGAAGGAACTTGCAGTTTTTCCACCACGGCTGACACATGGTGAGCCTTTCTATTTGAGGAAGCTTTTATTTGAGTGGTGGGGTTTTTTCAGTGTAATTTTCAGATAATTTAAAACTATTATTTTTTTGTACCTTCTGGGAAAAAATTGAAGCCATTGAAGTAAATTCACTTAAATCTCATTTTGTTTCTGTATAATTTTTGTAAGTTTCTTTTCTCTGTGAGAGGCATTTTGTCAAACATACAGACGTAATTCAGTGACCACATAAAGCCTAATTTGAGGCTTGCACACATGAGCATATAGGAACATGTTTTTTTTCTTTTGAATCTGGGTGTCAGGAGCTCCTGGCACTACTATTACATTATGGGTTTTAATCAGGCTGTTTGGGAACTGCAGTAAGATCCCATGGTAATAATCTGTATGCTGTTGGATTGTGGCTGCTGTGTGCTCGGAGCACAGTGAGGTCCTGATGCAGCCCTGGCGTTGTGAGGTGCTCACATAAATCCCTGCACCATGTTCAAAGATGTGTTAGGCTTTCAGTAAAACTTCTGAAAAGTTTTATGTTCCTGCTATGATAACAATCCCATTTAGGATTCTCTCTCCTCTGACGTGAATTTTTTTTCAACTTTTAAGGAATATTGCATTAGCCTCTTCCCTCCTCTCTGCCCCTTCAAATGGAGAGTGAAAAGCACTTCCAGAACTTCATGGAAGAATGGCTGATTCAGTTAGTAAATGCATGATGTTTCCAGATAACCTTTCCTGGGAAGTTCCCTTTCTAGTAAATAAGAGAGTTAAAATTCAAAGAAGTGATCAAAAAAACCCAATTTGACCATATTAAAGTGTGGGTTTTGTTTTTTATGCCCCCCATGGCATACTTGCTAATCTAAAGCATTTGTATTACTACACCACCTGTATTGTGTCTTGGCTATATTTGCTTGGGACTAGGGTTGTTACTGAGGAATCCTGTAAATTAATAAACCTCAGTCCTATAACAGCATTTGTTGACACTTATGTGTTATGAGTGTCGACCAAATCACAGATTTTTGCAGAATTAGCTTTATTAAAAAGGAAAATAAACAAAAGAGTTATTTTTCCTGTTGCTGTTACCTTCTTAAGGGTAATGTAAAATCATTTGACTTTGTTGCATTTTTAAAAAGGTTTGTTAATGCAAACTTTATTTGAATTTTTGATGTGCAGGGAATATTGTTTAGACTCTTCTTGTTACCTTTTTCTGCTATGCTTATAATTATCAGAATAACTGAAGAATGTGGGGTGTGGAAAATAAGGTTATTCTTAGTGGTTATTTCCCAATTCCAAGAAGTGTTCAAGTCCCACCAGTTTCCATTCGGCTTTCACTAGTAGCTTTAGGTGCAGGTCCTAATTCTCAAAGCAATTAAGTTTGTCAACTTTAACCCCCAACTTTCACCCTCTTGCTGTGGTTCATTTTCTCTTGGGCTATGCAGATCAGACATGCTGTGACATAACAGAGGAGTGCTGAGGACAGTGTGTTCTGCTCTGGGATGGTGGGGAGAAGCCAGAACTTCAGACTTTGGCTGTCATCAGGAAATGGTGCTAAGTCTTCCTTGCAAACTGTTCACTTCGCGGAATGCTTGAAATTGGAATGCGACTTTTTAATTCTAAACCCTCCACCTCCAGCTTCCTAAAGAGAAATCATCTCCCAGGCAATTCTGCAAGTGGGAGAAGCACCAGGCCCTTCGTGCAAAACGCTGGAAACTTTGTAGCTGATATTAAAGATGTTTTAAAGCTGTAGTATGAAAACACTAAAAATAAAACCGAGTCTGACAAGAACTGGTACTACTCACTGTTGCTGTTTGGGGTATTGTGTATGTGATGTATTTTTCCATCTACAAAAAAGGCTGCACCTAGGCTGCCTTTGCCCCTCTGGTGCGGAATGAAAGGCAGGAAGACCCTGAACTACCCCTTCGCGTCCGCACAAGAGTTTTGGGGTGGGGAGGGCAGCGGCAGCTCTCGGTGTCCCACATGGGAACGCTGCTCCGGGAGTGCCCGAGCCGCAGCCCGGAGCCGCGGCCGCCCGCGGGGCCGGAACGAGCGCTCGGCCCTGGGAGCGCGGCTGTTGCCCCGTGGGGCGCGGGGCCGCTGCGCGGCGGCCGTGCCGGGACAGGAGCCGGCGGCCCCGGGCCCCGCTCCGCGGCCCGGCCCGGCCCGGGGGCAGCGCGGGGGCGCCGGGGGAGCGGCCGGGGCGCCGCCGCCCCCCGTGCTGCGCGCGGCCCGCGTGCCGGCGGCTCTCCCGGCCCGGCCCCGCCTCGCCGCGCTCGCCAGGAGGGGCGGGGGCTGTGGAGCGACGGCGGCAGCAGCGAGCAGGCAGGCGCGGAGCTGCCCTTCCATAGGAGCCGCCATTAGCGCTGGGACCCGCTGACAGGGTCTCGGCGGCGGCGGCCGGCGCGGCGCGGGGAGCGGATCAGCCGGGGTGGGTCCCCGTTTGATGGATCCCCGGATAGCCTGGTTCCAGCCAGAGCAGCTCGGCCCCTCGAACCGCCTGTGGATGCAGATCTGGGAGACCACGCAGGGGGTCCGCAACCTCTACTTCCAGCAGCAGCAGCAGCAGCAGGAGCAGCAGCAGCAACAGCAGCAGCAGCAGCAGCAGAGCGCCCCCGCCGCGGCCGGCCCGGCCTCCCCGCCCGGCATGTACCGCGCCCCCCGCGCCGACCCCCCGCCCGACTTCCTGCCGCTCGAGAGCGCCAACAACCCGCACAGCCGCGGCCACCGCCAGGCCTCGCCGCCCCCGGGGGCCGCCGCCTGGGCCCGGCCCGCGCGGGGGGCGCCGCCCGCCGCCGCCGCCGCCGCCAGCAACAAGAGGAAGCGCGACAACAAGGCCAGCACCTTCGGGCTCAACTACAGCCTGCTGCTGGGCCGCGCCCCCGCCCCGGCCGACGAGCCGGCCGCCCGCGCCCAGCCCGGCCTGGCCGAGCCGCTCTACACCGGCACCCCCTGGAAGAAGAGGAACTACAGCCAGGGAGTCGTGGGGTGAGCGTCCGCGGGGCGGGCCAGGGGGGCGCCGGACCCGACCGCGCTCGGCCTCCGGAGAAGAAGGAGGAGGAGGCGGGGGCCGAGGTCCTTCCCCGCCCCGGGGCCGCACGCCGGGGCCGGACAGCGGCAGCCGAGGGGCCGCTGGGCCGCGGCACCTGGGGCGCGGCGCGGGCCCGGCGGGTGGCGCAGGGAGCCGGGCCGGGTCCGCGGGGTTGGGCAGGGGCGGCGGGCGGTGGGTGCCGGGCCGGCGTCGCCCGGCCGTGGTGACAGCTACGCCCCGCCGGTGCTGGAGCGGCCTGTGCGGGGCAGCCCCTGCGCCCAGCGTCCCGCCTGCCGGGGCGGAGGCTCCGCGGGGCCGGGGCCACACGCGTGCGGCGGCGGTGCCCGTGTGCATGCTGATGGGGCGGGCACGCCTATCCGCAGGGACCGGGGCCCCGCCGGCCCTCCGCTGTCACCGCCCGTGCACGTGTTACACGCTGCCGGCCGGTGCCGCCGGGCTCCTCGGACACGGCGTTCCGCTGTCAGCGCCGCTTCGCGCTCTGCTCGGCGTTGTCGCTGCTGTAGCGCCGTGTGCTGCCCTCGCCGCTCACGCACGTGCGGCGGCCACAGGCACAGGGCCGGGGACAGGCACAGGGCCGGGGTACAGAGGACAGGCACAGGGCCGGGGGCAGGCACAGGGCTGGGGACAGGCACAGGGCTGGGGACAGACATAGGGACAGGTACAGGGCTGGGGGACAGGCGCAGGGTTGGGACAGGCACAGGATCAGGGGACAGACACAGGCACAGGACCGGGACACAGGCACAGGGCTGGGGCACAAGCACAGGACATGGGGATAGACACAGGCACAGGGCCGGCCTGCCTGCCCTCTGCAGCGCTGTCAAGCTCACCTCGAACCCTTTGTGCTGCCTGCAGAACAAATGCGTGGTAGGGACTAGAACTTAAAAAAACAATAATCATCTGCTGGTGTCAAAAGAAAGCGCACAGACAGGGTAATTTCCCGGGGAGTGTGTTTTCTGAGACCTGACTGAGAAGGTCTGCATGCAGGCAGGCACCTGCTCTCAGAAATAAACTTCCATGCATGTATAGTGTGCAGTGGTTTTTAATGTGGGGTTATTAGTGGTTGTCGTGGATCTCTGGCTATGGAATACATATGCTGATCTGAATATTTTGTCATTAGTGTTTTTGTGTTAGCTTAGGTCTCATCAGCTGGCATTGCATGAGACGGAGGGCAGGCAATCACCTATCTTCTGTTTACCTGAAAACTGGTTTCAGCCCTCCCCTTTTTTGAACACAGTGATGGCTTTTGATATGGGCGATGCCCTGGATAAAGGCCATTTGGTAACATCTGTGGATTTTTTTTTTGTAAAGTCCACGCTTTTCAAAACATAACCTTTGCCTTGAACCCTTCAGGGTCTGGATGACGGAGGTGTATGGTAAGAGTTGAAGGCCTGGCAGACCTCACTTTAGAAATCAGTGGTGGTTTAGTTGCATGAGTTTTTATGTGCTCAGCTTGTACCTAAGGGTCCTTCAGACCCCTCACACAGGAAAGCAATGGCCTTTTTGCCTTCTGAAATTGCTGTTCTGTAAAATTTGTCAAAATGACTATTCAAATTTGCTGATCATTTAGGAAGACTAGTTATTACCACCTCTGGCTACCTGTTTCCTTGCCAGCTCCTGTGTTACCTTTATGCTGTGCTTACAATAATTCATAAAATGACACGGCAGAAGTGTACTATTTTAAGTGTTTTAGTCACTGTACCTTGGAACATTCTGCAAATTTCTTCACACAACTTAAAAGTAATGTGTGTAGAACATACAAATTTTTTTAAGTTAGTTTTTGGACTCTGGTTGTATTCTGCCTTGTAACTTATTTACTTGGAGGCTGAGGAACATTTTTAGAAGTGCTTTGCTCTCTCTCTGTCTTGTAAATTTTTTTTCTGTATTGAATATATAGGAAAAGGGTAAATTTCAACAAGAGAGTAATAGTAATAATGGGGTGAAAAAGGACTGAGCTTCAGCAAGAAATTAATCACAATAATAACAACAACTTTGCCAAAGTATTCAAAGTGTTGCTAGAGTTAAATTTTGGTGGAATCAGTTTCAAACTCCAAGTGGTAGGACCTTGTGAAGTTTTTTTAACAGTATCAAGACATACTCATATATCTTAGTCTGCCTGTGTATTGACTATGTAGTTTGTGGCATATATTTACATGATGCTGAGCTTCTGTTTCAGCTATTTCCTTTATTCAAAGCAGAGCAAGGTGGAGTGTCTCTCAAAAACACCCCTTCATTGCTTTTCCTAAATTACTCTTTTTTAAAGAGTTATAACAAGTGTTAGAGGCAGTTGGCTAACAATCTTGAATGAAAAATTGTGGAAATAATTTCTAAAAGGATCAGAAGCTTCCTAGGAAAGCCTAGACAATGCCTAGGTCCTGTGAAGGTTGCAGTGTGACTGACTGGCTGCTGGCAGGACTGGGTGAAACCTCCTGGAGCTGAGGTGTGACCGAGGTGCTGCCTTCCATGCCCACTGCAAGCTTCTCTTTAACAGCTGCCTGTTCTCAGTCTGCATCTTGAGACACTGGGCAGCAAGCATGGATAGAGAGGTTTGTAACCTAGAAAATAAGGTTGTTGCTGAAGTAAATATTTTAAATTCGTTGTTTTCAGTGTAAATTTCCAAAATTGTGTTGTAACAGTTAATGGGAAAAAAAAGATACCAGCATTGCTATGGTATCATTGCTTGTGTGTTAACAGGTATCTTTTTGTTCCCTGATTGTTACTATGCAAATCGTGAGAAAGTAGTAATGGCTGTCAGTGCTTTTCCCTATGTATCATCCTGTAATTTTGTTAAATTGATCACTTCAAACTATGACTCTTTGGAATACAACAGAATTGTGGAACAGTCCCACCTTCATGAAGATGAGACCAGATTTGCTGGCAAACACAGTTGAAAGCTGACATGTGGCATTCACATTTCCAGTGCAAGGTTGTCACTTGTGTGCATGGCTGTGAAAAAACAGCTCTGAATATGCAATTTTATTGATCAGCTGTCTGGAAAACCAGTCCAATATTTTTAGCTAGTTGAACAGATTTTGTAAATGCATAACAGTGTGCAACTAGCTGTCTAAAGATTTAGGTAAGGTAAACATGTTGGAATAGAGATTTTGGTTAGAAGCTAAGTAGCTGTTCAGATAAATCTTTTTTTTTTTTTTTCTGCCAGGTTTGAGAAATACACTCTCTTAGCTCAGGCTATATACACATATAAAGAGATAGTCAAATAATTAAAAAATAACCCACAACAGTATTTGGTTTGGTTTCAAGATAGATTTTTTCCAAAGTATGCACAATATTCCTAACATTTTCCTGTGCTGAAATACATTCAATACAAGGGAGTTTTTGCTCTCTTGGAGTTAATGGTGCTGTTGTGTACATTGTATTCTGGCTTATCTTTAGTGTTTTTCCTTAGTCTAAGTTCTCAGACTTGCAGTTCTATTAATAATGCAGGTGTTTGCATGACAGGTACTCTACTGTGTTGTGGCACTCTTAACATGGTGATTTGTGAAATATCTCTGTAAATCAGTTGTGTAGTGCTGCCTGCAGGTTGCTTTGCACCAGCTTCTATGTCTCCCATCCTCTGGGGACTGTCATCAGACAGCAGTTCTGAAAAGAGCAGATAATGCAGAATATGAATGAAAAGTTTCACAGCATGAGAATGATGTTACTGTTAACTTAATACATACCTTTAAAGAGTTAAATTGAGTTTGCCTTGGCAGGGTAGTTAGTAGCAAAACTCAAGGATGAAGGAGGATGTGTGGGTTGGGGGTTTTGGACAGGATTCTGTGTGTGTGTGTGTGTGTGTGTGTGTGTATCCCAAGGGCAGCAGTAAATAATGTTAGTAGTGTCACAATTAGAAAGAAAGAAAAAGTATTTGGGATACTGAAATGTCTATTTTACAGCTTTCACCAAGTTTAGGTTGAGCCTGGCTAAAATGTGAGAAAAGAACTGCTGAAACGAGAAACCTTAAGTGCAACAAAACCCAAAAATAAAGACTTGCACTTAAGTTTGGCCTATTTATTGTAGGTTTTTGCAATTCTTGTGCCAAAGGACAGTTCCCAGGAAGGAGATGTGGATTTGGGACTCTGTAGGGAGCTGTTTTCACAGTAATCTGCAGCTGAAGGCAAGAGCTCAGTTAATGTGTGAGTTTAAGGAGATAAATTTGTGGTGTGTACTGCTGAGGAGAAACATTGATTAGGTAGAAAACTGCATTTTGAAATACTGAATGCACTTTTTGATGGAAACTTTGCCGTGAAAGGGAGAGAATCCTGTGACCCCCACAGGAGGGGGTTGCACACAGACGTGCACACACTCCCACACTGCTGAGGTGGTTGGCACAGACTTGAGCAGACTTCTGCTTGTTTAATAGAAGGATTCTCAGCATGTTATCCAGGATTGCAGAGGGTACCATGAAATAAAACCATAACTACTTTAGGGAAGAAAATAGCTTAAAGCCATAAGTCTTTGCTACAGAAATTCCATTATGAGTTTTTCATGGGAAGTTTGTCAGCTTCTCAGATCTTTTAGTCTCATTTTTGAAAGAAGCAAAGTGCATTAAGGCAGACACAAACCCATTGTCCCAGGTGTGAGCTGACCAGAGGACATGGAACCATGTTAAGGCAGCTGTCTGCCTGTGATAACTTACCCTGCATGTCCCTGGCTCTGTTTGCTCAGGCCCTTGCATGGAATCAGCCATGGGAGCACGATTTCCATGTGGGCTGGAGTACAGGCAGAAAGAGCTGAGGGTGATGTGAGCAGAACAAGTCTGTGAACCTCCAGCAAAATGTAAAACCAGCTGGAATGCCTGACTTGGGGGAAATGTAATAATTTGTGTTGGTTTTCATCATATACTCTTAAGTGCTTAAATCAAATGGAGGGTTGTTGCCTGATTTACTGTTACGTTATTTGACACAAAAGCTTAATGAAGGTGAAACAAACAAACAGACTTCTGGTGAAACAGCAAGGTGTGTGCTGTTAGAATAACAGTAATCCTGTTTGAATAGTTGCACGTATTTTGGATTTGGTGAACTCACGTACATTAAAACAGGCTGCACTGTGAACATCACATGTAAAAAGGAGTTATTTGGAAAAATCCATAGACACAAATCTGCTTGCTTCCTGGGAGAGCCTGCTGGAGCAGCACTCTGTGCTGGCTCCGTGGCTGCGAGGTGCAAGCGCAGGGATGTGACTGGAGTGCAGATCCTTTCCTGTGCCCGCCTGATGAGAGCCACTGTCACTCTCTGTCTCGTCCTGAGTCATGCCACAGCACCCTCCTGGCAGTGCCCTTGTGACAGCTTGTGCAGCTCTTGGAGGCAGTCAGCTGTGCTGTATGGAAGTGAAACCAGATATTTCCCACAGCCTCCTGTAGTAAGAAATGACTTCTTTTGGAAGGGCTGGGAGAGAGAAACAGGTTTGCTAGGGATGGAGCTGTGGACTGAAGGCAGTTTGATGAAACCTTTTGAGAAATGTATGCTGAATATTATATAACAGTATTACTTGAGGTTGCAGGGTTTTGGAATAGAGCCAACATTTTGGCGTTTTGTTTAAAGTTTGAGGAGGACTTCAGAGGCTGCTGATTTCTGCATGTGCAAGGGAACAGCATGTGGATGTATTCTTGTGAAAACAAATTCTTGTTTTCTCCAATTCATATCTTCTGTTTGGGACTTGGATACCTATTTACCTTGGAGTGGCTATATAAGGAACACAAGTTTGGCAGACTTTTTTTTGGTAGATGGAGATGTCTATATTAAGTAATAGGAAGAGTGTGTCATTCCCTCTTGTGTGCTTGCTGATTCCCAAGAGCTGCTGTGTGTTTTATGCAGCAGTATGCATTGAGGAAGGAGGACCTGTTCACCCTGAATCTTTATTAGTGTCATATCAAACCATGTTGGGGTTGTAGCTGTTACTTTTTAATTGTCAAAATGTTAGCATAAGGTCAGTTTTAGGAAGCCAGGTATCATGTTGTCAGTCCCAGAAAGCACAGATAAATGGAGACCTGTATCATGAGAGCACATTATTGCTTTTCTCTCCCCTTCAGTATTTTTTCTGCTATCTCCATATTATACTTTGTTCCTGTCCATTTCTAATAATTTATTTAAAATTAGAATGTTAAGTCTGTTTATCACTTTGGGGATTCACTTTGGAAAATTTAAATGTGGTTTTTAGAAGCTGTGTGCATAACTTGCTATTAAAATGATAGAATAGGCTAAAATAGGAGTACTTAGTATTTCTTTTTATTGATCTCATCATGTGGGGGTTCTGAATACATCTTTCAGTATGGTGTATGTGCTCCCAAAATCATGGATATGCCAAAATTTCAGAGATGACTGTTGCTTCAAAGCTTTTTGTTTATGTTGTATGTGATGTACAACAGTGGTTCCTGCGCTCTCCTTGCTGGATGTTGGAACTGGCAGCAGGAGCAGGATGCAGCCTAGAGCCAGCTTAGGTGTTGTGTTGAGGGAGGGAGTTGTGCTGGTAGTGATAGAGCAACACAACCAGTGCAAATCTTGCATAATACGTAAGGTTTGCATATAAGCAAATAAATGCTCTTGCTGTTCTTAGTTGGAATGCTAATTTATTATTTGAACATGCTGGGAATTCTTAAATTATGAGTGTTTCTCTTTATGAATTATGTTTTTGGACGAACTGCCAAAGAGAGCTCAGAATGTCACGAGTATTTGAGTATTGCTTTCTGTGCCTTTGCCTAGAAATGGGGGCTAAAGGAAATATTTCTATAACCAAGAAAAAGAGAGGAAAACTGCTGAAGTTGATATGAACTGCAGATGTTTTCCTAGGCTGCAAGTAGCTATAGCAGGAGCAGTTTGAACTTTAATCATTTTGTAACTTGAGCAATAGATAACACAGCAGGAATTTTTTTCCAGCAATACTATGAACTTAAGATATCAAAACAGGAGACAGACATAAATTAAGGGAACAGAACTTTTTTTTATAGGTTTGTACAAAACTCTCCTACACATCACTAGAGCCAGTATAAATCTTCCCAGTAACTTTGTATTGGTGATACTGGTGTGTTGTAGCATAGTCATGCAGTCAAGGTGTCAGTATTGCTGCATTCAGTACTGGTCCTCTGATCCTGCCTGTCCCTGATGGTTGTCTTCCTGACCCTTAGAGCTGTGTCACAAAATCTGTGTGACACTGAGCCACACAGATGGTGTCCCTTGGGGCAGCCAAGCTCTCAGGGTGGGTCATGGGTGGGAGGGCAGCTCTGGCACAGCAGTTCAGAGTGAGGGTGAGCTGCTGCCTCACTGAGACTGGGCTTGTCTTGTGCTGGGATGCAACAGCATTTGTTGATTTTCTTCCTCCTGTAGTAACAATTAAGATTATTTGGCAGCCCTCACTCCAGATCAGCTTCTCTGACAGTATCATAACATCCTCCATGGTATGACACCTACCTCTGACTTATTCAAAAGTGATGTTCAGTGGAAGAGGCACAGTGTTGCTACAATGCCTTGAGAAGGCTTTTTATTTTGCATCACCATACTGTATTGCATACGTTGTGCAATTTTTTGTTTTGCATTGCATTTTTGAGGATTTTTACTGGACAGCAATGGTAGCAGAGACATAAAATCAAAGTCAGTGTTTGTGCACCTCCACTCTTCTGTCTTGTCAGTGTGATCTCTTATTGGAGAAATAGCCAACACTATTGAAGATGTATTGAAGATGTTAAGACAGCATGGAGGAAATAGTATTGTGATTCTGCAAGTAATAGAATATAACAAGGGACAAATTCGAATATTAAAATCCTCTAGAGCTTCTAAATCAGGGAAATTAGGGAAATTCTATGATAAGTGAGAGGTGTATAGGTGACTAGCAACATTGGCTCATGACCTTGACTCAGTGTAGATTCACTTTCAGTTACATTTAAGTGCACCCATTGAAAGTGGCATATGATTTCTTAACAATTACTTTGTTTATGGATGCAGCAACACCTGAAAGAACTTGCACTAACCTGTCACAAATATTAAGTATAGATAAGCCTTTCTTTGAATGTCTTCTAAAATGCAGCATGCAGCAATGTTGTGCTGTAGTTTGAGAGATGACTAAGGTGATGATCTTTCTGTTTGAGTCACGGTGTATGGTCTCAAGACAGAGAGTCCTTAATCAAAGCTTGTTGACCCTGCCTGACCTCTTGATGCTGTGTTTAAGCTAGACTGAGGAAGTGTGATAACTTACTTCTTAAGCTTTCTTAATTCTCACTGTTAATTTTAGAGCTGTTCACTTCCTATGTTACTTCAGGAACAGCTATATTTTCCTGTGTGCTACAAAAAGCAAGTGGTTTTTGTTCTGGTTTTGAGGGATTTTTTGTTTGTTTCATTTCAACAGGGTTGTTATAAAAAGTATACTCCTTTCTATGCATTTGCATTCCTCCCCCTTATCCCTCAGTAAGATTTTGGCTTTAATCTAGAGTATGCATATCATTTCTGAAAGTGGTGTGAAGGACTTGTGCCTTGCATCTGGCTTTATCTCTTATGTATTCAGAGGCACTCCTGGTTGGCAAGCTTTGCACAGTTGCCAGTTAAAGTGTTGAGTTCAACATAGTGTGGTGAAGGAACTGTCTTGATCTGAATGAATAATGATCATGATTGCACATCATAGTCTTAGATCACAGTACTGAGTCAGGCTGAAAAAATTAGGTCCTAAGGTTAATTTTATTTAATTTTTGCTTTGTTCTGTCGCACTCTCCAGCTGGGTGATTCAACTCACATGTTTGAGGATCTATATGCTCAGCCTTCTGGTTGTGCTTCAGCCTCAGTATTTTACACTCATTCATCCATGGGGAATGACTACTGTAGTAGTCATACTTGGCAGGTACTCACATGAGAAAATTTTTATGTTGATTTTTGCCCTGAAGAACCAGTTTGTTATTGAGCTAAGCAGCTTCTTTACATGTACCTCTGCTTCCAGCATCAGGTGGAAGAGAAGTTTGCCTCATCAAGCTGTTAGATTGCTTCTTGTGGGATAGTTTTTGAGGTGAGGCAGAAAGGACAGTACAGTCCTGCTTCTTTTGCTCTCTTGTAATTACTTTATACATAGTGTGCATTGTTTTCTGTCTAAATTTGAACTAACCTGTGGTCTTCTGAAGCTGCTGTTGTTACAACCTGGAAAAAGGTGACAGGGCACACACAGTTGGTAAAAGATAAAGTTTCAATGCCAGTAAGTAACAGTGTCAGCTCCTGGCATAGAAGTACCCAGGAGTAAAGAAGAGAAAAACTGTATTAACAAACTTCCTCCCTTGTATTTTGTGCAGTGTGGTATTTGCCTGTAGGCAGCAAGTCACTGAACGTTATATGCTGTAATAGTTCACTTCAGCCTTTGCTGCTCTGAAGCAAACCTGCTGCAGGCATGCTGAAACGTGCTCTTTCAGTTGCTATTGATTCTGCTCTTTGTGGAGCTCACAGCGACCCTCTTATACCTCTCTTACAGCTGCTCACTGCTGCATCTTCTACTCATTTTTTGGGTACACAGGACACTTCTACATAATCTTCTAATTATTTTTAGAGACGGTTTCCAGCAAGTGAGTCAGATGAATCTTGAGTATATTTCTGAGAGCTCTGCACAGTCTTTCACTCTACATTTGCTGCTTCTGTTGTTCTCTGCACAGATGTGTCAATGCACATGTGGATGGTGTGAGCAGGTGTGCCAAGTGAGGGATGCCCCATCCTGGAGGGAGTTCCAGTAGTCACCTTTGTGATACTAGGTCTGAGTCAGACCATTGAAAGTCCCCTTTTTTCCATCTTGTGCTGATTCTTCTGTCTTCATGTTCAAGCAAATCCCAGCACTTGAGGTAGCTGTGTGAAATCTTTACTGAGTCATTTTTCAGTATGGATTTCTCTTTTAACATTTTGGACTCATGGGAAGTATTCCAATGCAGTATTTTCTCGTATTTTCTTCTCTGCTAAACAATTTCTTGGTAGTTTTCTGACAGATGTACTAGGTGAAGCTTCAGGGAAAATAAAGAAGATAAAACCCCATTATTTGATCCTCAGGGTTAGTCAGGGACCAAATTCTCCAGGTACTTGGAAGGATGAGATCTGTCACCTATCTTAGAAGAAGAAGCATTTTTTGCAGTTCATGACATGCAAGCTCTTAAGCACGCGTGCTTATCACTGGGCTGATAGAGGTGACCATGGGAAACATTTTTCTGTAATCTGCTTAGGTAGTGTCCTTTTTTGATTGTTATTGTTTGTAGCTTTCCATCCTGTGACAGTAAGCAGAGCAAATGGAGGCTGTTGACTGCAAAATACTTTGCAGTGTTACTGTTCCCAGCCCATGGTGTTTCTGGTACCTGTGCATCCTGTCTTGCAAATAAGAGTATCTGAGGACAAGAGAACAAATCAGAATATGAGCAGTTTCTAATATATACCTTTAAGGGAGCATAATACTACATCATGAATCTCAAAATGAATACTGCATTGTTTAATCTGAACATAGTTCACTGTGCACACCCTTACTGTAAAGGTAACAATTCATCAAAATAAAAAGTTACCTGAAATGTTCCTTGCACCTTTACCATAGTGGATGTGATTGTTCCTCCTCTCTCAAAGTGCACTCACTGTAGTTGCTTTTAAGCATTTAGAAGTGAGAGGGGGAGCTGCATCTGTGATTTTAATTTTGCCTGACTATGACAGCAGGGTATCTGAGCTTGTATTGGTACTGTAGGAGAGTGTCACCAAAGTAACAAGTAATAAACGGGTGATAAACTTGTTTCAAAACAAGTAACTTGGGGTCATTCTTCATTTTGCTCAGGGAATAGAAATTTAACCTACAAACTCAACCTTATGGTTTTAATTGTAATTGTAATAATAGCTTTAGATACTTTCATAAGAAGTTCTGAGCACTTCTGATATAGGAAATGTAGCAAAGTAACTTGAGGTTCAGTTTTGTATTCCTTGAATGTTCCACAATGCTGTGCAAAAATCCCTTCTCTTAAAAAAAAAAAAAAAAACAAAACCAAACAAACTAAAAAAACCACACATCCAAAAGACTGTGAATATAAGATGCTGGAAAGGCTTAGGAATCTGCATTGACTTTCCAGATGGCATACTGGCACTTCAGATTTAATTTGAAAATGTTCTTATGCTGGAGCTATAAAGTTATTAACGAACTGCAACTGTGGCTAGTTATTTGACTTAATATTTTTATATTAGATTATTTTCAGTTTGATCCCATGTTCCTGAAGGAGAGGTGTTGAGAGTTTTATTCTGTTCTTGGTTCCCCTGCCTCCTGAGCAGTTCCAGAGCAGGTTGGAACTGCTCACAGATGGACGTGCAGAGGGTTTCTGGAGTGAGCGGGGCGCGCGCGGGGTGCGGAACTGATCTGTGCAGCCAAGTGAGGGTGGGAGCCCCGACCCCAAACTGCCTTTTGCCTTGGCTTCCAGGTGAGCAGGGTAAGCCTGGCACCGTGGTAGTGCCCCTTCCTTCCTAGGGACTGCTGTGGACTTGGTTGGAGTAGACATTGAGAGTGTAAATCTACTGTGATGGAAGGAGACAGGAGTTAATTACATTGCTCTCCATTCTTTCATTTAACTAATCTTTCAAGTCAAATAATTTATCAAGTCATAAACAAGAATATTTGCCAGGCAGAACCCACTGTGTGTGTGGAAGTAGAGTTTTCTCCACTCTGTTGTGTGTGAGAAAATCCTGTGCAAGGCTTGCCAGGCTTCCTGTTGGGTGACCTGCTGCTGTGCACATGCTGGCAAAGGTCTGCTGCAGGTTTTTTGCTCCCATCAGAGTTTTCAGGTGGAGGTTTTTTCCCAAGCCTGTTATCCTCCAGCAGTACTCATCAGTCTGCTGGGAGTGTGTTAGTCTCGCCTCTGCCCAGATAGCATGTGGTGCCAGTTATCAGGAGGTCACAGATTGTTTGTTTATGTGGTAATATTTACTACACTAACAAGACAGAAGCAATATACTAGAGCTGTATAAAGATCTATGCTACCTGGCTTTATGGAGACAGACAGAAAGGCAGATTACCTGACCTGCTGTTTCCTTCTGGTTTGGTTTAATGGTAACACCACTGGTGTGATTTGCAAAACTGATGTAATAGACCTTTATTTGTTTTAAAACTCCCTGCTCATACCTGTTGTGCTGATTCAGAGGGGGTCAGAGCTATTGGTGTGTTACAGTAATTTGGTAGTTGTAGCTTTTGTTACAGTTCTAACACAAACCCAAATGTTGCTATTTTACTGGGAAAGGTTAACTAATTAATATTAATTGAACCACTATTGATACTACTTTTACTTGTTAAGCTCTTGTTTTAAAGCAAACTTATAAACTGTTGTTTGGTCTTTCTGAGTGCTTTTTTAAGCAAAGGGAATTGGCAGGCTGAGGAAATCCCAATTCCCCACTGTAGGAAAAAGATACCTTCAAATTCTCTGTTGTTTTAAATATTTGGGAATTTACCTGAAGCTGTAATTCCAGAATATACAAAGTGCATGCTAATAGTTGCACTTTAAGACTTTGAAAAAAAAAATTAATCTGTATTTTAAATGATGAGTTTGCAAACTGCATAGTCTGTATGTGCAACTGTTCCAGCAGACTAACACTGTTTTGCAAGTGAGCCAAAGAAAAACAGGGTGGCTGTATTTTATAGGAGATGTTAGAATTACTGGTGTGTTTCAAGATAATTAGATGTTACTAGAGTTGCACTCTTTGTCATTATGAAATAAATCAGCTTCTTCCCATTGCTGCTCTTCCCACTTTGTTTTTCCTGCACAAAACCTTTTTCTCCTTCTTCATCTTCTTGTTTTGTAAGGACTTTTTCTTTCAGATCAGTTGAGGTAACAGTTCCTCTTTTATTTTTCACTCCTCTGTTAGCAAAATGCATCTTCCATCACCTGAGGGAAGAGAAGCAACAGACTCTCACAGCACTTGCTTACAGAGATGGGAAGGAGGGATGCTATGGAGATAATTTCCAGGGAAGAAATAGAAGGTTATTCCCACACATGCAATGATTCAGCTAGATTGTTTTTATGTACAGTGTGATTGAAAAAAAAAAAAAGGCGGTGGGAAGTAAGGGTATTTCTCAAAACAGTCTTTCCAGTTGGCATTTGATGTTTTTTGCTGGAAATGCTGCAAAAAATAAAGAGCAAGACTGAGGATGCATATGGCATGGATTTAAAAGCCAGCGGATTAGTTGCCGAGTTACACTTCAAATCACTTAGTGGTAGGACTAATTGAAGCATCTGATTTATAATTAAAGTTCAGTAGGATTTTTCCCCCTCTTGAAAGACAAATTTCTGTAGGAAGAATTCTGGTACATCCAAGTGTACTTTAGGAAGGCAAAGCACACAATGAAATTTATGAACAGACAAAAAATGCTCACTTTTACCTTGGTAGGAAAAGGGTCTGTTACATTACTTCTGTCTAAAGAATATGCTTGGGAATTTTAGGTAGAAGTAGCTCAAATCAGTTTAAAAAAGAGAGCTCTCATGCTGATTGAAACAAAGGGTCTCTAAAATAAATAAAAAACTGGAAAGATAGAGATACCAGTTTAAATAATTAAAAAGAATTGTCCACATTTCTTCTTTGTCCAGGATTTTTATGTCTCTACTACATTATGCTGTTTCCATAAAGCAGTGCTATTTTAGTGCCTTTTATGATGCAGTTAAACCCATAAGTTAATGTAAAATACAGAACACAGGTAAAAAATACAACATTAATTTGAGGGATTTGGGGGTAGTGAGTGTTGATTGGAGGAAGAAACAGGCTTTCAAATATTTGCACAGTATAGAAAGTGTAGGTCTTGTAGTGTAAATTTAGTGACTTTTTTTCCCACAGCATTTGAAGAAACGTGCATAATCAATCCACCATAACTGGTGGAAGTGAGCAAACTATCTCCATGTTTTCAAAACTCAGTATCAGTGTGATCACATTAATCCCAAAAGACTTTAGTCCTGGAAATAAGATTGGGGTTCCTCAATCATTTACATATTTGTAGAAATTTTGCTCTCCCTTGTTCCTAAAAGGCAATTCTTTGAATTTCACAACAGATTACAAATGTTAGTTAGAAAGGGCAAGCTGGTTTTGGGTAAACCCTGAAAGCTACCAGAGGTGGTTGCCAGAGGTGTTTTTCTGGGTGTAGCTATGCACTTTGAAGTTCTGCTTGCATCTTTCCACCCTTTGCCATCTTGGGGGGCTTGGGCTCCTCCTTGGGCTCCCCACAGCTCTGAGAAGTGGCTGCTTTGCCTGAACTGATAAAGGTGGTGGAATTGAGCTTGGCTAACCTTGCCCTGGGTGGATTAGGTTGGTTTGTGTAATCCTGTTATAACAGCCCCTGTGTCTGGGAAGCCAGGCACTGGTAACAAACACCTGGGTTACAATGGACAGGGACAGATACAAACCTCATTTGCCTACCTGTCAGCAAAGGGAAATTCTCCATTTTCATCTTAGAAACTTTGCACAGTGGATATCCTGATTTTTAGTGATGTTTTATCCTGATTTTTAGTGATGTTTGGCAATCTTATGGCAGTGGAACACCTGTTTTTTTCTACATGTCTGTTTTTAGGTAAACTGAAAAGATGGTATGTGAAGCTGTATTGAAATGGGAGAACTGGAGAAAAAATGTGTGATATCAAAACCCCAGCTGCTTAAGATTTCCTGGTTTTGTCAAGTTGCTATTAGGGACATGTTTTGGGATGTTTGATTTTAAAGCTCCTGTAGGGCATATGTGTCTCAAAATATGGTTACTGTGTGACCTATAATATATTGATATGGTTCAGTAACTAAGGATATAAAAATTGATAGTTAAAGTCTCTGAGGCTTTTGAAAATTGTTTCCTTTATTATGCATAATTTTATTTTCTTATGAGGACTGATGTGTCAGTCACCATGAAACTTAAGTGCCTTTTAAATTACCTGCAAATGCAGTTAAGTGGTTTTTTTTCAGTAGCTTAAGCCAGGAAATATTAAAAGTATTTGTCTGCTATGGAGGCCCAGGTGGTAGGGAAACGACCTCAGCAGATGCTTCATATTTACAGTTCCCTTCAGGACTCTAATGTTTGGTTTTGCCTGAGTTTGAAGGTGGGAAAATAATTTGTGATCTTTACAGTGTCTGCTGTTGTTCCTACTTCATTATTCAGCATATGTAGATGGTAATAGTAATATAGAAAATATTTTATTAAGCTTGTGGAAGAGCAGTGTTAAAATTGAAGGTTAATTTAGGTAGGTGTTGAATTCCCTAATACAATTGTGAGGGGGAGAGTGAGGATTGGGCTTTCTGTGTCTTTGCCTTAATACAATTGTTGTTCAAAACTATTTCAGAACCAAGTAGGTCATGAATATTAAGGGATAAAGCTTTGTTTAGTTCATGAAACTTAGGAAGTTTTGGCAGGATTTACCAGTACCATCTTTTTCTTAGTAAAATTCCTTAGGAGGCTTCAAACTGAAGTTATTCTCTCTCCTGTGCAATGGTAGCTTTCCTTTTGGGAGTGAAGGGATGGATGCAGTTTGGATTCTTAAGTATTGATACTTTCAGTGGCTAAAATACCTCAGGTTCCTCCTTCACATTCTTCTCCAAAGACAATTACAATCCTGAAATACTACAGTGTTTCTCCTTGTTTCCTTCAATTTTTAAGGCTTTAAATGATAGGGGCAATTAAACACTGTCTTTTAGGAATTAATTATCCAAAGAAAACTCAGATACAAAAGGCTCATTTAGTGCTGCAGGACTATGTTGCAAATATCCTTTAAAGTTTAAAGCATAGAGTTTGGGAAGATGCAAGTCACCTGTGTGTTCATTGCTTGCTTCAGCCCACCATCCACGGAGTTTCTAAATAATTTAGATTTTCATCATTCTGCAAATGAAACTTCCTTCAGAAATCCTGCCAAAACCAAACTGTAGTGCATGAGCACTAGATGATTTCTTTGAGTGTACTTGATATCCACTGTTTTAAATTATCTTCAGTGATGTTGCAAATAGCCTTTTGTGTGCAAAGGAATATATAAGCCCAAGGCAGAGAAGAAGCTCTTTGGGATGGCTGAGCAGAGTTTTGAACAGTTGGAGCAGAAGCCATGGGTAACGCCCTGATGAGAGAAATTAGAGCATGCATGCCTGCGTAATTTCTCCTGTGAAATGAAGAATAAAGAAGAGCCAGAGGAGAGTGGAAGTATAGCACAATTCCAGAATGTCTAAACCAGGAATTTTTTAACATACAACCAATTATTCTGGTTAGTATAATACAGTGTGTTGAGACACAAAGCAACACTTAACTGCTATCCTCTGCTTAAGCAAAATGGGTCAGAATGATCTTCACCTCACTGGCTGCTCTGCTTTAGCAGGGCTGGGCTCTGTTTAGCAGGACTGGACATTGCTTTAGCAGGACTGGACACTGCTTTAGAAGGGCTGGGCTCTGTTTAGCAGGACTGGACATTGCTTTAGCAGGACTGGACACTGCTTTAGAAGGGCTGGGCTCTGTTTAGCAGGACTGGACATTGCTTTAGCAGGACTGGACACTGCTTTAGAAGGGCTGGGCTCTGTTTAGCAGGACTGGGCTCTGCTTTAGAAGGGCTGGGCTCTATTTAGCAGGGTTGGGCTCTGTTTAGCAGGACTGGGCTCTGCTTTAGCTCGACTGGACTCTGCTTTAGCAGGACTGGGCTCTGCTGCTCAGCTGCTTGGGACAGTGGGGGCTGAGGGAATGGTCTCATTCAGCCACTGCTGTGGCTGTCGAGCCGTGGGCACTGTGTCAGTCAGGCTTGCTTCCTCCAAGCTGCCAAAATCTGTGAGGACAGTGGGCTGCTCATTTATTCTGCATCCGGATCTGAGTGCAGAGAAGTGACACTTGTAGTATCTCCAGTTGTGTTTCATAGATGTCCCTCCCAGTGTCACTGTTGGTTCCAGTTCTTGACTTGCAGCAGGAGAGTTGTGCTGGTTGAGGTGTCAGGTAGCTGAAGTGCACACATCAAGTGTAAGTGCTAGGCCACATTATCTGTGTGCTCTGCATATCAAACAGAAATTACATTCTGTTCATACGTGATTATTTTTTAACTGATTGCCAGGCTTGCAGCAAGATTCATACTCCAGAACAATGTCTTATGTAAAGGAGTTTGAGATTCCTGAGTTTTACATTTAGAGCCCACAAGTTGTGCTACAAAATAAAGTAAGTTGTGGTCAAACTAAGGAAGTAATGTAATGCACTATGTTCCATAGTACTTGCTCCTCACAAAAGCTGCAGCTTTTCACCTAAGACACATGAGTCTCACAGTCTTGTGTTCCTGGTGGGGCTATTTAGGGATGCTACCGTGGGAAGTCATTCTTGTGATTTTGCAGCCATAGTTTATTTTTTAATGATACATCACTATCCCTCTCAGTGGGACATGAAATTAAATTGAGTGGCTTCTTTATAATTCTGTTCTCGCTGTGAAATTCTGATGGAATCAGCTTACCAGACTAGAAAACAGATGTGATGCAGGTAGAACTTTGTTTTAAAACATGTTTAGAGAAAGTGTAAGAGAGGTTTTGATTTTACTTTTCCCCATGTGTTAAGATTTTCTGAAGTACAGGACAAAGATCCACTTCTTTACTCCTATTTGCTGTAACAAAAATGGCAAACTAAAATGGCAAACTTCTCTTGTGCATGGCAGAGAATTCTCTCCATGCATCCTAAGTATGTGTTGGGTGTGCTTCAGTATGACTATAAAGCCAAATGAAATATCTCTCAATAGTGAAATCAGGTTTATTACAGTGTAATTTCTTTCTATAAACAAGTCTCCCTTTAAGGACTTTTATCTGAAATTACTGATGAATGTAATGGTATTAAATAATAAAATACTGTTATGATGCCAAAAAGAACATCTCAGTCTCTTTGATCTTCATTTTGGCTAAATATAGAAAATTTCACTAGAGACTTTTGTAAACAGACTCCATTAATCCTAACAAATTGTTTTGAAAAACAGCAACTGTAATAGATGTTGATTAAGACAGTGAATAACCTTGAGTTTTAATTTTCAATACAGCATGAGTTAACTCCACATTAATTGGAGTCACGCCTCTAAGTCATGTTGTACTGCTCTGAAATCCACGTGTGCCTACTTCTGTTTGTCTTGGCTTTAATTAATCATTCCCTTATTTCTTGGCAGCAGCCTGTTATTGGGCAGGGAAATATGGATCCAGGTGTAGTCTTGAGCCCCTGTAGCTTCTGCCTGCCTTCTGCACACATGGCTCTGTGCAGCACAGGAGGTCCTGGCAGCAGGAGTCTTGCAGCAGATGAAACACAGATATGTCTGTACTATTTCCAACTGGAGTGCTGATGAGATTTCTCTAGTAGTCTTTAAGCCTTTCTTCTGTCATTGAAAAAGTTCAGATTTCATTTTTTTCTACAGTTGCAGTGCTTACTAACATTCTGTGCATGTGTAATGTAGGTTTGTGTGTTTGCACCTAGCTTAATTTTTTGTTTTGCCACAAAGCTTTTCATGACTACCTAAGAATAAGAGGGATCCCGTTCAAAGAAATGCAGACATCTGTTATTTATGTTTAGAAAAAGAAATGCATCTGGTTCTGACAACACATCATTATTTTATGTGCTTCTAAAGAATGCAGCAATTGATATAATTATCTGGATTCAGAGTGTCAGTGGAGTTAATAAAGAGCAGTGCCCTGAGAACTGCAGTGTGTGTATGGCTTGGCTCTCTGTGCACTTTGGGGACCTCTTTTCTGATTGCTTTGTTCTTTCAAAGTTCCCTGATGGGACAGGGCAACAATTAACTCCCATAAAGCATGAGCCCAGGAGCAGCTGGGCCCACTAATGATGGGCAGTATGGATTTGTGCTGTGCCATGCATGAATTTCTCCCCAGGGATACTCCCTTGGTATCATCCCAGCCTGTCTCATGCCATTGAGTGCCCTCAGGCAGCGTGGTGTTGCTCCTCGTGGCTCACCGTGCATGTGGGCATTGAGTCCTTGCTGAAAACACTGCCCCAGAGCAGTTTCAGGTGCCTTGTGGATGTCACCAGTCTGCTCCAGCTGGTCCAGAGGAGCAGAGGCAGAAATGGGGCTGTGTTTCTTGATCAGTTCCCCACTGTGCAGCCCCTAAAGACAGACCTGACTCCCAGGTCTTCCTGAAGCTGGTGTACCAATTACAGTTGAAACATAATTTCTATTTTCGGAGTTTAATTATTGGGAATTTGCCCGTTTTCCTTGTTACTTCTGGTCTTGAAAGCTAGATTAATGGTCAAGCATGTGGAAACAAATTAGCAATTCGGTACACGTAGCCTGCAGTGGGGACAGAATTAACTTGGTCATTGAATTGCTCAACTTGTCCTTTATCACCTACTTCTCACCTGGATCCAGTACATGCACTGGGAAGATAACTGTGAGAAAGTTTAAATGCCAACACATGGAATAGCAGTGAAGAGTAGAAGCTGGCTGAGAAGCTGAAGGCAGAGTAGTCAGTCTGGTGTAAGGTGTAAGTGTGGTTTGGAATGTGCACATTAACTGCAGGGTGTAAGCTTCCAAGGAAAGCAAGAGAGCAGCTGTAGGAGGAGGTAAGAGATGTCCTCTGTCAGAGGAGTTTTTCTCTTAGCCTTATCTGTATAGAGAGTTATGGCAATGGCCACCCCAAGCTGCCAGGCTATTGTGACTGTTCTCCTAACTTGGAGGGGAGGAAGAGAAGCTTGTGTTGTTCATAATACTGCAATATTGGAAGAACTAAACACAGGTAGTGTGAGTTCTTTGCCTGCTCTGACTCTGTTAAACACAACTGTTGGATATTTTAATCAGTTTTATTGACACCTGTATACAGCTTCCAGTTATTAACATTTGATTTATTTAAGTGTGTGTGCAGTAGGAAAGTATTAGATTCCCCATCTCAGCTAAGGGCTTGGTCTTAATAAATTGCTGTCTTCTGGTGGTCCCTCAGAGCTTTAATGAAAGATGCAGTTGTACTTGGTAGCTAGAAACAATACATTCTTAAAAGATAACTAGCTATTACTGTAATGGTCATTGCAGAAAACAAATGAAATTAATTTAGTTACTCTGTGGCTGGAATTACATTATTAGTCAAGTTGATGATGTGTTTCTGGTACTACAGAAGCACAGAAATTCGTAGCACTGTATGAAGACATTTTTATTTCAGCTCTCATTACAGGCAAGCTAAACATAACTCACTGACAATGAAAAACACATGTAATATGGTAAATTATATATGGGTTAACTGTCAGTCAGTCACTTATTCTCTGAGCAATTGCTGCTGCATATGTACTACTTATTTTCTGGGGTTATGGGGGGAGAGTACATTTTTAGTTTATGTGACTTCTATAAGCAGTAAAAGAAGCAGTTTTTCTAGCTCTAGTACTGGCACAATTACTGTCAACTTTTGCAAGCGTGGTACTGAATACAGACTGCTGCCTGAAGCTCCCTGCCTGGTGCCAAGGGGCTGACTAGGAAGTGTTTTTGTGAAGTGTGTACTCAGAGCTACAGCTGCGCTCATGGTTGAAGACTGAACCATTTCTGTGTTATGCTGGCATTAAAACAGTGTGACTTTCAATGTGAATTGAAGGCACTTGGATTTAGATTTGCTTCCATGCTTTTAGCAAATCAAGTGCAATATTGACCTGTTGGCATAAGAAGCTAATTGGAACTAAATGCTACAAAGTGTTGTGAAGTAGATTTTTTTAATTGCATGCTGCTCTAAAATTGCCTTTAATGAAATTGAGAACTAGGAGCTTGAAATATTTTTTGTTAGAATAGTTGATATTTCATTTGCATGTGGGTTTTTGCTGATTATTTGTTCTTTCTCTTTTTATTTCTTTCTTAGTCTTCATGAAGAAATCATTGACTTTTATAAGTATATGTCTCCCAGACCTGAAGAAGAGACAATGCGGATGGAAGTGGTGTCCAGAATAGAAAATGTTATCAAAGAGCTCTGGCCTAATGCAGATGTGAGTAGGACACTGTTTTATTTGTTAATATGTAAAAGCAACATTTTGTGCCTCTTCACTTTATGGAATATTGAATATTGCAAATACTGTTTATTTTTCCATGCTAAACATAAAAAAAAGACTTCTGGTGAAATGAGAGGGGTCATCTTTCTTACTCAAATAATACAGGATAACATTTTCTATCACACATAGGATCAAAGACAAGTTAGTCCTGCTGCAGTGAAAGAAAAGGCAAAAGGTGTGGCAATGTTCAGTCTCGTGAATATTTATTTGATAAGGTGAATGGAAACATATCAGACATGCGTGTATTGTGTTTAAAGAAAGCTTCTGAAACTCCTATCTTTAGTAGCAGGGCTTTTAGTTCAAAGACTTGTGATCTTGAATAAATCTGTTAAGGTGGTGTACCAACAATATCAGATTATGTAGACCATGGTATTTTTAATGGGCAGTTATACTAAATTGATATATTTTACAAATTAAAAAAAACTCAGAAGTCTGTGTTTAGGAAGAAACAAATCTGTAGATCTGTGTGCTGAGCTGTGTAATGCCTCTTTCCACTGAAGTTTTTGCTAGTATGTACTCATTCAAAACAAGAGCTTCTCCTATGCAGAGCTATGGGATTTTTTGATAAAGGTTAGATTAAAAAGAAGACAGAGAAGTTGCATTTATAAGTCAGTATGGTTTTATGGGGACACAGTTGGGTTTCTGGCATAATTGAATCTAGTTTAATTATATTCTTCTACTAATATTGTGTTCATTTCCAGAACGTAAATTTCAAGCTGTAGTCATCTATTTGTAGAGAACAGTAGCTGAAAATAAGGGGTTGTTAACCAGAAGAGCAAACCAGATTCAGACAGCAGAATCCCTAGTATAAGGAATGCTCTTTGATCCTGCCACAGTAAAAGACAGTGTTTTGACATGAGTGACTTAAATCCACTGTTCATTTCAAATCTTCTTAACCTGTTTTTTGGAATGCCTTTTTAGAAATTGGCAGAATATGACAGAATGTGAATTCTGTATAAGTTCTATGTATGGGATGTGTGGGTTTGTGTGTAAAATATACTCACATTTTCCAAGAGGTTATTGTTATGGACAATGTTTCAGAGAGCATCGTATGGAGGGAGCACTCCGCTCGGTGATTGCTGCCTTTGCACAGCTGGAGGGAGGTGTTTGAGTCATTACTCCACAGGTCTGGCAATTTTCTCTTTGAGCAAACGCAGTAACCTTTCCATGGGAGCTGTGTAAGAGAGCAGCATGTGCCACAGATGTTGCACAGCTCTCCTCTAACCCAGTGAGACATTCAGGTGGACCCTAATCAAGAGCAGGAGTAGTGGTCTGGCAGGCAGTAGTGCAGGAAACAGTGTGGGTGCCACACCCTGTGAGTGCCTTGGAGGAGAGGATTTCACCAAAACCACTGAGGCTTCAGCCTAGAGATGTTGCAATTTCCTAGGCAAGTTTGTGTGCTGCAAACTTAACTAGGCTAATGGGGTGAATGGATTTATTACCAGGGGATCTCTCTTTGTTGCCACTAGCACTTTGAATGGGGCACAAGAACATACTGCGTCCAGAGATACTCTGTGGGACAGAGGCTTGATCTGTAAAAGTCTTTTGTATTAAAAGTAACTTTTTATGTACATATATAACATACATGTTTGTGTGTGTGTGTGTGTAACTTTACATCCTTGAGCAAATAGTCTTCCTTTAAACTGCTGAAAGTTTTCTGTAGCCACCAGGTATTTAAGGAGGGGAAGCAAATTACGAGTCCTACCACAAGTGACAGCTGACCACTGGGCTTAGCTGTGACGTGACTGAGGGGAAGCACACACTGTGTAGTTGAAAAACCAAAGTTCACTTTTCAATTAGTGCCAGTTAAATCTGCCAGGACTGTCTTTCTCCACTGTGCTTGAAAATGTTAGAGAGCGAGAGTGTGCCAGTTCTTTTTCTCAAGTCAGTAACTGTTCTTCAAAGCCCAACTGCATTTTGTCTGCAGTTGTTACGTTGAGGAAGAATTCTCCTTTTGTATGTCCTTCCGTTTTCTGGAGGCTGAAAGGGAACTGAATGGTGACAGCAGCATTACTGTGGTGTTATTTTTCCAAAACTTATTTTGCCAGATCAGCTTGGGAGCTGAACCGCTGAACTCAACTGTGTTCGACTTGGACAGTCTCTTGTAATTTTTCAGTCCTTTGAGTTAATCACTAACCTTTTGACAATCTGTGTTGGTTTAGCTGCTTCTAAGATTCAAGTTTTGGGTACATGCTCTGGGAAGGTGGAGTGTTACCTGGTCCAATGTCCTCAGCTCTAGCTGTAGTGTAAAGTGATGAGTTAATATTTAAGCTGTTCCTTTTGAGTCGTTGATACAGCCAAACCAGCTTAAATAAACTTGGAAGTTAAACATACACATTTAGCTTCTAGTTTCTCACTAAACACATAGGTAAGACATAAAAAAATATATAAATACATAAAAATCCAATACTGAGAAAAGAAAAATATGGCTTCATGAATTTAAATGTACAGAGAATGTACATGTGGAATGTGCCTGAGCACATTCCTTTTTTTCCCCCTCCCCTGTTCCATTTAGGAAAAGGCTGAAAAAGCATATGGGGGGGGGGGGTAAAACTAGGTATCCTAAACTGTTACTTTATTTATAGAAGTTAGCAATTGTGTCATTTGCTCTCTTACTCAAGGGAATGTGCTTAGAAGGAAACATTCCTAGTAAGTGAGAACTGTTCTTGGCGTCAGCAGGGCTCTGACCATAAGAAACACTTTAATTACGCTGAAACCAAACAACCCAAAACATTTAAATGAAAACTTTTTAAGACAAATATTTTTGACAAGTTCAGTAGGAAAATTTGGCTACTGAACAAATAAGTACTTACACAGTTGAATTTAGGATACATTTGTAATGATATCCTCAGCTTCATGTCCATGTGACCACATAGATCCGAAAAGAGGGAATGTTACATATTTCACACACTTAAATTATGAAAGTACTAGGATTTGGAATGAAGGTAAAATGATGAACTCTAGTTCAACAAACTTCAGAAAATTCTACGGAAAGATGTAGAAGAAAGGGAAATTAAATTGGCTGTGGATGTTTTTTGTTGTTTTGACAGAGGGATTTTGGTACCAGAAATTTACCATGCTTTTGTGGGTTTCCATTCTTTTGTGCTTAGTGAGCATGTATTTGGACACATACTGTAATTAAAGCTCCCTCAGGAACTGTGGAATTTATTATGAACAAGTTCACAGAAGTGTGGGATAAACAGTAGCAATAACCTAGAGGAGTCGGAGTTATTAGAGTACTGTGAAGACTGAATTTATCTTATGAGTGCAAATACAGATCTCTGTCCACAAGCTATAAGAACATGATCAGCAGCATTGGCACACCACAAAAACTAATGCTCACATCTCAAGTCATAATAGTGTTCTGGTTTGGGATGCTTTCAATACATGCATAGCTACAGAGCTTCAACAATTTAAATTCCAAACTGATAATAAATCAGAATCCTTTAAAATCTGTGTTCTGATTTCTCCACTGTTCCTCTTTTGTCTTTCCGGTTTTTGTGAGAGAGTGGTTGAAGTGTGGGTGTGGGTTTCTTTTTTAATAGTTCAGTGTTTCTCATACTCCAGATTATTGTAGAAGAGCAGATGTTGTCTCATTCCTTTTGGTAAAGGTCATATATGTTGTATCAGTAAGTTTATGAATACTTTCAGGGTTGTTTATTCAGTAAAGGCTCTCTTTGCTGTTCAGCTGAACACACTATTTTGTTTGATATTGTGAAAGCACATTTCGTTTTTTCCAAACCCATCAGTGGTTGTTTTATTGTGCAAAAGCTCTTTTCTTGTGTTTTTGGTGCCTGAATGAATCCTGGTTTGACTGAACCCAGTTTCATAGAGGATACTTTTATTACTACCCTGGATAAACACAGTGATTATTATTATTACATTCTTAGCTTTGTGATGCCTTTATGCTTTTATACAATATTGATGTTCATGCTGTGGCACTTCTCACAGTCTTTGCCAGTTTGAGAAGCTATGAACTGTCAATATTAACTTTTTATTGGGCTTGGGGTGAGGGGCTGAGAGGACTGAAGTGATAAAAAATAATCAGGAAGAAGCACTCAAACTGCTTCTTAGTCTACTAAAGTATTAAGGCACTTGCAAAACATCATCTTTTCTTCCCTTTTTCTTATCCTGAAGGGGAAAAACATAAAAAGTGGGTCATTGACATACAAATAGGTGGCAATCAAGCTGGTGTATGAGACTCATTAAAGCAGAATACTCAAGTCTGTATAAGGTGGCTCCAGGAAACATCAGAAGAATGGCTGAAAATTAGCTCAAATGTGTAGATATTTTTTACTTTGAAGTCTCCCCAACCTCCCTTTGAGACTCAGCACATGAGTCTGACCTCCCTGCAAGGCTTGGCTAGGTAATGAGAGCGTGGTTTTGGACAGCTTACAGGGGAAACCTGATGGTTTACACCTCCAGTGCTAGATATTACAGCATAATAAAGTAATTCCGTGGGATGTGAAGTTCTCCGAAACTTCCAATTGTTGTTTAAGCAGAAATAGACAGAGTTGTGCTACTTGCTTTGTAATGCAGAAAAAAATGGGGCATGATGGAATTGGTTTTTTTTAAGTATGCAAAGCAATGGAAATATGTTAGACTTCGAAATGCTCAGATACTGAGAGGTATACTTTGAGATGTGAAAACAAAAATCAAAATTAACTGATACTGTTTTTCTTAAATATTCTGTCATCGTTAAACATTTCAAAATCTTGGATTCTGGGTTTTTGACAAATTTGGTCATGGGAACAATTTTTACATTGCAATGCAGTTGTTTATTAGAAAAGGCAAAGTTATTAATGTTTTATGAGTAAAAACAATGAGGATCAGCTGTTTGCAGTACATTGAAGGTATGTATGCTTTAAC
Source organism: Ammospiza nelsoni (assembly GCF_027579445.1). Taxonomy (NCBI): domain Eukaryota; kingdom Metazoa; phylum Chordata; class Aves; order Passeriformes; family Passerellidae; genus Ammospiza; species Ammospiza nelsoni. The sequence goes on from NC_080645.1 coordinate 9,833,773, forward strand.
AGATGTGTTCAGTCCCTGTTAGCAATACCAAAATCTACCAATGGAGGGTAGCAATAGCCAGCCTTTACAAGCAGCCTAATAAACTTTGTCTTCTGAAGCCTGAAAAATTTCTTAATTCATCCTATATGTTTTCTCATATATCCTTTTCTTGTATTTCAGGTGCAGATATTTGGAAGTTTTAAAACTGGTTTATATTTACCTACAAGGTTAGTAATTTTTCAGTGTAAATTCCACACAAAAGAAAAGTAACTTGTTGGACCTGTAACCCTGGGGTGATTTATCTGCTCTCTCAGGATCTGTGCTACTTGTGTCAATACTTGTTATGCTAAGCAAGTATTAAGCTATTAGTTCTCTGCAAAGTGTACAGAAATGCAATAAATAAGACTATTGACTGTAACATGTGTCTATATAGATCTTGCATGTATCAGTAGAAGGTTCTGAAATACCATGTGGTCAGAAAAGGCTTGTGTTGGAATTTGGCTTCATTAATGCAAAAAGATGATGTTGGCCCTAAAAGAAAAGCTAAATTTTATTTCCACAGATGACTAAATCGAAACCTTTAATGTAACATTGTTAATATTAGCGCTGAAGAAAAAATATTACAACAGAACTGGTTTTTTTCTTTCAGTCTTCTTTTGTGAAATCTGTACAATAGTCAACATCTACCTTTTCCAAATTTATTGCTAGTTTTCATAAAGAGTCGTTAATCAGTGACACTGGTATCTTCTGTGTAGAAATTGTGAGTATTTATGACAACTAAATAGAAATTGAGTGAAATGCTTAAATGGTTGTAGGGGATAAACACATTTAAATAGCATAAATCTGAGGATAGCTTTTGAACTGAGTTCCATACTTTGGGAACAGGAGGACATCTAGTACTGACTGCAGGTGAGGAATATCCTCATTATTGTTCCATCTCTATTTGTAAAAGAAAGAACCTGACAGATGCTTTAGTTCCTGCTTTAGTTTCAGGAGTTGTAAGGAAGTCGAATTTCTCACTTTTTGTTTGTAAAGCCGGAAGTGAGGTGTGCAAATATTCATTGTTTTCACATTTGGCCTCATTTCTGGCCTTATTAAAATTTATTTTAAATAGGCTTAATTAAATATGATTTGATGCTGGTAATGCTAGAGAGATATTCCTGGTGACTTGATGGATATTTTACGATATTTCCGTGATTGTTTTGAAATAGATGTAACAAAAATGTTTTTCTGTTGTCATATACTGCCTTTCTTGAGTATTTGTTTCAGGTGAGGTTTTGGGGGAGAACAAATGCAGATACTTCAAATGCAGTACATAAACCCACAAAAAACCTTCCTGTGGCAGTGCTTGCCAAACTTTCAAAACAGTCATTATGGTCATTAATTCACTGTTGCCTTCTATCAAAGTTTCCTTCTGCCCTAGGTTTTCCCTTCCTTTTCAGTAACAGTTTGTTTAGATCTCAGGCTCTGGGGTTCAGAAAAGTCTGAAGTGTGTTTGTAATGCTGTGTCTCTCTGTTGGGATTTGCTCTGTATCCATTAGCTGAAGCTGCTGCTGAAGGTTTGGGCACTTTGCTGCTGTATCTCTGTGTCCCTTTGCAGGCAGTGTCTGTGCTCAAGGTGGCAACAGAGCTGCTTTTTCTCTCTTGGTGTGCATCAGGAAAATGTCTCCTGTTTTTAACTGTCAGCAGTGGGTTTAACAGGAATTCAGTTTAGAAGAGACATGTCCAGCAGCATTTCCTGCTGCCCAGGCCAGTTTTGAACACCTTTCAGAAAAAGAGGCAGGTGCTGCCTGTCCTTGTCAGCCCAGCAGTCTGTGGCTGAACTGCTGCTTCAGGACACAGCTCATCTAGTGCAGATGCAGTTTCTTTGGGGTTGTTAAAGCAGTGGTGTTTGTCAATCAGCAGATCTATAGGATCTCTTGCAGGGGGAAGTATTTCTTAACTTTTTTGAGTTTTGTGTTGCTCAGTTTCCCATCTCACTGAAGCACCCTGCTAGCATAACTATAGGGTTGCACACTCACCTCCTCTGTGTTCCTGGCCAAGCAGGGGAATCAAAGGACTTAGGGTGCAAGGAGGGAGAAGCTCAGGATCTCACAGTAGCCCTCAGTGGCTCAGATGTGACACCAGCCACCTTTTGAGTTTGAGTTCAGGGATTGGATTAGGGTGTCAGCTTCCTGTGTAATGAAATGGTTTTGTGTGTGCGTAGGGAGGAAGTGTAGTAGGATGGAGACACCCCTTCAAAGAGCTGAGTTAATGAGTGAAGTTAATTAGTGGCTTGATCTTGTTTAATAGCTTGTTGCTTCCTGAAGTCCAAGTTGCCATGTTTTCTTCTCCCTTGCCTCGTCCCTGTTCTTGGTACTACAGGCCAGCAGCTTCCCCTGTGCCCTCTGGTGCTCTGATCATCCAGAAAACCAACTCAGAGATGCAGAGAGGCAGGAAGTTACCCCAGAATGTTCTGTGGGTCCTTTAAAGGGGGAGTGAAGAAGGTTTCTGCCAGACCCATTGATAGGTTGAACTGATTTGCTGTGGATTAGACAAACACCAGACCTGGAGCAAAGGAGGAGACAGGGTCATGCATGTGGGGGTAGAGGATGGGAAACTGGACTTTTCCTTTTGGTGTCAGGCTGCTAAATCAACATTCCTGATGAATACAGCCCAAAGGTGGTGATTCACAACAAGTTCATTTCTTGCTCTGAATCACTCCAGAGAAGCTGATCCCTCTCTGCTCACAGTGTGGCCTGAGGAGACCAATTTTAGGCTTTGCAGCCTAATTGATTTATGTTTATCTGTCCCCTCCTCCAAGTAACCTGAAATGGTCTGTATTTCCCCAAGTGTAAGAGTTCATCTCCAGCCATTTCCTGGGAAAAATCAGAATTAATTATTTGGTTCAGCTATGTTCTCTCAGCTTTATTCGAGTTATGTATAGATGTCAATTGTTTGTATTTTAAGTTTTTCATTCTTTTAATTTGAATAAATATATTTTTTCCTTTTCAGTGATATTGATTTAGTTGTGTTTGGAAAATGGGAGACATTACCTCTTTGGACCCTGGAGGAAGCTCTTAGAAAGCACAATGTAGCAGATGAAAACTCAGTAAAGGTTTTAGATAAAGCAACTGTAAGTTTGGGGGGAAGAGGGTATTCCCTTGTTTTAAGCTGAATTTTTAATCAAAGAAAGATGTTGGTTAAAAGAATGAATTTTTATAAGCAGTAACTTATTTTGTATATTAAATTTGAAATAGAAGATAAAGAACTTTTTTATTTAGTATGATTTTTACTACCAACAAAATAATTGATACTGCAATAACAAAAGCATTTTTTCTGTTGTGGAAATTGTCTGATATTTGATATGCACAACATGTTGCTTTTAAGAGAGATTGGACTAGTCAGTGTTGTGCATTGATGTTTTTAAACTAGGGCATTTCTGGACTGAGTTTTTACATAAGTAATTTTTCTTGCAAGTAGGCAGGTATAATCAGTTTTCATGTAGAAGTACTAAGTACAGCATTGTCTAAATGGGTAGTGGTATGTCTTGCAAAAAATAGATAAATTCTATTATAATTTCCTATCTTTTGCTAATTGTAAGAGTATTGGGATATCTAAGTCATAGCTGTTATTAGTAGAGAGAGGAAATTTGATGGTCACTCAGGTGGAGACACATCAGAGTACTCTCCATATCTTGTACTTCTTAATTGAAGTTCATTTTGGTGAGGAAGTGATGACCCCGGTGACATGAGTTGTGTCATTTCTGATGTCTCCAGGACCATTTCTCTGTTTCTCCAGTGTTTGTCTCCCTCTGGTGTCTGTGGTCTCCACCAGAGCTGAGCTGCTGCAACAGCAACTCACCCAAACCAGTCCAAAATAAATCACCTGGAAGGTGAAGCATTAAGTTCTGTTCAGCAGGACAGTAAATTGAAAATAGTGTTTATGAAAAGCCAATATGAAAATAGTGTTAGAAAAGCCAAGTTTATGTAAACAGATTGGCAAGGCAAGTGAGTTCATAAATAGGAGTCCTGATTTCACTGCCTACCTCCTCTATAAATTCATAAAAAACTTCAGGTTTGCTGGTGCATATAAGTCATAAATGAAACCAAGTGTGTCTTGGAAATCTGTATTGACTTATTGTATCTTTCTTTTGCAGGTACCTATTATTAAACTGACAGATTCCTTCACTGAAGTAAAAGTTGATATAAGCTTTAATGTACAGAATGGGGTTAAAGCAGCCCAGCTCATCAAAGATTTTATCAAGGTTAGGCAACACTCTCATGGAACTACACAATGAGTATTTGATAACTTAATTTTATTTTCTGTTTTACTTTGACTGCATCCTTACTAGAGATACACTTTTACTCTGTTGTTTTTTGTTGTTTGATAATGCTGAGGGATAGTCTTAAATTGTAGATATATTGCCTTAAAAAGCATGAAGATAGTAAATTAGAAGAATAAAATATGGAGTAGTTTTAATGGTACAATGATTAAGAAAAATGCACTATTGCCTGTTTTAAGTGTTCTGCTCCTTTAACTGCAGTTCATTGAGCTCTGCACTTCAGAATTTCAAGATGTGAGATAGTCTTCTCACGAAAGCCTGAAGGTGTTTTTGTGTGTGAAAGCATAGAAAATCAAGTTGCCTGGGTTACGTGTGACCCTCTGGCCTTGGGTCAGGGGGTGAGAGGGGTCTGTGCCCCTGGGGATGGAGCAGGAGCTGTGTGTGGCAGCAGGGACAAGAATGCAGCCCTGTGGTACCCCAGCCCAAAGAGCAGAGCAGGTCTGGTGCCAGCAGCTGGGGCAGAGAAGTGGCCAGGGAGGATGTGCAGGCTGTGGCTAGGGCCAGGGTCAGCAGCAGTGTGGGGCAGCATGGACCAGGCTGGCAGTGCAGGGCAGCAGCTCTGGAGCAGAGTGGAGGCACTCCCAGCAAGGCTCCCCACGTGGTGCTTTCCCACAGGGCTGTTCTCCCTGCAGGCTGAGCCAAGGCTGTGCAGCTGTGCCACACCACAGCTGGCCTTGAGCACGGGCAGCTGAGGAGGAGGTGGCACAGGCTGCTCTGGAGGGTCCTTTGTTTGACTTGGAGAAAACTTGGTGTGTTCTTGCCAAGTGACTTTGTTGGTGTTCTTGAGGCACTCTCTATGTAACACTTGCAGGGCATTCTCTTGGGTCTTATTTTATCACATATAACTTCAGTACCTTTCTGAGATGTCATATTTGGAATTAGGCTTGGAAATGCCTCTTTCTCTTCATCCAGGTTGTTTAGGAAATCTGAGGCAGTTGGAGCCTTTATTAAGGGTGTGCAGTTTTCCAAGAAAAATCCCATCTCTAAATTTTGGTATATACTGATATTCAACACTTCAGCTTGTGACTGGAAGTTTTTAATAGTTCAAAATCTTTGGTTAGATAGTTAGGGATCTTCAGTTAGATGGGACTCCCAGTACTCACCATAAGGCTCCTGCAGAGAGGTTCTTGGCAAAATTCTTCTTTCCCTTGAATCTTTTTGCAGTCGCAGACATAGTGATCCACATTTCATCTGTGACACTAAGGAACTTTTTGGCTCTGTGTTGATAAAAGCAGTGATCTTATTAGTCCTCTTTTGCCCCTCCCCTGTGAGGGGTGTACAGAGTGCAGGCCTAGCCCAGCCTCCACTGCTGTCCCAAAGCCGCCTCTTAGGGGAATCCATGCACATAAACCCTTTAAAGGACCAGTTACCCAAAGGTATTTTGCTTTATTGAAGATGTTACCTGGGTGTAATAATTTTGAAGGGCTTTCTTTAACTCTGGGCATCTGAAGTACTTGCAGGACAGAAGTCTCAGGGCACTTTGAGCTACCTCTCAATTGTAGCAAGAAGGTTTTGTTACAGATGTCAGTGTCTCCACAGTTGTTCCTTTGCCATATTTTTCACTTGTATGAGAAAAGTAAGTGTGTGTGTGTATATATATATATATATTCAACACAAATACTTCTGATTTTACAATGTGATAACTTTTTTCTCTTGTTAATATCTGCCACCAGAGTCAAACAGGTAAAATACCTGTGTTGATTGTAGGCAGGGCATTGGCTCTTCTCCACAGTTACTAAAAATGATAGGTTAGATTAATGATTAGATTAATGATAGTTACCTTAAAGGCAAAACACAGTAAAACATGGTTTCAATATGCTCTCCATTGCATGCATGCATCACAGTATTGTAACAGCTTTGTTTTTCTCTTTCAGAAATATCCTGTGTTACCGTTTCTAGTTTTAGTATTGAAACAGTTCCTGTTACAGAGGGACCTTAATGAAGTATTTACAGGTGGAATTGGTTCTTATAGTCTCTTTTTAATGGCTGTCAGTTTCCTTCAGGTAAGTTCAATGGAATCTGTCAATGCCATTGTGCCTAAGGACATCACCTTAAGAAGGAATTTGATCAACCCTCCAGTTTAATAATTTAAGCTATCACTTTTTGGGGTTGCACCCCCTTTTCATTTAAAATTAGATATGTCCCATCTGTCTTCTGTTCCTTCTCTGATGCTGATACTTTTGGTACAAAAGGTGTTTAGAACATCTGTTGGTGTACCAATGCCAGGCACTGATATATATGATTTTGATACCCATGATGCGACGTGTGTCATTCATGGTAAAACAACTTGAATATTGTATAACTTGCTTGGAACAAGTTCCATAAGGTTGGTGTTAGCTGCAGCTGTCCTTTGTGACAGTCCTGATTGGTCTCCAGGTCACACACCCTGTATGTGCTTTCACAAATGCAGTGTAATCTTGGTTCTCTGGATTACTAAGCTGATATCAAACAAAACATCTTTTGCAACTTTCTCTTAAATCTAATAGAACAAAATGCATGAGCTAAATCTATATTGTTGTGCCTGGGAGAAGGAAATACTGAACAAATATGAAGTAGCTGATTTTTGGCTGTATCAGCCCTGTTCTTTTTCCTGAACTAATGTTATGTATAGCTGTGTTTGCAAGTGTATGTCCACACTTTTCCAGACTGTAAATACTCTAAAACCCGAGCCTGGAACTGGAGCTTGGTGTTTGCTGAGTGCCTTTGCAGTTCCCTGCTGAGCACAAAACAAATAAGGGCAACATGCATATAGTTTAAAACCATAATCTCTCCTAATCCATTTTCTTATGTTGAGTAACAGCACTTCCATTTGCTCATTAAAAAATATTTTTAAAAAAGTTAAATTTCATATCTGTTACAACTCTGAGCTGGTTTTGTCCACTCAGACTGCCTCTCAGGCTGTTTCCTTAACAGTAGAGCTAAACTGTGTTTAGCTGTGCACATGAGAAGTCTGTATTTGTATTGCAGACCCAGGTTTGTGAGGTACAAATATCTGCTTTTGCACAAGAACCCTGCCATTAGTGCTGGAAGTTCACTGATTGGACTAAAAGTTCAAATGCACAAAGATTAGTGTTTGACAGCCTTTTTTTGAAGAGGTAATTATGTTATAAAAGTTGTCATAGCATCTTATTTTAGAGATGCAAAACTGCTTAATCAAGGGAAAATACTTTATTTAGACATATCTGTTTTATTTTTTATTTCTGTATTTAGACGTGTTTGCTGTGAAAAAGTGAAGAACTTGAAGTCATAAAAGAATGATCTTTTTTTTCTCTCTTCTTAATAGCTGCATCCCAGGGAAGATGCCTGTATGCCCAATGCCAACTATGGTGTTCTTTTAATAGAGTTTTTTGAATTGTATGGACGTCACTTCAATTATCTGAAGACTGGAATCCGAATAAAGGACGGTGGCTCTTATGTTGCCAAGGATGAAGTGCAGAAAAGCATGTTGGATGGCTACAGACCATCAATGCTGTACATTGAGGATCCATTACAGCCAGGTATCCTCAGAAACCAAAATGGAATAGCACTACTATTAAATGTTTAACAGATGCACTGCAGGATTTTTTTCTCTTCATATATTTTACTTGTACCCTGAGAATTGCTAGTCTGGACTTCTTTACATTTAAATCCCTGTAGATATTTTAAGTTGTTTATGCTAAATAAATAAATAAATTATATATATATATATATATATATATATATATATATATATATATATATATATATATATAATATTTCTGCTTTATGCTAATCCTCTTCTACAAGAGGTGGCTACAGTTAGTTGAGACTTAAGAGCAATTTTAAAAACAGATTACTGTCTCGTGCCTGAAAGGTCATGACCATAGTTTCAATCTTACTCATTTATTTATATTCTTATTTTAAGGTAATGATGTTGGGAGGAGTTCCTATGGTGCCATGCAAGTGAAGCAGGCTTTTGATTATGCCTATGTTGTTCTGAGCCATGCTGTTTCCCCAATAGCTAAATATTATCCTAACAACGAAACAGAAAGGTAAAGTCTCCAAGTCTAAATCTCAAACATTCATTGCTTACATTTTTCTGTCTCTAAAAATTAATTGTGGTGATGGTTTTATTTTGTTTTTTTTTCCTGGTTTGCAGTATATTAGGGAGAATAATTAGAGTTACACAAGAAGTGGCCACATACAGAGATTGGATATCCAAGCAGTGGGGAATGCAAAGCAGAACAGAATCTTCATGTAATGGTGAGTTCTGACTCAGCAGGGATGAGGGAGAAACTTCCTGCACATTTTGCTTGTATAGATTTTATTGTTACTTTTGCCTCACATAAGTCTATGTGTGCATCTTACTAGTAGTTTCTTCTTTATTTTTCAGTATTCATGTCTTTTCATCCAGAAAAGTCAGATTTGTACAAGAGTAAAATGTCCCCATCTTTGTTGTACTGACAATGGATTTGGTTAGTAGAGAGATCTGTAAAGAGTGCTGCTTTCCAAAAAGAGACTTTGGAAAAACTTCCAATTGAAATTACCACATTGTCAGTGTCACACTTCCTTTGTCCTTTAAATATGGACAAGGTTTTAACAAAAATTGCTGGGCATGCTAGTTTAAATCTGAATCCTTAAATACTGCATTTTTAATAGTAATTTTAAAGTCTAACACCAAATGTTTGAGGAAGAAATACTTAAGCCAGGATTCACTATGTAAGTGGAATAAGTCTTTTAAACAGACAAGTCTTGAAATGTCAATCATGATCTTGTTTTTAACAAATCGAAACACAAAATTGAGCCAGAGAACTTGGTGACAATGCCCTTTGGAATCTCCTTAAATCCATTGCCCATCTTCTGACTTCAGCAGCCAGTTGCCACCCTCTCTTGGTGCAGGTGTATCTGCTGTCTGGAACTTTTTTAACTAGAATTAATTTTCATGCTCTCCAGTTAATTTTAGAATGTTTCCTGTCAGAAGTGTTCTCTTGTTAGCGATTAATCAGAGAAGATGTTTCAAGGACCCGTTCTTTTGGCTAGGCTGGGATTTTTTTTACTTGTTTTTAGAAGCTGTGTGAGTGATTTGTCGGCTGGATGTGCTCTGTGCCATTGGAGCTGTGACCCTGCAGGCCCTGAGCTCCCATCACCTCCCTTTTAGCTGCATTTGTGCACAGACATCATGTAAATCTCTACCTCCTAAGTGTCTCATTTCTGATAAAGCAGCAATCAAAAAAGAAAAATAACCCTGTATTAATAACCCTGTGACAGTAAAAGTGGTTGTCTTGTTGATTTAGTTCAGATCTAAGTTCCAACTTTTGTTTTTTTAAGGCAGAGCTTAGTGATATATGAGAGTTCTGTATCTTGAATTTTCAGTGTAGGAAATCCTACAAAGTAATGGGGCTTATTTGGAGTTCATCTGATCCTAGAAGCTCCAGCAGAAGAAAAATTGGAGTTGCTGAGTACTGGGCATACAGAATTTAAATCTCTGTATTTGAGTGCTGTTGAAGTGTGGCATGGAACAATCTACAGCAGCACATCTGAACTTTTTTGCTGCCTTCTTCCACATCTTCTGTCCCTAATTTCCATCTCAAACCATGGGCAGTGCTCAGTGCATTAATGTCCATGTGTTACTGTGGATGTAACATGTATTTTGTATCTTAGGAGCTATATTAAATAACCTCAAGGCAACATGTTTTTGCATTTAAATGTGTGGTGATGCTTCTGTTTTGTTTTTACTAGGTAATGGAGTAACCTTGATAGTAGACACTCAGCAGCTGGACAAATGCAACAATAATCTTGCTGAAGAGAATGAAGCACTGGGAAAGCCTAGAAATAAAACTTCAGAAACACTTAGTAAACATTCTTCAAATTCTTCATCAGGTCCTTTATCATCATCATCATCTACATTGTCCAGCTCTAGTGATGTAGTAAGTACTGGAAGTTTTCTGACTCTGCTTTTTAAAATTTCTTTGGGTTTTTTCCCCTCTGATTTATATTGTCACAAAATACATTTTGGGAGCTCACAATCCTAGTCAATTAATTCATCCAGAATCCTAACTTGCATAAGATGTTAATTCTTATGCAATTTCTACACATACAAGTTGCAGTGTGTTTTTGACACAATACATGTAGAAAGTGAATATATAGACACAAAGTTTCACAGCCCTCTTTTCTCTGGGAAAACTGTATTTCAAAAATAGAACAGACTGGTAATCCTAAGACACATGCTTTAAAAAACAAACAGGCCAAAAGCTTTCAAAAATATCTGTTTGGGAATTTTACTTTAAAAATAAAAGGCAAATCTCAAAACCAGAATCACATATCAATACATCTTTAAATCTGTTTTACTTGATAAGAATTCTGGATTGAAAGAATTTTAATATCTAGTAAAGTAAACAAGTTTTCAGTTTTGTCCACTGTTAACTTTATTTTTAAAAGAAAATTCACTTTTAGAAATACTCACTCTTAAGAAAAGCTCACTAATCCTTTACATTTTCCTGAAGGATTCTGATGGAACACCTTGCAAAACCTCTAAACAGTTGAGTTGTCGTCAGTCTACCACAAACAGAGTGGGGTCACAAGAAGTGTCACTGGAATCCTCCCAGTCAAGTGGGAAAACACAAAATAGCCAAACAGCCAATACATCCAGCAACACGAACAAATCTCAGGTTTGTGAAATGTTTGAAAACAACAACTGTGTAGATTATTTGAATATTACACATATCCTCCATGGAAGGGTAATTTGTTCTGGAAAGGGAACACTGCATTTTTCACCTCCCTTTTGCCCCATTAAAAATCTCCCAGCACTGATTGTATCTAAAGCCACCTGGTTCTCTGTTAAGCTTGCACAGATGAATTTGCAACCGTGGCTTTCCCAGCTTTAAAAGAGATGAAGTTGGTCTGACTTGTACACCAAATTTGCCAGAGGTGTTCAGCTGTGTTGCACCCATTTCCTCCTTTGCAAAAAGCACACCAGCCAAGTTTTGATTGCAAAATATGAGAGATGAGGTGTGCCTACACTCAGTGAAAGCAGTTCGCAAAAATGTGTGTTTAAAACTCTGACTGACTGCTCTTTTAGCTGTTGATACTTGTTGCTCTGTCTTCCACTAAGGGAGGTGAAGATTCTTTGTGATAGATGACATTCACCCTCATTTTCCCCTATGGCCAAACATCCTTATGATGACAACTGTCAGAACTTATACATTTAGGAGATTTTCCAACTGAGGAATGCTTCAGTATTCTGAAAATATTTTATGCCTCTATATACAGTATACCCTGGATATATGCAGTTTAAATTCTTACACTTTTTCAGAAATTGGGTCTTTATGTTTGAAACATAGTCCACAACCTTCTGGAATTCTTTCCTTGAAAATAATTCTGAAGACATGCCTCTTATCTGCTGATGATTTGTCTTCTAACAGGACAATTCACACACCTGGTCTTGGCTGTGCTATGGGTGTGTGTTTGTATTATTGGGCAGAGCTAATTCCAGGCTGGAACGTGCATGCCCATGATCTCGTCTCTGAAAAGATGGGGTATGTCAGATCATGGGCATGCACAGATTTGAGCAATCTTCCTGTGCTGTCTTAGATTATGGACATTTCTGTAAAATACCTTTATACTTTCCAAAATTCCAAGTGCTCTGCCCCTCTTGTTAGGGGCTAGAGATGAACATTTGTTTGCAACCACCCGGGTGGGAGATTGGCCCTGCAGTGCTGCTGTCCCAGGTTCCCTCTGCCACGGCAGGTTTTCCAGGCTGTTCTCAGGGGTCAGCGTGCTGGTTGTGCAGGAGCAGGGCTGTGTGACTGCCATGCCTTTTCCCACTGCAGGGATTGCTGATCACGTTCTCTTTCCTCCACAGCACGGATCCGCACGGTTATTCCGCTCCTCTAACAAAGGCTTCCAAGGTCCAACAAACTCAAGCCATGGTACCTCAGTCACGAACAAACAGCACCAAGGCAGCAAATCACACCATCAGTTTTTCCACGGCAAAAAGAGGAAACACAAGAGGGATGCAGCTCTGTCAGACCTTTGTAGATAGTTGACTACTTTAAGACTGTTCTTCTGTGTGCAATGATCTCATGCTACAGGATAGTTTGATAGTGACTCCTTGGATCTCTTCTGGAGCTTCAGACTGTTCAGACATAGATTAGCAACTGCATTTTTTTTTCCCAGCTCGCCACGGAACGGAACATGAAGATTGATCACTGCAAAAAAACAAAAAAAAGAAAAAAAAAAAAAAAAGAAAAAAATGGAAAAAAAAGGAAAAAATTAATTTTTTAAAATGAGGAAAAAGGCTGCTCATTTGATAAGTCATATGCTACAACAGGGTCATTTAGGATATAAAAGCTTGAATGTAAAATAAATGTATTTCCCATCAGCTCATGCTGACCTGTAGAGATAGTACTCAGTGTGTCTAGGGGGTGGTAACAAACAAATAAAACACAAAAAATAGGAAAAAAAAGGCAAAAAATTGTATTTTGAGGGAAACCCAGCCTTTAAAGGTGAAAGTAATTTGTGCATGATTTTTTAATTATTTTTGCATATACTTACCATTTTATTGTGTATATATAGATGACCATATAGGAAAACTGACATTTGTAATAGTGGATTTGTTAATACTTTTTACATAACATTACTGTTTAAATTGTAAACATAAATTTTTCTCAGGATTAGTTTGGAAAATAATCTGAATTGTCATCTTAACATCCATATAAAGAGACATTACTAGTTGTATTGCTCAGATTTTCTTTTCTTGGCATTTGGAAGATCTCATAGAACTTTTGATCTGCAAAAGCTGTTCCTCTGAAAGAAAGGTTTATGGTGACAAATGAAGATTTTCATTTGTATAAAGTGTACATGTACTTTGTGTAGACACTGAGCTTGTCATCTCTGAGAAGTAACCTTCACCTTGTTTTCTAGAGTGCCATCATTTCAGGCAATGGGGTTTTATAGTTGCATCCTTCTCTTCCTCCCCTTAGTGGTCTCTCCTCGACCCTTCCTTCCTTTTTTTAAGGAAAAATAAAGGGCCACTTGGGGTTTGGGGGGGTTTTTTGGTTTTTTGTTTTGTTTTTTGTTTGTTTTGGTTTTTGTTTGATTGATGGTGATGATTTTTTTTTTTTTTTTGTTTTTTGTTTTTTTTTTTTGGTTAAAAAAAAACTAAACAACAAAAGTCAATTTGTTACAGACATTTGCATTCCTGGGCTGCTTTAATCCCATGCCTCCTTGTTTGTGCCTTTCCTCCCCCTTCCAGGTCTGGGTTTTTTTGTCTTTTATATTTTTGCTAACTCCTGTAGGAGATGATAACTGTTGAAGCTTTAAGTAAATTTTACAATTAAAGTATTTTTTTCTCACTCCCCTCTTAGGCATTTTTATATATACACTTAATTATTAAAAACAAAACAATTTCAAATAATGAAATATACTTTATATTGCCTTAAAGACCCAAACCTTTCATATCTCCTAATATTTCTTCATTGACCTAGTTCTCATTTCATTGAAACTCCACACGTGTGAGGTTCAGTCACATCACAAGTCTAGGTTGCAGTACCTTTGATGCCATGAATGTGAATGAAATGGAAAATTGCACTCACAGGCATAGTTTGGAACAGGAGTGGGGACACTTCAGTGCTAGAGAGTTAAGTGGCATTTACTTTCACATATTTCTGTAAAGAGGAGAGTCTGTACTTGGCATACCTGGCTGTATTAAATGCAGCAGTTCTGAGATGATGCTTTTATAAAAAGTACTGTTAGCTTTGAGAAACTTTTTATATACATTTACAGAATACTACAGACCAACCTGACCTTTATGGGCACTAATGAGTGCAATGATTTTTAAAGTAAAATGAGACCAGAACCAATGTTATCACTTAAATTAATAAACATTTTCAATGTGTTAAAGTGTTTTACTTCAAAAAGGAAAATATATATATATATATATTCCAAAAATACAGCAAGTCATAACATTTACTCCAACACTAAGCTTACGTGATGTTAATTTGACAATTTTTTTTTAATTTTTAGAGTCATATTTTAATTTGATCAGATAATTTTATCAAGATGTTCAGCTTTTCTTCATAGAAACTAGTGAAAGTTGTACCACATTATGCATAGTCACTATTTATTTTGTTTTAGATTATTGTGAATGTGTAGACTTATGTTCACCGCTTAGGGAACAATTATTTATAAATTATATTAATCCAGTATTGTTAGCTGCTATTAGCAAAACTGTTCCAAAACTTAATACTTGCAAAGATCTGTATCGCATTTACCACACTGAAGTGTTTTTAAAAGAATCACCCTCATTGTTGAAAGCAAATGTACTCCTAGGGTGCAGATATTAGTGTTCCAATAAGCATGTGATAATTTTAAGGTGGTGGTAGCGGGAAGATAATCTTGATTCCATTGGGAATCTTAGGTTTGCCTCAATTTATGGTTTTCATAAATTTAATGGAAAAAAGCTTTTCCTGGACTGCTCAAGTTTCTTTTTGGTAAACAGTATCTTTCTAAAAGAAAAAGAAAAAAAAAAGAAAAAAAAAAGAAAAAAAAAAAAAGCATGAAGGAAAAATTGAGGTATTTTACATTGCCTCAAATGACCAGCATTGTATTCATAAAATACTGTATATCTTGCAAAACTTTATTTAAACGGAACAGTTGAACTGTTCGTTTTTCAATCTGAAGTAAAATACTTTCAAGACCTTTTAGTTTGCCTGCTCATTTGTCTTGTACATTTCATCTCTGTATTTGACTCAAGTCTAATTCCTTTTTGAGTTTCAATACTTTTGTGAAGATTTTGTGAATATATGAAAAAAAAATAAATGTTTAATCTAACTACTGCAGTTTATCACCATTCTTGACACCCTGTCTTCCCCTTCAGAGCACTGTGGAAAGAGTTTCTCAAGTAACATTTTTTGTAGGATCAGGGTCCTTCCCCAGCTGACTTCTGGGCCCTCTGCCTGGAGTTTGGAAGCTGATTTTGTTCAGGTGGCCCTGGTCTGCTGGTCTTCCTTTCAGGAAAGCTGGAGCAGAGTCTGTAAGCTTGGGAATAAATGGAAGATAATACATGTGTAATGATTTCTTAATGTATGATCTTTGTCTAATTTTCATCCTCAAATACACAGGAAGCTTATGGAAGGATGCATTTTCCTTGTCTTCTGAAATCAGCTGTGGGATGGTGTTGCAGCTGCAGGGCAGCAGCTGCTCAAAGCTGCCATGCTGAGGGGGTTGTGTAGAACTATTCAAGAGTTAATTGGATTTACTGGCAGCTAAAATCCATGTTCAGCAGTTCCTGAAGCACAGCTGATGTTACTGAAGTGTGTTCTTGTCCTTCCCTGGGAGACGTGCACATACTGCAGGTTCTGGTACTTTTCCTTCTGGTGCTCCACTGCACACCATTGGAAGTACATAAATAATCTGGAATGTTTGTATATTGTCCTGTTTGGCATTAAATTGATTTGCTGAGACTCTTTCGATTAAAAAGAAAATTGATCAGATAGTGTTTGTGGTTAAAAATGTATGTATTTTTTAATTGACAGTCTTCTCTCTTGTGGCAGAAAAGAAGCTGAAATGTAACTAAATCTTCCTGTTTGTGAGACATGATTTCTGTTTTGTCAGAATTTACAGCTCAGGTTTTGAAATACTAAATCCAAACTTGTTTTCCTAGAACTAAATCTTTAGAAAATAATTGTAGTCCAGTGGCTGGTGACAACTTTTTTAATGTCCTTTCAAAATGGACCTTTTCCATTTTATGTTTGGAGTCATCATGAGTATATCTTGAAGTGAGCAGCTGGTTAGAGAATAGTCTTACCTGGAAAATGCATTGTAAATAAATGCAGCCAGCCATTTGACATCTTGATGGATGCTAAAACTCATGATAGATCTTAAAACAGAACGATTGACTACAACTTTACTTCGTAAAGAGTAAAAACCATAGGAGATAAAATGTGCCTTTGTTGGGAATCTTGGCCATGCTCTTGGCAATAGCCAGCTCAGAGGTGGCCTGTTCCATTTGCTCCTTCCTGTAGCAGTGCAGGATATGGATGAAACAAGGCTAGAAAAAGAATTTTAATTTTATTTTGCTGTAAGTTAATTGCTGAAAGCTGATGGGATCCTGAAAATCATTTAAGTACACCTATTAGAAGGGGAAGATGAAAAATCTTGGGTGTCCTGTGCATAAAAGGCATTTGGAGGAATGCCATCTTTCTGCTTCCAAGGTGCATGGAAGTGAGGTGCTGTGGGGTTCTGGTGGGTCCCTTTGCTCAGGCACTGCCTTGGGATACCAAATGACCTCAGCAGTGAATTCTTGCAGGTGTTTCTGCTCTGTAGCAGGTCTAAATAGCTCTTGGCATTTGAAACTTGCTGCATTGAGTTTCTGAATCCTTTTTCAACTCTGAGCCCACCCTTTGGTTTTTGGTGCTAAATGTGACATCTTTCAAATGCTGTCCAACAAGTTATAGGGAAGCACAAAGGGGATGCAGATGATTAGTGCTTTAAGAAGGGTATTTCCTGCTACTATAGCAGCTCTTTAAAGGAAAATAGACCAAAAACCCTTTGATTGAGCAGGCTGAGGTAGGAATACAACCCCTTAGCCCTCACATATCCATATTTAAATTATTCCATGTAAATTATTTGACAATCTAATGTTGGGATGTGAGGCTGATTGTTTTAGTGTTTCTGTATAATGAAGTCCTACTTTCCCAGAGTGCAAACCTCTGCTAGAAAAAAACACTTGACTGTGTGCAAGAGCTGGCTTGTAAAGAATGCATTTGTGTGGTGGTAGAGAAATCTGAGGAACCATGAGTGCAGAATTGGTGAGTGCTTTGCTTGTTTAAAATAAATAAAATGCTCTTGTGCGGGTATATGAAAAGACCTTTGCTTCTGTATGAAGCAATGTTTGACTCTTGAGCTTAAAGATCATTAAGCAATCAAATGCTTCTGAATAGCTGCTAGTGAAACTAATCTGCACTCTGGGCTGCATTTTCCCAGGTCTAAAGTTCATTTGTTGTGCTAGATTTGGTGACAGCGAGATCTGAAAATAATCCTGGTTCAAATTGCTCATTTATGCTGCCTGGCAAAAATATCTGTTCTGAACTTTAAGCTACCATCTTAAAAAAAGCCAAAATCCCCAAACAAATACATCTTCCTGGTCTGTACACAACATATTATTGCACCAGCAATGTGAAGAAATATTTTTTTTAAAAATAACATGATGTGGTTGAGGTGAAATGTGCATTAATGGTTGCTGTTTGCATTTCCCTCCTCCTGTGACCTATTTCCAAACAGGACTGTTGCTCATTCTTAGAATAAATAGGAGACTGATTAAGGCTGGGTTGGGGTTTTGTCCCTCTTCACTAAAGTGGATCTTGAATCAAGCTGCTTTGTGGTTGCCTGGTGATCAGTAACTATGAAAAGACATTCTCGGTCAGAAAAATCAATGGCTTACCCAACAGCAGGTAGAAATCTTTCATATTGTCTTCCTTCAATGCATGTTTGCTTTTCCTTGTCAAAATTTTTCATGGCGCGTGGGAGGAATAACTTATAAAATAATGTAGTATTTCTATAAGATTCTTTTCATCCCAAAGTGTCTTACTAACCTGATGTTATGATATCAATTTTATCCGTCAATATAATGTCACAAAGCATGATTGCTGACAATTTCAAGTGTGTCTGATCTGCAGTGTATGCCACCTCCTGAATCGCTTCTGTGCAGTGTTTAAGCCACCAACTCAATCTACAAAAGGTAGTTTGAAGGCTCTGGCTTTATAATGTTTTTTGAATGCAGGCAGTAGCACCTTCAGATAGTGGTAACTACACACAGAATCCCACTAATCTAAGGGTAGAACTGATAAAAAGGAAATTTGTTGCAAAGAAATATTGGGACAGTGTTAGTAGGGTGGAAAGCCAAGGGGGTAAGGGCAGTGCTGGCTCCAAGGGAGAGGCTGCCCTGTCCTTTCCTGTCGTGCCCAGGGGCAGAGACCACGCTGCCCTGCACCTGCCCTCCTGCACCAAGGGCTTTGTAACTAGTCAGCACTTCTGAGCTCTTCAGGTGAGTCACGCAGTGGTCTGTCAGAAGCAGAACAAACTTCTTGGGGAGTACAGCCAAATACAGACATTGGGAATCCAGAAGCTGAGGCATTAATGTGAAAAATAAACCCAACCTTTGTAGTTACAGAGAACACTGGTCTGGTAATTTTACCTGGCATGGACAGTCTGATTTTTAAAAAAACTAACCAAAGCAACACCTAAATCTTTAAATGAATTACTGCACTTAATTTCTATTGAATAAAGTGATACTTCATGGTAAAATTTTAGAGGAGTATTTTTAAAGTAAAAGCTATAGAAAAGAATAAGTCATGAAATAATGCAGTTCTATAGTTTCTGTATTATGTAACTATTTTGCTAATTATTACATTTAGACAAAAAACCTGTCCACAAAAACCCAGTAGTTGTGAAGTATAATTACTGTCTTTGGACATTTGTGAAAGTCTAATGTTCTGGTGCTGCTTAGTGAGGGAAAACTATAATAGACAATTGTGATGACCTGGTGAAACACTAAAAGGACATAAATTAGGACTGATGTTTATTTCTCAAATGTCATTATTGGAAAGTTGTTCGTTTTCATTTCTTCTTAATGTCTTCATCAGTGTCTCAGTTTTTACAGGCTTTTCCTACCGTGGTGCCTCATCTGGCCTGCACAGCACAGCACATCACACCTGTCCTGCATCCCAAACTGGCTGCTGGCCTCCTGGAGATTAAATTTTATGAGCTTCATGGATTCTTTTTAAAGAATAAAGAGTATCCATTTTGGATACAGTCCTGTTTGAAGCTAGCCAGGTTTCTTTCCCAGTTCAGTAGTTTATCCACATTGAAAAAATTTTTTGTAATGCCAGTACAACCAACTATCATGTGGACATTCTTAAGCACCAGACAATCCTTACCTCATGGAATTAATCACTGCCCAGCTGATTTCAGTTAATAATGTGTTGTACTGAAAACAAATGTAGTGAAGATACAGAATGAACAATTTTAATGTTACTATGTCAAAAATTCTAAGATTTTATTGCAAAGGAGAGAAATCTTTGCTGTTGGAAATTTGAGGTTACACTTCTGCCTTACTCTAAGAATCACCACAGCCTGGTTTTGTTGAATTTAATGGGAGTTCTTCCACTGATTTCACTGATAGCAAGTAGGACTCTGTGATTTCAGGATATTAAGAAAGTATTTTCCACTTTAGCCCCTCTTTGGTTTGGCGCAGTTATTATATTGGTTTGTTTGAAATTACCAACTGCATGGAGGAAAACACACTATGTTTCTCAGCATAGAGGAAAATAAAGGGAGGGCTATGTTTTTCTTTGTATTATCTTTTTCTTTGTATTATCTTTTTCTTTGTATACTCTTTTAAAATCCCCATTGTGATCTAAATAAACTAATCTTCAAAAAGTAAGCTACTTCCGAAAGATCAATGAGATAATATGAAAGGCTACATCCTCAGGTAATAGAAATAAATTTTACCTCATTGTTTTCACTGTAGTAGGGCTACATTGATTTAATCAGATGAAGGTTGTCCACACACTTTTAAAACTGATTTGTTACAGGGATGAGGGGGTTTGAGTTTGTTATGTTGTTTTGGTTATTTTTTTTTTTTGGTAAATCCATGTTTCCTAGTGGATTCTTTTAGAACTTTGTGTTCTACAATTGTATTCCAATTTACGTAAGAGCATTTTCTCCTAATAATATGCATTGTCCATTTGTTCCTTATTTTTTCCAAAGTATTCTTCTTTTCTTTCCAGTATAGAAGTTATACTAATGCAGGTTACTAATGCAGAGATACTGAAAGTGCAAATTGAAAACAGTTAGCTAAATAGTTTTATCATTTACTGTGAACATAAAACGATCTGTTCTTTTCTGTGTTCTTTCAATCAATAGCATCTTCCATTTTGTGACAAGCTCCACCTGCAGTGTTAGGGCCCCTAATAGGGAAATGGCCTTCTTTTCATTTATTTTCCTTTCTTGTGTAACTTACCAATTAACAAAAAGAGTGACTCCTCAATAAAGACCATCTAACAGTTTTCTAGGAAGCCACAGATCGGGTCCTCTGTCGTTGTTGAGAGTAATTAAATTTCTAGAAGAAAATGTTCCATTTTATTACAGGTCAGCTTGAGTATACAGAAAGATTTAAAGTTCAGGCTGATGTATAGCCCTTGGTTCAGTACAAATCACACCTGCAAGTCAGGTAAAAAGGTTAAAGCAATTAACCAGCCACAGATTGTTCAAGGAATAGTGCATTTTCTTGTTCTGAAAATAGATAGAATCTTAAGCATGAACAGGAGAGGAGATGCAGGTGTTTTTTTGTTTGTTTGTCCAAGAATTCAAACACAACTTCCTAGCCCAGGTTCTGGAGCTGCAAGTGATGGGACTTGTATTCCTAAGTCCTTCAGTTCCTCTAGGAAACTCTGCATGGGCTCCTCAGTCACACACTTTTTTGCACTCTTGGTACCTTCCCTAATTATCATTTCCCAGTGCTGTGAACTTGAGCTAAACTGTTCACTTGAGTCTTTCTTTCTTTGTTGTCCCACTAACTTTAATGAAGGCTGGAGTGCTAGAAAGCACAATTATCTTTCCAAGTCAGCCAAGAGCCTTTGACAACTTTAAAGCAAATAACAAGAGAGCTGAATAGCTTTCATGTCCCCAGAGAAACATGTATGACATCTATTGCTCTGCTTAGAAAAAGCAGCAAATTATTCCCCAAAGTTTGGTCAATTAATCCAAAAGCCGAAAGTGCAAACCACAATACAGCAGTGAAACTCTGCCTTCTCTTTGGCCAGGCTGATGCAGTGAGATGCTCATGCATTTAGCAGCATAAACCTAAGAGTCTTCAGCAATTGATTCTAATATTGCCCTGAAAATAAGGGTGACAGCAATGTAGCAGCTCAAAACAGTGTCCTCCTACATCCTTCCTAAGCATGTCGTGTCTAGCAGGTTGGGATTGTTCTATTATTAGATATCTTTACAGGAAATAGCAAATAATTTACTCAAGTTGTTTGTCTCATTCTCTAAATTGATCAGTGGCCAAAGAGAGTGGAGTGTGTGCGGATGCACACTGGTAAATAGATGCTAAATCTCATCCAAAACAAACAATTTTCTAATAAATACTTCCTACTGTAGAGTTCATTTAAAATATTTCATTTCTGTCTTTCTGAATCAGAATCATGAAACTAGTGATGAAAAACAGAAATTATGGTTGTCTTGGTCACTGTTTCTGGGTATTTGAGGAACTACAAAAAGGCAGCATGGTAAAGCATGCTTCCCAACCCATGCTGCAGTGTTGCAGGACCTCAAAGGAGTATTTAAAAGGAGTGAATATATTAAAAGTCTACTGCTAATTTTGCAAGTACAACTTCACATATTGTGGTACTTTATACAATGTCTACCCCACAAAAGAGTCTGCTCTATATTAATTTTCAAATTTTTCCTAAAGGTTTAAAAGAATACTTTCTGAGGTTATAAATATATTTCTGATTTGCTTCTGTCACATATTTATTTGGTCAGCAACCACTTCATGAGTCCTAACTGACTCATTTATGGGAACTACTGAAAATCTGAATGTTGAAACATTTTGCAAATAAAATTATTTAGAACTAAATAAATAATGAACGCACAAACTGAAGGCAGGTTCAACCCACGGTGACTTTCTAAGAAAAATGTAAACCCCTCACATGAGAATTATACTTGAAGTTTACTGTGTTTTTCTATCTCTGCTTCTTTTTAAAATAGTAATCTTTCTCTGTCTCATAATGATTCATGACCCTGGATATTGTAGCAATTTACACTGAAGCACACATCTGAATTGTACAAAACAGGCTCCTGTAATGCTCTTTAACTCACTTTGCAGATACATTTGTTTTAAACATCCTATCTACAAATAACTTACACAGAAAACTAAAAATTTTGTTTTATTAGATTTTTATCAGAAAATATGTTGCATTTTAACAAAATCTCTAAAAGTATTTATGATATTGTTAGCCAGTTAAATCTTGAGAAAGATTGGATTTGTGTGTTTAATACTCTGACTTCATACACTCAATATGTACATATCATTGTAGAGCTGTTGGATATTTTCTAAGCAAGAACTTGAAACTAATAATGGTTGCTTGTCTGTGAAGAAAACTTTCACAGAAGCAAATACAACCCTAGGGATTGCTGTACTCAAATTTGGACATTTCAGAAGGACCTCCAGTGAAGGACTACATATCCACAGTATCTGACATTTACAGCTACCTCACATGCATAGGAAATTCATTTTGGATTAATTTACAAGGGCAAAAAGTTAAGCCACTAAAAGCACAGGTGAGATGGTGACACTGCTCACCAGGACAGAGCCCCGTGCCTGGGTGGTGGCGCTAGCAGGCTCCGGCAGCGCCGGCTGCTCTCCAGGCAGGGGTGGTAGCACCTGCTAGTGAGAGCCACCCTGGCTGCCCTCGGCTGCCGGCGCTGAGAGAAACCTCAGCAGCACTAAAAAGAACGGGGGAAGTCTGTATGGAACACGTGCAGGAGGCAGTGAGCAGGATATTAATTTCCATATATTGGGGTTTTTTTCTTTTACATTTTTTTTTCTTTCTTTTTTTTTTTTTTTTTTTTGCTAAAAAGATGTTACAGTAATTGCTGATAGTTTAAGAGTAATCTACACAACAATGTACATAAAGCACTTGGAATGCTTTGGAGCTGCTGCCATTAAAAAGCCCTACAACGTCAGCAGTCGTGTTGAATCATGCAGGAATTTTAGATCTTACTCTGGGATAGCAAATTCTTTTTGTGGGTATACAGAAATAATGTTAACTAATCTGTGTACTCGGAAGGTCCACAAAATTCTGATGAAGTGATAAATTGAGTCCATCTGTTCTGAAACTACTCCATTTATGATCTCAGCAGAACAATGTATTTTCCATTTCCTGCAGTTTTTGAAATGTTATTATCTAATCCAACGTCCAGTGAAGACAATTCTTTTAAACAATAATTTTACTGGAAGATCCTTCTTCTTTCCCCTAAGAAATGGTCTAAGCAGCCTGTGTGCTACTTCCATCTGAATGCTCCTCTAATTTCTGAGTGCTTTTGGACACTAGGTCCAAAACAGGAATGGGAGGACCAAGGTATGATTAGGTACCTTGCCCAAGACTGCACGTAGGAGTGTTGTAGGGCAGGGTTCAGAGGAGCAGAGTCCAGCTCTCCTGCTGCTCAGTCCTGTGCCTCAGGTACGTAACCACTTCTCCAGCTGTATTCCTTATCTATTGTCTCACATAGCTGAAACTGGATTTAAATTCCTTCCCAAAATTCAGCCTGAAATCATCCTAATAGCTGGGCAGTCTCAGACAACATAGCCTTTCCCATTTTCCCAGCAATGTTGGAACAGGAGCTCAGAGAGTCAGGCTTGTGATGTGTGCCCTGAGCTGCTGCTCCCTCTGAGAGTCACCTGAGCACATCACTCGGGCCTACGGAGAGGGGAAAGCACCAGCTGGCTGGCAGGGCACAAATACAAACTGTATTTGGTTACTAAGGTATTGCTGCGGTCATGCTACGTCCATGGATGACTAACACACGGCTGTGGCTGCAGGTAGCCAGGCACACACCTGCCTGCCATGGGCTGTGTGCGGTTGCTAGTGACTAACAGCTCACCAGATAAGCTTAATCCAAAAATCCATGGAAATCAGCATTTCTTTCTGCTGCCTCCAGTGAGCTTTGCATTGGACTTGAAGTGTGTGGAGCCAGGCTCCGTCTGAGTTAGTGGCCATATGTTGGAGGCTTGATGCTCTGAGGCATCACTGCCAGCCCGTGAGGGTCCCAGGGAACAGTCTGGGGACCCAGTGGGGCACAGGGGGCCTGTGGCTGTGGGGTGGCACAGCCGGGTCCCTCAGTGGAGGACAGGAAGCAGGCCAGTGCTGTGGGATGGCAGTGCCAGATCCCTCAGAGGAGCACAGGGAGCCTGGCGCTGTGGGGTGGCAGTGCCAGGTCCCTCAGTGGGGCACAGGGAGCCCGGTGCTGTTGGGGTGGCACGGCCAGGTCCCTCAGTGGGGCACAGGGAGCCCGGGACTGTGGGATGGCAGGACCAAGTCCCTCAGTGGAGGACAGGGAGCAGGCCAGCACTGTGGGGTCGTGGCCGGGTCCCTCAGTGTGGCACAGGGAGCCCAGGGCTGTGGGGTGGCAGCGCCAGGTCCCTCAGCGGGGCACAGGGAGCCCAGTGTTGTGGGATGGCAGGGCCAGGTCCCTCAGTGGGGCACAGGGAGCAGGCCAGTGCTGTGGGATGGCATGGCCAGGTCCCTCAGTGTGGCACAGGGAGCCCGGGGCTGTGGGGTGGCACAGCCGGGTCCCTCAGTGGGGCACAGGGAGCCCGGGGCTGTTGGGGTGGCATGGCCAGGTCCCTCAGTGGGGCACAGGGAGCCCGGGGCTGTGGGGTGGCATGGCCGCTTCTCTCATGTGCAGCCCGGCCAGGTCCCTGGTTCCCGGGTGCTGCCTGCCTGTGACGAGGTGCCAGAACCACTACGGCAGTAGCCAGATGTAAAAAAGTGGCTGTAAACTTTTGTATTTTTCAGAGTCCCGGGCAGAATTCTGTTTCCACCGCTGCACATCGTGAACGCTGATGGGGGGACACACGGACTCCCAGGCTGTGCGGGACAGGGCACTGCAGACGCAGAGCCGGGGAGCGCTGAGGGGGGAGCGCTGACGATGGGGGAAGCCCCTCACGATGTGGGGAGCCCCTAACGATCGGGGGAGCCCTGACGATGTGGGGGAGCCCCTCAGGATGTGAGGAGCCCCTGACGATGTGAGGAGCCCCGGACGATGTGGGGGAGTCCCTGGGCCGTCCCCCGGCGGGGCCGGCGGCGCTCCCGGAGCGGGAGGAGAGGCAGAGCAGGAGGGGCGATGCCGCCGCGGTCCCGCCCTCGCCGCGCCGGGGAGGCTCCGCGGGCCCCAGAGACACGTCGGGCGGCGGCGGCAGGAGGAGGAAGAGGAGGAAGAGCAGAGCCCGGTCCAGCCCCGAGCCGCTGCCTGCTGCTCTTCGCCGGCCGCAGGTGAGAGCGCCCCGGGAGTGAGGGCTCGGGGGTCGCGGAGCGCGGCAGGAGGAGCCGAAGGCTCGATAGGTTTCCCGTCTAATGGTTATTTACCACCTCGTATGGCACCACTTGATACACTTGGGAACGGCGAACAAATGTTGAGGCCCGTAAACCTTTTCTCCAAGTTTATTTCGCTCAGAAAAGGCGGATTTAGTAAATCTGCGAGGCCTGAGTATTGGCACATGAATGGAGAAGTTGGGGGTGGTCTTCTACGCTCTAAAGCCAAAAGCTGGCTTGGTTTTAGTAGAGGGAATTTTAGATCTTTTTTGGATTGCACTTTTTAAACACAATAGGGCTTTAAACTGTTGAAGGAGGTACTTAAATACCAGTGAGAACTTGAAATATCAGGAGTTTGGGTTGTTCCTTTTTGCAGAAGTTTGGTTTGTGTCTTGTTTTACTGCTGAATAGGTGAGTTATTTCTAATCTCCATGGGATGTGTTATGGTATTTTTATAACAAATATTAATAAAGGGATTAAAACACTTTAAAACATGTAGTTCAGCATTGGGTCTGTTGCTGGGCTCTGATGTTTGCCATTGGCGGGTGAAGGATATCTGGGACAGGGACATGTCATCACCAGTGACCCAGGACTAGACTCAAGTCTGTAAAGCCTGAGACTTCTGTCATAAGCACTAAGGATGTGGTCAGCACAAGTGCTGAGAACTGGGCAGAGACACTTTGAAACCCTTTTTGGACACACAAAGTAAATATGCAGCGTAGTGTTTGAATTTGGTTCAGCACAGAAGTCTGATTTTCTCCTGTCATATGTCTTATATTTTATTTATATTACTGAGAGCCTGACACACTTGGTTGTGGCCCAAGACCATGCTGTGATAAGTGCTGTGCAAATACAAGGTGGGGAAAATCCGCACAAATGTACCTAAAAACTTTGGATTTGATTCTGAAGTGGTTGAGATTTATTATAGGAAATCAAGCATCTAGGCACTGCAATATGAAAATTCTTCATAGTGGGAAATAGGCTGTAAATGTACCTGCTTTTGGTAGAAATTCATGGTGGAGAAGTTCAAAGGGTGGTGATTTTTTTTGTTTGTTTGGTGGGGAGGTGGGGGGTGTTGTTTTTTTTTTTAATAGGAAAGAGTGCCCTAGGAGCACTCTTTAATAGGGAAGAGTGCCCTTCTAAAAGGAACTCATCTCAAGGGAAAAAAAAAAAAAGAAGAAAGAAAAAAGAAAAAACAGGAAAACTTGTTTACTTGATGTCTTTATGTCTAAAAAGGAAAATTACTATAAAGAAATTCTGTAGCTATTATATATTTTGAAAACTAATAACAACACTTTCCAATACTACTTTTAAGCAGGATTCCAGGAGAGCAAGAGAAAAACTCCAGGAGGGCTTAATGCTTGTGTCTAGGTCAAAAATAAATATTTTTTTTGTTTGTTTGTTTAGGTATCCTGATCTTTCAAGGATCTATCCTGATCCTGATCTGGAAGGATTTTTATGATCCCCTGTAGGTAGAAAAAGAATGTGTTGAGGTGTATTTGCCAAAGTGACCACACCTGGACAGTCTCCCCTCTCCAGAAGTGTGGAACAGACACGGAGGGGTGTGTGGAATACCTCTCTCAAAACAGTAAGCCAGTACGGATTTCTGATGGCCATTATGGCATGTTAGTTCTGCTTCCAGAAGCCATTAGTAACAGCAATTAGGGTCATTGGGGGTTCTTGTAAAGCAGCCATTAAACTTCTTAAATTTTTCTTAATGAAGCTAATGTCAACGCCGTTAGGGGAAAACAAGGGAGAGACTTCATTCCCTAATGTATGTGGGTATTCCCTAATGTGTGTCGGTATTTGTGTCCTCACGGCCCGTGCTAAGTGAAAGAGCAGGTGCTGCTGCACAGCTAATTAGTTTAAGGAGTAAGCCTAGGGGTGATGATCGCTGTTTCATGTCAAGGTGGGTGTTTGTGTAATTGCCAGTTGCTCTTAGATTAAAATAATAGAAAGAGACAGTATTCCCCATGGAATTAAAATAAAATCTCTACATTGAAATCTTAGATTTATTCTTGTGTTCCACCTTCGACTTGGGTGTAACATTACAGAACTTAGCAAAATTGCTTGTTCTAACTTATTATGGAGTTTGTAAAATATAGGGTGAAATATTTCACCCAGTTATTGTTCCCTCAGTCTTACAGTCTGTGCTGAAGCTACGTTTTATCTTTCTAAGGATAAAAAGGAAAAAGGATCCAGACTACTTGGATTTGTTCCAGATTAATACAATGCACTCAGCATCTGCAAAGCTTCTGTATTGCAAGTGTCATTTGGGATTTTTCTTTATAGAAATACCCACTCTTTTTGTGTAAATTGAGGAAAGTTTTACTGCCCTGGGAGGTCGGGCTGGGGGCTGAGGTGTGCAGGGCCAGCAGAGGGATGGCAGGGATGGTGTCAGGGAGGCTCGGGGGGGCTCTGGGGAGCCGCTGTCCCTCACTGCCCTCCCCTGTTCTTCGCTCTCCGCCACCAGCTGAGCCCGCGGGCAGCTCCGGACACCTGGGCACCGCCACAGCCTTACAGACCTTCCTTAACCCCGCGAGGCTCTCCAGGTGAAACCTGGCACCTGCCTGAGCCAAAGAGCTTCTCCTTCCCTAGTAAAACCTGTCAATATTCAAATTGTGCAGCGCAGGGTGTAAAAAGCCATTTGAGGAGTTAACCGGTTCTGTCAAAGGCTGAATACCTCATATAAAGAGGGGGATAATCTGTTAAACCAGCATCTGCACAGTTTCAAGATGATTGTTTGCTGAGCTGACAGGATGTTACAGTGTGAAATAGTTTGTAAGCACCGTGCACAGATCATCTTGTATTACAATAAGGAAGTGCAACTTCTTCCTCAGGCCGTTACAGCAGACTTCACCAAGAGTCTGTCTTGTGTTTGCAAAAACCTTAGTTTTATATTTTGCATTTTGAGAATAGTAAAGATACAGATCTTGGATTTCCTCCTACTCTTACAAAACCAGAACATTTTCATCCGGAAGAAAACACTGCCTTAAAAAATTAGGAGTTTTACAACCCTCTTATCTCATAATAAAAATCATTATCATTGTTATCTCCAGAGACTTGGAAATCACTTTAAATAACTGTTGTTGTTTGTCTTTCACTCTGACACCATCCTATCTTCCTGAGGCTCCTCAGCTAGGATCCAGGCTCTGTCTCGTGGTGCTGAGCAGCAGGGTGCTCCATATATGCAGGCAGAGGGACAAGATCCATACATTGGATTTTTCCTTTGGAAGTGTTTTTCTTTGCTTAATAATAACATATGACAGCATAAATGTGCTGTAATGATATGATATTTCCTGCACACCATGTGTAGGTTGCTACTGCTGAACGTTACCTCTTCAGTTAATAAAATGAGGGTGTAAAAGGTGGAATGATTCTGTCTAGATTACCCAAAGATAAACAGCAGAATTTAAGCAGAACTTGTGGCTGTTTTTCTTTTTCCAGCCAAAACGTTGCTTTACCTCAGTACCCTGGAGTTATGACATGTCAAAATGTGCCCTTCATCAGCTTTGTTTTGTGTAGTCTCTTTTCAGTAGCACTTTTATAAAAAATAAACAAATCTTCTCCTCTGTAGCAGCCAAGCTGCTGGTTTGATTTCTCCAGCACAGGCCCTGCAGTTCAGAGGCCTCAGGTCTGTTGGTGCTTTAAAGAAGGAACTAAGTCAAAGCTGGCTCTCCTGTGACAGCAGAGCTGTATGCACAGCTTTTCCTAAGAGCTTCCTTCACAGCTAATGGCCAAAATGTTCCTCTCTTAGCAGCTGTTCTGTAATCCTCTTTTCAGCATTTAAAAGTGGCTTCTGGTCTGTAATTAGAGAGAAGGAACCAACAGGGTGTGTTTAGCTTCTGTCTGTGGGCACAAAACTAAAGTGAATAAGCAATGATTCTAGTTAAACACGAAATAACTGAGATTACCGAGGCTGCACCCGGTGTAAGTCAGAGAAAGGGGACAAGTTTCTTTGAGCAGAGCTGGCTGTTTCTGGCAGCTTCTCCCCCAGGTGCTCCTGTGTGCTGCCTTCACACCGTGTCTGGGTGTTTGCCGTGCTCAGGTCCCTTCTGGCCAAGTGAAGGGAAGGGAAGGAGGTGAATTTCAGGCTCATTCTCCGGTGTCCTGTGCCCCTTAAGGGCACTGCAGGGCTTTGTCCCACCTCCTGTTCTGTGGGATGCACAGACAAGTACTGTTTGTCATGCAAGGTGTCATTCAGCACACAACAAGAGGAATGGATTTTTTTGAGGTGTTCAGTAAGAATAGCTGTAATTTTTTCTTTTAATAATGTTGCCTTGTAAATGGCTTGTTATAAGCCCCAAGCTTAGTCTCAGAATCAATACAAAAATGCTTTAAAGAGCTTTAATAAAGTTGTCAGGTCTTGAGACTGCATGCTTTATTTCAAGGAAAGAAACAACATAGGTAGACAAATGTAGAAATAGTTTACCTGTGACTGTTTAATTTTGGGTTTAGGTTGTTACTTTTCACTCCATGAATTTTTGTAATGACTAATAATGATAAGTTAGCATGTCAATGAGTTGAATAACATATTGTAGTATGATGCTCTTCATTTATAATATAGCCTGGGTTTCAATATTTACTTATTTACTTAATGTCCAATCTGGGACACTTTCTGCTTTATTTATGTAAAAATATGCATTTATTCACAAGGTTTTTGAAAGGACTAGTTGATGATCAAACCATCTAGCAGTGACTAATTACTGGAATACTGTTTTCCATCCATGTAACCAAAATGGTGAGGGAACAAGCATTCCAGTAGGATGACAGAGCACATGGAAGGGCTGGGCAAGGAGCACAGCTGAGAAGGATCTCACAAAGGTGGATTGGGACAGACTGAGCTCACTGGGGTTTATTTAAACTCAGCTGAAATTAATGGAAATGGTGATAAAGCCTTGATCACTTAAATGGCAGATATTCTTAGCACCTGGCTCAGGTCAACCTGAGCCCATCTGCTGTGGTATTTCAGGCAGGACCTGCTTGCTCAAACAAGCTCAGGCTTAGTCAGGCTGTAGGGAAAAACCCAGATTGGGTCAAGTTGAGAGAGGATGAACTTTGTGCTGGAGCTTTTCTGTGTGTCTTTCTTTTTTTCCCTGTTGTTGCTACTGAGCCCATAGGGGAATAAATAAAAAAAATAAGTTGTAGTAGCAGAAGAGAATTTTGGTTTCAATTTTCTCATTTGAAAGGAAGTTGGGGTGCTGCTGACAGAACTTTCTCACTTCCTGACACTCTTTGCCTGACCTGCTGCTCCTCCTTTGATGGCAGTTCCAGCTGTGAAGGTGACAGGTATGTCAATGCCAAGGAAACAAACGTTTCTATATTTGTGAGAAACGTGTTTGTTGCAATAAACTAAGGTAACAGAAAATGTGTTAAATATATGTTGGCAATACTAATACATTTTAATCAGGAACTGGGTTTTGAGGTTAATATTTATCTTCCTCTAGATTTGACGTAACTACCAGTCACTTTGTAGTCTTGTGAGCAGATTGAGTTTTGGGGGTTTTGGGCCCAGTTTTGCTCTCATATGAAGTATCCACCTTGTTAATGATTTTTCTTTTTTTTTCTTTTTTTTTTTTTTTTTTTTTTTTTTTTTTTTTAGTAAGGTCTTATGTATATACAGGAGGGAACAACCTCTTTTGGGAACATCCTGGGAACTATAAATCCCTTTCTGCTCACTTTTTATGTTACAGTGACTGATGATTGGGTTTAAAAAGTGGGGGTTTTTCCTAGAAATATATGACTTTAACTATGAACACAGAAGTAAGCACACTGAAGGCTGTGATTTTTAGGGTGCAGCTAAGCTGGCTCAAGGAGTAGCTGTCACTAAAAGCCAGCAGCTCTCTTCACTTCCTGCCCCTGTGCTTCCAGCCCACCCTGGAGTCAGCCCTGGTGCTCATCTGACCTGCTGCAGGGATGATTCATGAAGCTAAATGGACAAAATGCAGGTTTTTTCATAGGATAAGCATTTTTTAAGTATGATTTTTTTTTTCCTCTGTAGGAACAGAACAACCAGGCAGAGGAAGTGGCCAGAACATATCGTTGAACTTCTAGAGAGTCAGACAGGGACAATTCCCTCCTCGTCAGCAGTGGCTGTGCTGTATAATTGGGCTCCTGGTTATGCAAGTAGTAAGTTATACTTCTGAAACATGCTGGAAAAGTGATCTGGACTCTGTTTTGCTTGAAGGTATTGCCAGCTGAATTGTTATCCCAATTTCAGTATTCCTTAAGAGTGAGCTCTGTTCCTCTGTTTTACTTGTACAGCAGGAAATGAGCATAAAAATATTTCACTGTAGTACTTTAAAAAAATCATCTTTTTTTTTTGTCAAGTTCCTGAGGAGTATCCTGTTTTGAAAGTAGTAGTTTTTACTTATTATTTTTAGATTGTTAATTGTAACAATTGCAAGCCCCCTCCTCCCTCAGGATGCTGCACTTTTAAAATAAGGTAGAAGATGCTTTGCAGTGCTACAGCAGCAATTGAGCTGATGGATATTGTGGTTTGCTTGGGACTGTGCAGTGTTGTGGCACATTAGATAACACAAAATTCACATTGGAAGGTACTCAAAGCTTGGAGATGCTCTGAGAAAGTGAGAGCTTGATTTGAAAGCAGTACAAACACCATGATTAGCTTTCAAAGAAATAGGAAACCCCAGTGTAGTGACTTGGTAAGAGCAGTTTGATGCAGTTTTTACAGTGCCACAAAAGGCAAAATTCCACACAGGCTGTTTTATTTTCCCCAGCGAGCTGATGTGTTGATTGCTTGCATGTTCAGAGCTCACTGGTGGAGCTGTAGAACACGATTCAGTGACACAGGCTGTCAGTCTGAGCAGAGCTGCATGTGGGTGTTAATTGCTTCTGGTCAGGTGCAGACCAATTATTTAACTATCTTTTTAGATAAAAGAGATTAAATTGCAATTAATGAATAGTATATTGAGAGTACAAAGGGGAAAGTTTTGCTTTTCAAAATTTTGGGCAAATTTAAGCAAGAAATAAGAGTTGCTCTTTTCTTATATTAATTCTGTATTCCATAACCATTTGTCAAGCATGTTTACACAGGGAATTTGGATGTAGTTGTAGCTAAACTGGTTTATCAGAGTAGCATGAAACACTTGTTTTACATGTTGAATTAATTTCTGTCCTGCTTTTGTGCAGGCAGCTCTACTTGGAAATAGATTCTCCTCTACTTATTTTAAACTGGATTATTTGTGGTTAGGCTTTTCCTGCAGCTCTCTGCTGCCAATAAAAATGCATATGTGTAAAGATACATAAACATCTATTGGTATAAATAAAGAAAACTAAAGCATCAGTTCTGAAGGCCACAGAATCCAAAATATTGTGCTTGTTTCTTTTTATCTTTCTGAATGGCAGTTCCATTGTATTCTGTGTATCAGTATCCCAGGCATCATTCTTTGGGCTTGTGCATTTACAAACAGCCAATTTTTAAAGAAGCAGTATCCAAAAAAAACCCTGAACAACCAAACTTACTGCTTGCTGTTAAGTCTGAGGAGTGTTGGTTGTACGAAGTGTGGGAACTCTGGGAATTAGAAAGCCATGAATCAGTTGTTGCAGTTTTTACATGCTAGAAAAATGTTCTCATTAGAAATGGGTATTCACGACATGAAAAAAGTGAGACTGGGGGGAGAAGGAAGGGTTTCTTTAACTGTGCACTGCCCTCACAGAAATGGGATGGGTTGCAGGAGGAGGAGACCTAGTATTGTGGTATTATTGTTGCATAATGGTACTGCAGTGGACTTGGGAAGAGCTTTCCCTGACCCAGAGTCAGGCTTGGGTGAGTGCCCTTGATGGGTGGGAACTCTGGAGAGACCAGAAGGGAGAAGGCAGCAAGTGTCTTCTCAAAGCTGGTGTATTTTAAAAGCACTTCTGAAGCAGCTGCCTAACACATTGGTAATCAGGTTATCCAGAAATACTTTTAAATTGCTGTAACCTGAACTGTGTCAGAGCAGAGGCCTGGCAGTGGGCAGGGGAAGTGTGCCAGTTCTGAGTGGGGAACAACTCCACCACTCTTTCCAGCCTTGTGGTTGAATTTTAATAAGTTCTCTTTTTGTATGCAGCTTAGTGATGCTATCACCCTGATTTGTGCCTTCTTTGCAAGACACCAGCCAGCTGTATTTGTGTCCACTCCATGTGCAAGTGCTTTAAGCACCGCAGGATTCTGGGTGCTGCCTCTCTGCACTCACTCACTGAGCCTGGGCCTTGGGAACAAATGCTGTGGATATTAAAATCAGTTCTGACTCTGTCTTTTTGAAGTAAACAAACTTTTCTGGAGTCCCATGAGCTAGAAATACTTAACTCTTGGAGGCATGAGATAGCTGACAGTCACAAAGACATAGAGCTAGTAGTGGGGGGAATTTTTAGAGAAGTTTTCTGGGTGATGCTAGTGACTGCTGTCAGTGCAAAACAAACCATACAGCATGCTGTTTGCTCAATCTTCCCTCTTTGAAGTGTTTAGGATTTGGTCAATGCTTCCCAGAGTTCCCATATCCCTGTTCCTGTACTTGACAGCCCAGCACAGGCTTTTCTTTGCTCTGTGAGAAGTCTCAAGCAGCCTTTGATTCCAGTTCCCTGTGCTGCTGTGTGACCCTCTGGCCACTCACAGACCCTCGGGTGGTCTGTTGCATGGTTACCATACAATTTGAGTTCAGACCTGAAAAACTGGTTTTTAAATGCACCACCCACCTGTTGAGCTAGGGAACAGCCAGGGGATTGTGGATGATCTTTGTTGGTGTCTTATTCAGCACAGGAGGCTGAGTGCTGCTCCTGCCTCAGAGCAGTGCCATAGCCAGCCTTCCCTGTGTCCCCTGTCACGTGAAGGACTGTTAACTTCTTAAAGAGCTTTAGTAATATCTGGACAAACTGCAGATATGTGACAGCCACAAGGAATTTGTGATTACAGAGCAGAGCTTCCTCACCTCCCTCAGCAGTGCACACAGGCTGCCCAGATATCTTCTAACATAAGTGTATGTTCTTACAGCAGGAGAACAACATGGTAATTATGGCCACACTCATTTTTAGACAATAACCTAAAAATGGCTGCACAAAATGTTGTCAGGGGGCAAATTAAAATGCCTTAATTATTCCCTGTGTATACTGTTATCCAACATTAAGTAAATGTGAGACAGTTATTCTGCTTTTCTTTACAGGAGGCTGTGAGTTTGTATATTGGCAGTTACTATGGGAAATTTTATATACTGTTGATCCTCATGTATTAATTGATCTGCTGATAATTAGTTTGTGTAACTAGGTAGGCAGTTTTCTTTGCCATGGTAGCCTTTGAAAAAGTCATTTGGACAGATCTTTTTTAGCATGCAAACTGTACTGTGTACCTTTTTATTGGAAGTAAAACTTGAGTCAGAATGATCTCAAGATGTAGTATTCTCTAGTTCTAACCTGCTTGGGGTGGTTGCTTGTATTGCTATAAACTATTCATTAATTATTTTTTCCTTTCTGTGTTGCTATATAGCTAACAGCATGGAACTCAGTTTTTAATAACATGATGGCAACCTGAGGGGTCACTGCACCTTCCTTGCCAAACATAGCTTTTGGTTATGAATTGTTTACAGAAAGAAAAAAGGCTTTCAGAACTCTATGCTGATTTCTCCCTTGTCTTATGAATTTTTATCACCTTTGACCTAAGGCAAGTTCTCCTCTGCAGTTAAATGCTAAAATCTTTGCTTAAAGCACAATCTTGTGATTTAGGGTTCACTAAAAAAGTCTACTAACATTCTGATAAAACACTAATGCTGTGTCAGTGGGCTTAAACATTCTTATAATTGCCTTCCTGTCTTAATGGAGAAGTCAGCAAACTTTTCAAGAATTTCTCAGGACCTTGAGTTTTTTACATATATTTCCCAATAATTTCCAAGCATACTAATTGAAGAAATATATTGTCAACATTATATGCTCTGTTTCTGGACTGTGCCACAGGGTTTGGTATTGATGCAGTTACCTAGGGTTTGTACTGTAGCGTGCTTGTGCAAGAGATTAATTTCAGGCTAGAACTAGACATACTGCCTGCTCAGAGACAGAGTACTGACACAAAAATCTGCCTTTATTGATGAACTTCCTGGCTATTCTTTTGTTTGACTGCTGCCAGAACGAGAATCTGCCTTTTCTTCTTTGGGGTTTCTTGACCCTCAGTCTGAGTTCGTTGCTGCGTCATTGACTGAATCATCCCCGTTCCTCAGACTGACCTCCTCCTGATCCTTTCTGCAGGGTCATAAAACCAGGGCAAACTGGGAGAATCACTCAAGGGCTCAGAGCAGGAGCCAAGAGCTGCTCTGTGGCTGCAGGGGGGAGCCCCTCTGGTACTGGTTTGGCTCTGGGGATGTCACTCATGCATGGCCCTGTCAGCCTCCCCTGGGAGCTACAGTTTGTGCTAACGTCCACATTCATCTCAGCCAAGGAGGAAACGTTAAAGGAAATTGATAAAATCTAACACCACTCAGAAAAATTGATGTATTACTTAGTATATTTGCTGCTATGAATATATCTTTTTACAAAATCTTAAGCTTTGTTTATTGTGGCTGATTTGAGTCCTTGCTTTATGTTCATGGTACGGATTTGTTTCCAGCCATGATGTTGGTGAAGTGGACCTCTAGTATTCATAGTACATGTAAAATCTCTCTCATATGTAGTTTGTTTAATGTGCAGCTTTGATTTTACTTTTACTTCTTTTGTTTGTCATCCGCTCTAGGAAATCAGGATTTCATTAGTCAGTGGTGTGGGTGGAGAGTTCAGCGAGTGTTGGTTTCCATGTTCATCATATTTAGACACTAGCTAGTGTCTAAATATAAAACTTGTCTTAATGCTTTCTGAATTTGTGCTTGACGTCTGCAGATGACAGTGTACAGTGTGATTCCTAATGGGACACTTTTTTCTCGTACCCCACTGGTTTTCTTTGAACGTCACTTGAACTTCTGCACATTTCTTGCAGATCTGCTGTTTCCCCCACACACATTTTTTTGAACTCCACCTAAAGCTGGGAGCTTGTGTCAAAGATATAGAAAGCCTTTTTCTATGCTTGTCACTGAACACTTTCAGTGTTTTATTTCAAAAGACACTTTGAGTGTCTTTTTGTAAAAATGCTGTGGAGCAATTGGTGTTTTGAGACCTAAGTTTTGACTGTTTGCTTATTAATGTCAACTTATTTTATCATCTGGGGTTTCTTTGTGCTTATATATGCTTCTAGGTATATTAAGCAATTAGGCACTGATGAAATTATTGGTATAGTCCAATGTGTGTGTACCTGAACAGAGTAACTGCTAACAGTCTTTTTAAAGAGTGGATTTAAACAAAAATACCTACCAGACACTTTCACTTACATTTTATTCCTTCTCTTCCTTGTTTTAGGTCTGTATGCTTAGGCTTAGCATGGTAATCAAGTACTAGAAGGTTGGGTGTAAACCATTGTTTTATGATTTAAATGAATGTTACAGCATTTTTATGTCAGTGTGTAATACATAGAGTGCCTAGAAATGTAGATTTGCCTGTTTCATGCACAGGTGAGGTCACTGAAGGGTTACATACAGCTTATGATTTTCCCTACCCTGAAACACTTGGATGTTAATTTCTGGATGAAGTGGGCTGACTCAGTGATAAATATGAATATGGGGTTTGTCATATTGTGCATTATATTGTATGTTAGTGGTTTCTGCTTCATTTGTTGAAATTAATTTATAACCAACAAAAATAAATGAAGTGTTAGTGTGTGGGGTTTGGTTTGTAAATGTTTGCAGATTGTGTTACATCAGAAACACTCTAAAAATGTAAATGTTTGGCTTTTTCTTTCTCACTGTGAACTCATGTCTTTTGAGGCTGGTAATCAAATGCAAAAAATACTTGGTTTGGAGATTAGCCTCTAGAAGGTGTGCAAGATAAAAAGCATATTAGAAGCTACAAATTGGTCACAAATGATTGATATTTTTTCTGTTTGTGTGCTTAACTTGCTTCTGTCTAAAAGAGTGAGCTAAGCTTTTCCTTTTGGTGTATTTCTTGCCATGCAAAAATTGTAAGTTGGAAGGGAAGAGCATCTTTTTTTTTTTTTCTCTGTGTGAAATGACTGCATTTTTAGGTAGCAGACTTGAAGTGTGTTTACTGGTGGAAGCATAAACCTGGCAGTCAAAAGATGTGAGTGGTGCTCACAGGGTGATTCTAGCAAGTCTGATTTATTTCTGACTTTTTCATTCTGTGAAATGTTGATAGAAATAAGAGTACATGAGGTCTTATTTACTCATCCTGGAAGCTCCCAGACAAAAGTGGAAAGTGTTCCGGACATTAACAGTAATTTGGCTGCTGAAAGTTGCCCAAAGTGCTGGCAGTGTGTTCTTGCTCTTGCAGAAAAATAAAGTAGCAGCTCCTCTTTCTCTCCTAAGCGTATTTGTGTCTGGATCCTGCTCAGCAGCCTGTTGTGAAAGTCATCACTTCCAACAGCACCGTGCCCCAGGGACCTCCACAGGGCATTGACGGGCTCAGCACTCACTCAGAGCCCGAGCTGTTGACACTGCTCATCTAGAAAAATGGTGCAATTACAGCTCTCCTCCCCACTCTGGGAATGCATCTTGGATCTCCTCATTCAGCTTTCAGAGGTGGGGTGAGCCAATCTGATGGCAGTGAGTCTTCCCTGCTTGCATATATTTATCTGTCCCTGTTTTTTACAGTCTTGAATATTTCCTGCAGATCACAGACTGTGCATAACTGAACTGTTAATGGCTTTTGTCATGTGTTAAAATAGAGAATTTCAGACCACCCTGACTACTTGCTTGGTGCCAAAGGCATTGAGAGGTCTGTTTTCTCCTGAGGAGCTGATCTCTTCTGTTCCTGGCTCTTGCCTAGCATCTCTCTGGGTTGTTCCTCATCTTGGGGCACATGTGGGAGCACAGTTCCTCCCTCTGACTTAGGCTGAGGAGCACATTCCTGCTGTCACCTCGTTGTTCTGCCTCTGCTCTGCAGCCATCTGCTCTCAGCTGTGCTGGCTGAGCTGCACTCCAAGCTGCTGTGCACCATCACTGACCCTGTCTGCCTCTTGGGCAGAAAGGAACAAAACCTAGGAGAGACAAATGAATATTTTTGTGTTGATCTGTAGTCCTAGAAACAGTGACATGCACATACTGAAAGAATGGTGTGGCAACAAGATAGGAATAAGTGGTGAGGAGGAGAAACTTGTTGAGCAAATATTACTGTAGACACCCCAGTTGTGGAGCCAGAGCCAGGATCTGTGATAATTTTATTTCTTTAAAATGAACAGTAAAACTTCCTGTTTCTGTTCATTAAACTAACCTAAACCCTGTGTAGGGAGGATGGTGATTTATGAATAGGTGTGAAGCTGTTTGCAGCAGAGCACATCCCAGACACCTCCTGTTCCACCTGTGGGTCAGGGTCACCTGCTCGGGCAGGTACCCAGCTGTACCTGGGCAATAAGGCAGTGTCAGCTACAGCTGCACCTCAGAAACAGTGCTGGGGTTTCAGCCACATGACAGGGATGAAAGGAACCTCATGATTCCAGCCCCTCTTCTGTCACACCATTGCTCAGAGGGGCTGATTACATTTGCTGCTGAAAAGCTGGTGTTAAGGGATCCCCTGAGTTTCTGGAAGTGAATTTACAGCTCTGGTTGCTGTGTTGTTTCTGTAACCACCATGTCTGACAGTGGGAGCTGAAGCATGGGCATTCTGCTATCCTTAACATTATGCATTCTTATCTAATTATATATTTATTTTTGAAAATATAATGCTATTACACAATAACTTAATTATTATTTTATGTGATATTAAAGCCCAGCATTGTGCTTCCTGCCACAGCTGAACAGACATTCTCCTCCAGGAATTATATGTTTCTGGAAGCATGAGAATAAAGTCCAGCAAATATTTAAGTGCCAGCAAAGATGTTTGCTATAATAACTTTTTATAGTCCAAAATTATCTGCATCTTATAAGCTTGGAACTATTCCTTGGAAATATTCCTAAAATGTCTTGTGAGTATTCATTTATTTTGTTTGCACCTCTTGTGGTTGGATATTGGTATTAAGTCAGTTCCTTCAGGAGAGAAGAAAGGGGGTACCACACACTTGGAGTCTGCCAGGAGCAAATCCATAGGAGGGAGGGAAGAAATGAATTTGAATTCTTTCCTTTAAATACATTAGCTGTCCTTCTCACACAGAGACTAAGGGCTTCAGAAGGTTTTGAGAATTTGTATTTTCACAAGATGGAAAGATGGGGTTACAAGGGAGAAAAATAGTTCTGGAATTTACTGTGTTTTAACTACAGGATGTGGTTATTGAAATAATGTTCTTGTGCTTTTGGCAATAGTTGACTCTCAGGCCTGCTCTTAAATTGTGCTGAACAACTTCAGTGAGAGTTAGAAGTAATTTTGAATGGCTGACACTAATTAAATGGGTGATTTGTGCTTCTACAGGAGCTCCCTGATGTACCAGGGAGGAATTGACCAACTCTGGCTCCTCTTCCCAGACCTGCTCCTGTCGTGCTTCATACATGGGTTTTGGTTGAGCACTTTCCTTGTGTGTAACTGCTGGCTTTTTCCTTGGGGCTCTGTGCACAATGCAAGCTCTGTGAATCATGGCTGTCTTTAATAAACTACCTGCAGGTTGGATCTTTAGGCTATGGCTTATGGCCATTAGTAGTTTGTATTTTGTTGGGGCATAATATTAATGAAAATTTGTTTTTTCCTTCCTCAGCATCTAAAGATAAACTTGGGATGGATGAGTTGTGTAGTTCAATTACATTTTCATTGAAAAATATTGCTTTTTCTTAGGTTTGAATGGTTACTTCCTGGATTGTAATTTCTCAATTGTTGGCACTTAAAAAAACCTCATTATGTCATTTAATCTGATGGTGAATAGTTGATGTTGCATTATTATTTTGGTACATTTTCTGTCTCCTTTGGTTGATTTAAGTCTCCCTAACATTAATCAAGGACTGTATTTGTTACATACACGACTGTAGTTGTGTACTTCTCTGTATTCTAATACTCCAAACTTCAAACAAAGGAAACATCTGGAAAGTAATAGGGGTGTTACAAAGTAACTAAGTTACCTTTTTTAATACTGTAAAGTTTTGGGGTTTTTTTCCACTTTTGACCAGTTTTAGCTTGATAAAGTTTAGATAGTTAAAAAAAAAACAAAAACCCCCAAACCACCAAAACACAGTAAAGCAAATCTGTGCTGCAGGTGCAGCATTGATCCAGCAACTCAATGCCACACAAAGAACAATTTGGTAGGTGTGAAAGGCAACTGCTGCTGTAGCAGCAAGGTGCAGGGCTCATAATGTAACTGGTTAAATGTTCTTCAGTCAAAATGAAAGTGCCCCACAAGCTGTTGCTACAGAAATAGGTGCCTGTGGTGAGTGCTGAATGCAGAGAGACTTGTCTGTCTTGCAGATCAAAAATTGGCTCCAAGTACTTTGTGTATCACTTTACTGCCGGAAACTTGCTGCTTATCAGCAGACTGGTCTGTGCCTCTGAGGAACTTCAGTTACAAACACAGAGAGAACCTTTTTCTTTTTAAACTCTCTTCTCTTTACATTTTGATGTGAAGTATTTCTCCTGTGCATTATGTTTGTTTATAATGTCTGTGTAGGACAGGAATATCCCCAGGATCCGATCCTGAGGACACTTCTAGGGAAGTGGTATTCTTCATCCCTCTGTAACTGAAAGGAATCTTGCATGTAACTGTTTATTGAGGGCTCTGGAC
This sequence comes from Ammospiza nelsoni, assembly GCF_027579445.1. NCBI lineage: Eukaryota > Metazoa > Chordata > Aves > Passeriformes > Passerellidae > Ammospiza > Ammospiza nelsoni. The sequence goes on from NC_080645.1 coordinate 9,874,853, forward strand.
AAAATAATGCTTTTAGACATAGATTTAAAAAATTAAAAAAAAAAAGTCAAAGTCAGTGAAACTTTGTCAGCTTGCTATAGTCATTACATTAATTCTCCAAACACATAGTAATTCTCTAAGGTGTGTTATAAGTATGAATTACAACTAAGCACCTTCGTAAGGATGGAGTGATTTTTAAAAACTGTCACAGTTTCCTTTTCTAAAGCATTCTGATATTTCTGGGGTGCTCTAACTGTTCAGCATCCTCCCCATGTGCTGCTCTCCAGATGACACAGGTCCATTTCAAAGGAACACAGGGTATCTCTTGTGATTATCAGAGACTCATCCTTAGTGCTGGATACGTGACACAGTGAAAGTAAAGCAGCAGCTTATTTGGGCATTCCAAATTGTACATGTAACAGGTTTAACAAAGTTTAATTTCTATCTGCTGTTATGCATGCACAGACACAGCAGATTCATATCTGCCTTTTCAGATGAGTTCTCTGAGATCTCTTGTGGCTTTTCGTCTCATCTCTCTCCAAGGCTCCCAAAAGCCTTTGTCAGGGTTTTGACCTTTTACATAACAATCTTTTCCATCTTTCACCCAACTTTTATGAATGCTGATGCGTGTAGGGCTTGGCTAGGTACAGCTAACTCCTGGCCAAAATCTAATGGAAATGGCCACAGCTGTCCCAGGACTTAGGTATGGGCTGGACATTTAACCCACTGTGACAGAGTGGAGTGCCTGTTTTGAGTGGTGGTTCAAGTAGTTTGTATATTTTAGCAAAAATTAACAGAAAATGACAGTAGATTTACTTCAGTTCTTTTTGTGTAACAATACTTTGCATCCACTCTAATTTTGTGCTGATTATTTGGCAGTTTCCTTTGCCTTCTGTTTTCCAGAGTGGGTCCCCAGGGGCAGAGCTTTGGGATGAGCAGTGAAGTTGATGCTGATACTTTCTCTTCCCAGCACAGCTATTTAACTTGAATCAGGCTCCTCAGTTCCCAGAATGTGTATGAAGAGGATAAAGCAGGAAGAGTGAGACAAAGCCAGGAGCTGTTATGTGTGATATGAATTCCTCTACCAGATACCTGGCGCACTGGCTTCAAGGATGATACCTAACCATGTCTTTGTCATCTGCCTGACTGGAGACACAATTTTCTGCTCACAGCATCCTAGGAATATGCACTTCTGCCCTTTGGTACTCCAAGACAAGCAAATTTGTCAGAATCTCTTCATTTCCACACTAGCACTAGACAAGTCTTTATCCAGAGTTACAAGGTCTGGGGAAGGAATGTTTTGCTGGTGTGCTTTTGGGGTTTTTTTTCCAGCTGCTTTCCTGCCATATTGTCATATTTGCTGATCTGCAATATTTTAAATTGTTTTGAGTTATATAGTTTTTAATTTAAGTTATCCTTCAAGGAGTGTTTTTTTTTTTTTTAATTGCTGCTATTTGGTCTTATGTGCAACAAAACTTACTGGAAAAGTAGAACTTTCATTATCTGTGATGCTGTGAAAGTTAGTAAAACATTCTTATCCTATTTTTAGCGGAGTTCCCTTTGCTGTCATGCAGGCCTTGCTAAAAAAAAATGTTGGAATCAGTTAGCATAAAGACAGTGCCTCTCATCACTCTTGACCCTTCTCCTCAGACATTTCCAGCTGTGATTGTTTCAATCAGGTTGTATTCATGTCACAATACAGTTAAATACTTTTTCTTCTACTGATTGTCTGAGTAAAGCTTCATAAAATGTGTGATGGAGATAGATTTTTCTTCCTTTAACTATGAAGGGAAGAAATAAAGCATTATTAATGCCTACAGTGGCCTTTGGAGTAAAGATTCCCTGTCTTGTTGCAGGCTCCCACATGTGGTACATCAAAAGATTTAGTGTCAAGAATTTAACCTGAGTGGGCTGCACTCACTCTTCTGTAGGAATTTGAAAATGATGGAACAGACCATGATGGAGTGGAGAAATATGGATTTTGCCAATGAATCCTGTGTCCTGTAATGGTAAGCAAACAACAAGCATGTGTTTCTTATCAGTGGTCCCAGTAAATAAAAGAGGATGGTGTGCTGTGCACAGCTCAGTACTGCAGTGCAGGTGGAAATGCTTTCCCAGTGCTGCTGGGGTGGGTGAGCTCCCAGCCCTGGGGCTGGCTGGGCACTGAGCAGGGCAGCCTTCACTCAGTGTTAGAGATGCCTCAGTTTGGAAGGATCTCCTGTAAACCTCCTGGAGCTGTGAGGCACCAGCTGCAGGCTCTTTTGGGAAGTGACTTCTGCCACATCCTGAAGATTTGCCATGTCTGTGGTATTATTTCAGGTCTGGAATTTACTAGTTCTGCTTTAATACTCATTAACTGGCTTTAGTATCAGCAAATCCAAAGGATAAAGCTGCTTCAGGAGAATTTAATTTGCAAATGCCTGCTTTGTTTTAGCTGTGCCAGGTGAGATATCCCCATTTCCCCTGGTGAGTCAGTGCTTTGCATAGTGCAAGTGGCCTCTTGGCATTGGGGATGGTTTGGCAGGGCTGGCTGTCAAACAATCTTTGGAAATGGCAAGATGAAAGATAAGATGAAACAAGAAGAGTGATAGTGATTAGATCTGTGTTCAGACATTTTAGTATCTTAGTAGACAATCAAAACTTAGTGTGGAAACAAAATTCCATGAAGCATGTTGGCTGTCACTGGAAAGCTCTCACTGCTTCCCATGGCTTCCTCTTTGTGATCCAAAGCACCTGACCAGGCCCTTGTGAATGTTTGGTTCCTGTGGCCCTTTGTCTGGGTCAATGAAAAATATGTATACAGCTACTAGCATTTTTTTAGTGTGTTGCTATCAAGTAGAAGATTTCTGAGGTTTTCAGTCCTTTATTATTGTTTTATTTCAGAATGACTCCACAAAGGACCTTTCCAAAACCAGGTACTGCATTTTGGAACAGTTTTTTTAAAAAGAATTGTGGGTGTTTGACAGCTTTGTGTCCTCAGGTTGGCTATGATTCCAGAAATGATGCTTCCATCAGAATTGTGTTTCTCTTTGGTGGTGTTTTTAGTATTTAACCTCCCAGGGAGGGAACTTCCTTATTGCAAGTGTTACTTTTAGTTTGTTTGGCTGTGAAGTACGGATGTGGTGGTGTAACAAATGTTGCATGGTTAGTTTGGGGAACATTAAAATTTCCCTGTACTGAATAGTATAGAGAAATAAGATTTTTAAAACAGGTATTTGATAGGACTTAGTATTGAAGTATTAGCCATTAAATAAAAGGGGATTGGATTTAATCTGTCTCCTTACCTTCCCCCTTCTTCCTTAAATTGTATGAAGGCTTTGCTTTAGCAAAGGACATTGTATACATTAACAAAAATATTTGTGCTGCAGTACCACCCTGCAGTGCCCTGCTCCAGGTACTGAGGCACAGTCACATTCTTTCTGTGTCCATCTCTCGGCCTGGGAGAGGTGAGGTTGTTGGGGAAGAGGTGAGTGAGCAGAAATTCAACTAGAAACAACCATGTTTGGCAAAAACATTTAAGAAAAATACTTGGCTCTGTAAAAATTAGAGACTGGGACAAAAAAAAAATCAAGGAAACTGAAGTTATTGTTGATATCAATGCATTGTTTGAATTTCAGATGCCAGTTTGTGTTTCTGTTCACTTCAGTGGGGTGGGAATATTGTAGGTAGGAGAGTGAGGAGCCTCCTTCTCTGTTTTACTGGTTGTAGATGGACCTGACTGCAATGGGAAGTGATTTCTTATCTTACTCAGGGCAGGTGTTATCTTTTTCCTGCCCTGTCCCTGCCATATTGTGATTGTACCTGCTCTGTGCAAATACACTATTTACCCTAGACATGGGTAAATAGCACTGGGTTTCTGTACTGAACTCTATATTCCCCTCAAATAACTTTGTGGGACAGAAAAAAAAAAAAAAAAGAGCAATGTGTTATGCCCATTACACTCTTGTTCACAGTGATTTTTTAAAATATTTTGTAATTTTTTCTTTTTGCACATATCTTGTATCTAGTGATAGAAGATTCCAGTTACAACCTGGTAGTCTGACTCTGCCACATCTCTGCTTCTTGACTGCTTTACTGAAATAGATTATCTGAAGCATATTCATAATTTTGCCAAACAGGTGACAGAGAATTCATTCTAGTTGTAATTAACTATATTGAGCTTAGAAATCTTGTCAGCCTGAGCTTTTTGTTTGCTATTTGTTATAATTCTGTAACCTAAATGAGATAATGCCTGAAAAAGAAAAAAGGCTATTCAAGCACACCTTTCTTGAATTTTTGTTTTATTGCTGATTTCAGTAAAGGCTCAGTATTACCTATTGTGATGCCTTTTTTTTCCCCTTAAAAAAATAGATCCTCTGAAATCAGGAGTTTTACTTTCTGTGAAAATCAGGGATATTCTTGTAGAACTTACTGGGGCTTAGACACACAGAGACTCTGTCCCTGTTCCTGTCTTAGCTGAAAATATTTTTCTGCATGATGTTGAAGCTTAATGGTCTGTGTTTTAGGGATTTTTTTCTGCAGTTTATATAGCTCAATATTAGAGGTTTTAGTACTTTCAGTAATGGCACAAGCACACTGCTTTTGATATAACTAAACTGAAATTACTCAGTGAAAAGCTATTCTGGCTTCTGAGGACACTGTGTTCAAAGACATGAATTTTAAATAGATATGAAAACTGAAAGTGTAAGGGGAATATTGACTTTTGCAGTGGTAAGTTCAAGTTTAGATCAGCTGAAGTCAAAAAGTCTATCTGTAAGATGTGACAGGGGGTCGGGAAGTCAAGAAATAATCACACACCTTGGTTTTGAAAGATGCAAAGCACAGCTCAATTCCCTTCTGGTGTGATGTCTCTTTTTACACCCTGGAGTTTACTGCTTATGAAAACCAGTATTATAAAAGGGCTGCTTCCTCCCCCACCCTGCTGAGCCAGACCCAGCACTTAATTATAAGGCTTAATAGATTTGTTGGTTGAACCATTATGTGTTTTCTCAATAAAAAGTTCCTTAGAACAGTAGTAAACTCTCCTGCGTAGTTCAGTTGCAGCAGTCTGATTATATGGACTCTTCTTTGTGTTCTACTGACTTGGTTTGTGAGCTCATAAATTACCAAAAGGTTTTCTGAACCATATTCTGTCACCATTTTCTGTCCTACCTGGATCAGTAGCACAGAGATTTCTTTCTGTGACTGTAATCTTTTTCTTCAAAGCACATCCTGTAATAACAGTGGTATTTAAAAATGAGCAACAAGCACCCTCCCCCTGCCCCCAGCTTTAGCAGTGGTATTCTTAATGTTCTTTCCTTAGGCTGTGGACCTGTGAGAAGTGATGAGTCAGTTTAAGAGCTCAGTGCTGTGCTTGCTTTCCTACTTGTGGTTTGCTCTTCCTTTCCAAACCCAGGGCCAGCTGTGGAGCTCATCTGTGCCTCTGCTACCTGCTGCACTCCTTCTCCCTAGAGGGAAGTGACCTGCCAAAACTGGCTCTCCATGCTGTGTTTGGTGAGTGGGCTCTGCACAGAGCTCAGCAGCAGGAGCTTGGTGCAGGATGGGGGCTCTGGCTGGGTGAGACCTGCTCCTCCTCCTCCTCCTCCTCCTCCTCTGCCTGGCCAGGGCTGGCTGGTGGTGCTTATGAAACCACAGCCTCTGTTATTTCACATCTTCCACTTGTACAGGAGACTAAAAAACTCTTTCCAAATTAAACAACTTGTTACTTATTCCTACTTGAAATAGCCCTGGAGAACAAACATTATGAGAAGAAGCAATTGACTGAAATAAGAATGTGAATTTAAAAGTTCAGTTTCCATGCTTTCTTTGCAGCTCATTCAGCACTATCATTGCTGTGGCTTTCAACGTTCAAGGGCAAACCCTAAGTGATGTAGTGTCACTGATTACTCTGATGTGTCAATTTTTTAAAAATGACAGACTAATTTTGTATTGATTTAGTGTTTTAATGTAAATATAGTTCTGAGTGCTGATGTGTTGAAGTGGGTATGCTCACTTTTTGAGAAAATAGAAGATGAATGTAAGTAAGATTTTTTTTTCTGTATTGCAGAAGGCGGCCTTCAACAATTAAATGTAGATAAGGAAGGTGACATTTCACATGAAAACTTCAAAATATGTTTTAAAAGGTTCACCTTTGTAAAGAAACTCACTGCTAGCAGACAGATCATTGAAAGCACACCTGCTCTCCACTCAATACTTTTGCATGGGTAGAAGAAGCTGAAGTGGCTGCACGGTAGTGTTTGAAAGCAAAGTCTAAAAGGAAGAAGTGTTGTCTTTAACATGAATGGTATTTCCTGTGGTGTGTGTTTGTATTGCTGAATTTCATTTCCTAGACTGAACTAGTCATGGAGTCCACTAGACTGAGATTATTTTTGCCTGAGATTCATAATTCATCCACTAATCTCCTTCAATTATTCTATTGCATGTTTATAGATTCCTGATTCCCTTTTAGGATCTGCTAATGGGTAATTACAGTCAGCAATCATTCTTGTCATGGAAATTGCTAAAGTAATTTCAGAAACATTGTTGTTATTTGTGTGAAACAAAAGACGGAATGGAAATCAAAACTGTACTGTTTGTCTGGTTCTGTATCAGTTAAAGATGAAAAAAGTGTTTCTGCTTTCTTTTATACAGAAGTTTTTGAGAGGAATAAGACAATTTGCATAGATTCATTTGGTTCTTGCTATTAGAGCTTGTTTTAATATTTCAGACAGTGCTCTTTGGTAACCAGGCAGCTCTGGGTGATCAGGTCTTGAGCTCTGGGCAAATGAACAGCTAAGAGAAAAAATAAGTTATCCAGATGGTTACTGTGAGTTCACTTGTGAATATATCAGGAGCTTTGAAATTAAAAACAGAGCTCCAACATATTTGGATTATGTTTGGAAAGGCTTTAACTTGGTCAGGAGCTGCTGTGAATAATTCTCCTGAGAGAGGGAATAGGATGTGATCGCTGGCTGTCTGTCCATCCTGGTGTGTGAGTGAGAGGGTGGCAGGAGGGTGCAGAGAGTGAAAGAAGCCATCCCAAGAGCTGTTCTTTGTTATCAGTCTGACTTCTGACATTCTTTCTGTTGCTCCACCATGCAGTGTGAGGGGAGGCTGCTCTTTGTGCCAGAGCTCCAGAGATGGGATGTGGGATGTGACTTTGTGCTCTGCTCTCTCCATGTCTTGGATGCTCTCCCCTTTTTCCCTGCCCCAGCTGCCCTCACACTGCTCCATGCAGACAATCTCTGGGGAGGAAGGGGCTGAAATTACCCCACGCATCCACACCCTTGGGCTGGTGTGTGTTTCTTTACAACACTTGGGCTCTACAGGCTCTGTACAGGCCACAGCTATTCTGCAGCTGTTGAGCCTTCAGAAAAGGTGTGTGTCTCCAGCCAGGTCTTCAGAAAATGGGTGGATTGACAAAAAGCCTGGTGGACAGTTTTAACTAGCCTGGGAGAGTAAAAGAGCCTCAGCCCAAGCCTGGTAGGCTAATGAAATAATAATTGCTTTTTGTATTTTTGTGTCAGGGACTGGAGAGTTTAGCAGTGCTTGAAAGTTCCCATCTAAGGGGAGGAAAGCATAGGACAATACCTAGATTTGTGGGAGATAGAAATGTTGTCTTTTTTGTGTGCAGGTGAAAGGTGGCTGTGTTTTGTCAGGTCTTGCCCAGCACTTACCTAGAAGAGGTTCTGGTGCTGAATGTGAGCACATCCTTGTTCCCACTGAAACACAGTAGATTTGGAAGGTAATAGGTGTTTTGGTTCATTTTCTGGAAGGTATTCTGTTGTCCAGTTTTTTTTTATACCTCTCACATGTCCAGTGTTCTTACATATTCACTGGGGAAAAATTCTTCACGTTAATTGGCTGGCAAATGGCTATGGAGCTCACACAGATGTGACTGAGTCATATTGGTGTGTTTGGTGGCTGCTCCCAGAGGCTCTCAGTGCAGTTTCTAACCCACAGTGCCAGGCTGCTTCTTATAGATCCTGACCTGGGTGACAATTCCTTCTCTTTTTCATCCAAACACACTGAAGGCTTCTAAAGAAATGAGACTTTTTCTTGATAAGCTGCTGATCAGAGCTCTGTGGCTTTATGGCAACAACCCAGATCCAGTCCCTATTTGGCTCAGTGTGTTTGCCACTGGTGCTTCTGGGAGTGTTCTTTGGTTTTTGTGGACTGTTGGTGTTTCAGGGTTACACCTCTCCTGGTGTGTCAAAACAGCAAAACTTCCAGGAACAATGACCAAAAAGAGTAAAAGTGATGTTGTGGTGCACAGTGCTCACATGATCCTTAAATGTATAAACAGAAGCATGGTGAGTTGATCTTTTTCCCAGTGTGTGATACCACCCATGATAGAATCTTTTTCTCTCTCTCAATTCTGCCTTCTACATTTCCAGAAGGTTGATGGAAAAAATTCAAAGGAGGAAAGACACAAAAAGTGGGGACTTTTAAAAAGGGAGGTGGTAGTGGCAGTGGGACATGGGATGCAAATTGAAAGTAATTTGGATGGAATGATTCACCTCGAAGTAGCATTTATGTGCTGCATTATGGGTTCTTGGTAAATCAATAAAGTACTCTTGGGGAGTTTCTTTGCCTGGTAGAGTTCTGAGAAGAAAATTGTATGACCCAGGGGTCATTCATAATTACTTGCAGTGCATATCTACAAAGATCAGCCAGGAAGAAACAAATCAATGAGATATCAATCTCTTTTTAATTAAAATGGCCTAGGCTATTGAAAAGACATGTCTCTTCAATCTACTGTCCTGTAAAACTCTTCAATAACATGCAGAAAGAGTGCCAAGCTGACACTGCACCCATTTTTCATTTTTTGAGCATCAGATAACTGAGCCACAGCCACACAGTATAATCCTGTAGAATAGATGTAGTTCTTGGTACTGTTTTTTCATTGACATAGTCAGGAGAAGTTACAGAAAGCAAGCTGTGAAGTAATTTTTCCTGGACTTAATATTAAAGTAGCCCAAGACAGGATAATTTGTTCTACATAATTGTGAATGTATTGCTGCTTAGCAATTATTAGTTATTTTTTGAAAATGGATTCTGCTAATTGGAAAAATGACGTTCCCTCTCAAAATACATATTTATCATAAAAATTACCATAAAAATCATATTTCTGCAAGTATATTAAAGAAGATCTTCATTGTTTTTGATTTGAAATACACTTTTAGAAGGAACTGGGACAGCAAGCCTGTCATCTCTTTCATGCAGTTGTTTACATCAGGCAGAGTGCCTGCACCCCCAGCCCCGTGGTAAAGGAATTCCTCAGGATGTTTCGTGAGCTGTCTGCCTCACTGCTGCATCAGAGGCCAAACCTTCCCACTGTCTGGAGTGTGTTGTCTTTGTTACTGAAAGACAAATTCAGATTGGAATACTTGCCCCTGTGCACACCTTCTGAGAGTTTCTTCTTCAGGAAAAACTGGCTTACACCCAAGTGAAGTAATAGTGCAGTTACCTTTGACTTGGAAAATGCAGTAAAACATGATGCAAATGTTTCAATTTCTTCTTCATCTCCTTTAAGTGTCAGTGGGACACTTTCTGAGATTCACACTTCTTTTCAAGAGCATTATTATGCACATGAAAATGGTGTGAGTACCAAAAGAATCTTTTAAAGTGAAAAATGGGAGGATTTTAATTATGATGAAAAGCTCAGTAATAACCAATACAGGTGAGATATTAGGGATACCATTAACTATAAATGGGAAAGATTCAATTTTATTTGCTTATTATACATATATACATATAAATATGTTAATATAACTGTCAGTTTATTCTGGGTATTACTGAATAAGAGTGATGCAATATGGGGGATTTTTGTCATTAATCCAAGTTTGGGGGATGCTCTGGAAAGAAGTTCTAGTTTCTTATTTTGCAAAAGTACACTTTTTTTTTGATCCACTCTCACTGTTGATATATCTGGTTTTGCCTGCTTGATTGTTAATAATTGGATAGGATGTTAATGTTTGGCTCTATTTACCAGAGGCAGAATTGCCCACTATGGTTTCTGAAACTTTTTCCTGCTTTTAGTGTGAAAGCAGCCTGAATGTATGTGTGCAGTTAAGCATTTTGTTTTTGAAAGTAACTGGCTGGGATTTGACTTTTCTGAGGAAAAAAAAGTGAGGTTTAGTGTGTTCTTTCTCCCTGGAGCAGTGGCCTTGGGCACCATGGTGACAGCAGTCAAGTGGCAAAGAAGCTGTGGTCCTGTTATCAAGTTTTAATAAGACTTAGAAAATCCTGTTTTTCATGCTTCCCTCCATCACATCCCTGTGCTTCTTTTTTATGGCTCTTGGCGTTGAATGAACTATATTAATGAAGCTATTTGAAAAACACTGGTCATTAGAAATTAACAATACAGTTTATTCCCTAATGTTCATTGTTAGCAGAACACGTGTATTGCTTTGGGAACAGTATCACTTAAAGTGGAATGAAATTTACAGATCTAGATACTTAATATCTTTAAAAAAAAAGTTTAATGAATTTTGGCTTGGACAGCTGTATTCTTTTCTCATTTTTCTATGCCCTAATTAAAGTCTGAAATTAATAAAAGAGGATTTCTTAATTTTTAAGATACATGTTTTGAGAAAGAATGCCAAGTGTATTGTGACTGAAAGCGACATACACACAGATGCACACAACTTCCAAAGAGCTGTGAGCATTCAGTTCCCCAGCACGCTCACAGGAGCTGTGTCATTGGCTCAGAAGGAAAAGCCCCCTGTGGCACACTTGTACATGGAAATGTTTGAGCTGCCAGAGCAGGGTGAGCAGAGCAGCCCTTGGTGAGTGCTGCCCACGCACGAGGCTCCTGGGCTCCCACCCACCACAGCACGCTGCTCTTGCTCACTGGTCACAGCATGCAGGTGGAAAGTTTAAGGAATAAACTGTTTTTATTCCCTCCCCCCTGGGGAACATTGTGTATGATTAACTATAAATTTACTAATCCTGTCTCTCTGCAGGGTTCATCCCAGGAAGTGAGACTCAAGCTTATGGAAAGGAGTTTGAGACTTGCAAAGTAATAATTTTAAAAGCCTCATGCCAGAAACACCTGGCTGCATCAATGCAAGTTGATCTGGAGCTTCATGCTTGGTGCTGATGAGGAATTGCCTGTGGTTTTGGGGAGGCTAATTCTTGCCTTTGATTGCGTTGGGAATCTGAAGCTGCTGCTCATGAGATGTAAAACCAGAGAACGTGGGTTACTCGGTGTGCCTGAAGATCACAGAGGCAGCAGCCAAAGGACAAAACTTCTCTTTGAAGCAGTGGCTTCAGCTGTGTCACTGTGTGCACTGGGAACTGAGAGAAACAGCAGAAATAGCAGCCAGCCTGGGAGAAGATGCCAGCTAAAGGGAAATACTTCTTCAACGAGGGCGATGAGGGCAGGATCTCAGACCCGCTCTATGAGAAGTACCGCTACACCAGCCAGCAGCATCCCCTCCTGCTGCTGCTGCTCTTCATCGCCATCCTCTTCTGGACTACTCTGATCATCATCTTCTTTGTTACTGCTGTGAGTAAATTTTGTGTGTGTTCTGTGTTTGCAGAGAGGATAAGGAGTCACTCTGACAGCACACTGAATCTTTTTGGCTGTATAATATTTTGAGCCTCATGGTATCAAAGTTGCAGTGCTGAAAGATATCAAGGAACCGTGCATGTATTACTGTGTATGATTTTGAAACAGTGGGAAGAGAGAGAGATTGTCAGGCACCTGCACAATTACTATAAGGATTGTTTTTCTATTCTATACATCTGTATTGTATGTATGTACATATGTATTGTATTGTATTCTACACATCTGATCTGTATTGAATGCTAGCTATGATAGCAAGTATTAAAAGGGCTAAGGAAGGAGCAAGAACAGAAGCTAAAATGTCCTGCATTTCTCATATTATGATGACTTGTTGGTTTTTCATCAGATTATTCCTGAGGTGGTTTTTTCTTAAAAGATTTGCAGATGTTAATTTCCTTTTTTTTAAAATATTTTTCTTTTTTTTTTTTTTAATTAATAAAAGCACAATAGGAACCTCCCAGTACAATAGGTAATCAGTGGAATCAATATTTAGTTAGCAAAGAGCGATGATCCTATAGGCATAGAAAAGATGCAGCTTAAAGATTTTGTTACGTAGTGTAATTTGATTTTTTGTAAAGAAATTTTGGTGTTGTACAAGCCCAGCTGACAGCTGGTAAGAAGAGGAGTTAATTTAAAGGTAATGTTGTAAAAAGGTAGTAAAGTAGTTGTTATAATGCTTCATTGCCTTTTAACTCTGCTTTCCAAACAGCTTCATGATAAAGGGTCTTCAAGTCTCTGCTTAGCAGCAAATCAAATCTTACCAATTGCATTTGTATCCCTTTTGCCTTTTATTTCTTAGGAAGGGAAGAAAAGTAGCAACAACATTTTTAACAATTTATCTTCTATAAAACTTAGAGCTCTGTTACATTCCTCTTTAGCCAAGCTTGAACTCTAAATCCATTTCTTTGGGTACATCTGCATTATAGATGCAGTGTAGTTAGAAATCAGTGGTTTGGGGTTTGCCTTTTAAGCTAGTTTGAAAAACAACAGCAGTGGAACTGGGGTAGTGTCACAGTAGGACATGAAATGAACGACATGCACAAGCTGAGATGTCCAAAGCAAGAAGAGGGCAGTTTATTTCCAAACTCCAATATTTATTGACTTTCAAAAGTGACCATGGATTGGGGGATGAAATTGCTGCCTCTCTACTACACTGGTCAAGCCAACAGTCCGTCAATTTTCTCCTCCTCCAGAAAGGAAAGCAAAACAATCATTATTTACTTGAAAAGTGCGTGAGAAACTCCATTACAAAAATGTAAACACCAGAAGGCTTAGAAGAACTTAGAAGAAGAGGGACAGGGTAGAATGAGTGTCTATAATAGTATTTATTATATATGTGTGAATATCAGAAGGTGTTCATGCTGCCACAGCTAGTCTACTTAAAAATGCAGGTTAACTTATTTCAAAGGTGTCCAAGCTCTTTCCAGGGCAGTATAGATGCATCTTTCATTGTTCTGAAGGGGACATTTGTAGCCGCTGTAACCCTTTGTTTTGCTTTTGCAGGAAGCTCATTCCCACCTTGCCTTCCTGACTGTCTATAATAGTATTTATTATATTAGCTCTGTATATGTGAATATCAGAAGGTGTTCATGCTGTCACAGCTAGTCTACTTAAAAATGCAGATTAACTTATTTCAAAGGTGTCCAAGCTGTTTCCAGGGCAGTATAGATTTTCCTTGTTCTGAAGGGGACATTTGCATTATTCCTTGTTCTGAAGAGGACATTTGTGGCAGCTGTAACCCTTGTTTCCCTTGCAGGAGGCTGGCTCCCACCTGCCGTTCCTGGTGGCGGTGTGCGCGGCGCTGGCCGTGTTTGCGCTCACGTACCTGCTGCTGTGCATGGAGTCCCTGCTCCGCCGCTGCCTGGCGCTCTTCGGCCTCGTGGCCTGGCTCTGCTTCCTCACCGTGGGATATGTTTCCCTCTTTGAAACAGGGAGTGACTACCAGCTGTGGGAGCAGGTGGGTACGCTCTGCTCGTTCGGGTACTCACGTGGGGCTGGCGGTCAGCTGTGGATGTTTTTCTGTGCTTCAGTCTTTCAGGATGTTGTAACTGTGCAATAACTCTTCTGAGATTTAGGTTAACTTCTAAAAACTGGCTTCACTGATTTGTTGCAGTAATTTTAGTTGGTGTTCTGGATTATAGTGAAAATACATTTCAGTGAAAAAATTGGATAATTGCATAAACCTATGAGGGAATTGCATCTTTAGTGATGAATTGGATTTTTCTAATTAAATTGGGTTTTTATTTAGGTTTTTTACTAAATCTTAATTACTATGAATTCATCTCTGATTTTTTTTTTTTTTTTTTTTTTGTTAATAATACTTGCTTTGTTAATTTATTTGGGTCAGAGAAGTGTTCAAGAAATGTATAAAGGACTCCAGAGCTGGGTGTGCCCTAGGGAGCAGGTTTTTAAGTCAGTGTGAGAGGTGAAGTGAACAATAAGGATTAATGACACATCCTGGCATTGCTGGGTGTGGCTAAATTTCATTGCTTGCTATCTCTGATCAGAAGATGGGTGATTTCATGAAGCCAAAAATATCATAATTTGTAGGAAACTCCTCCTAAGATCTCATAATGCAAGCAGAAGAGTTTTAATTAATTTTTATCTTGTTTTATGAACTCTGCCCCTTCCCTTCTATATTTGAATAATGAAGGATATAAATTATCAGTTAAACAACCCAAATCTGATTTGTATTATGGCCTGGATCCAGCACTGTATGTTTAGAGATGCTGTTCAGTATTTTGTAACTTAAAGAAATGGCTATTACCTTAGGAACCACCCCCCACCCCCAAATGTATTGATCCTAACTATAAATGCAAATATGTAACAAAGCATGATTTGGTTTTGCTGCTTTCAGTGCTGCAAGCCAATGTGATGCTATCGTGTGGTAATAACTCATTCATTTTGATTTTAAGTCTAAAATATAAGGACGCCCTACTCTGAATGAATAGATTTATTCAAATGAATAGATTTATTTCAGAATTTCACCTCAAGTTATGAATTTATCACTAATTAAATCTACTGTTTAAATGGGGTATGGCTTTTGCTTGTCCATCCTTTTCTTGTGCTTCTAAAACTATCACACAGCATTCAGAATGTTGTGTGATGGGGGTTGCAAATATGGCAGAAAAAAAATGGTTTTACTCCAGTTAAAGTAGTAAGATATAGACAGAACTTTTATTTGCCTGTTAGTTTGACTGGGACAGCAATAATCAGACAGTCTATTCTGGGAAAATATTTAAGAGCAGACTGGACCTTGAGACTTCCTCGAAGGAAGCTCTTGTCTGGAGTGGCACAATTTAGTTGCTGTGATGAGATGGAGCTGAGCCAGGAATACTGCAATATATTCCTCTGATCAGGGCTGTTAGTTTCCCTATGTATATAAGCTGACAATAGTAACAAGTCTATAAATATGAATTTAAGTTTTACAAACCTTCCCACTGATCTGAAGAAGTTCAGTTGTGCATTTTATAAAAGGTGTGCAGCTAAATATGTGGTTAGTGGTAATAAAGGTTATTCTCTTGTGGGAGGACCAGGAAGTATTGGTTGGATTTTTGGTTTTTATCAAACAGGAAGCAAATATACACATGTGACTGGATGATGTTAAAATTAGAAAAATATCTTCCAACAGGTGAGAAATCTGATTCTATTGAGTATTGCTAGCCTTGCAACACACTGTTCCTGATTTGTGAGTACAAAGTGCATCCAAAGTGCATCTCCAGCTGTAAAGGATAAGTTCAGGATAAAGGGCAAGGACAAGTGAAAAAATTATAGGTGATATGTCACCTTAACTCATCTTGTCTATGAACCTATAGCCATTAATCCCTCAAAACTCTTAGAACTACTGTTTTAACTGTATTTTGAAACATCTCTCTAATTGTTCAGCCTTAAATTGAGTAATAATCCCACTGCTTTGCTTCTGTTTCTGTAGTGATTTTTGGCATTTACCTAATGACATGTATGTGTGATTCTTTCTTATTTTTCTTTTTCTTTCCAAAGGTGCCATTCTTTCTATTCATAATCTTCACAGTTTATACCATGCTACCCTTTGGGATGAGAGGTGCTGTCATAATTAGTGTTGTTTCTGCTCTCTCCCATATTGTTGTTTTAACTGTGGTAAGTGTAACATCTGAAGGAAATAAGGAACACATTCCATTTCAGGTAAGGAAATAGCTTGGTTACATAATGAAATACTCTAGTCAAGCTACTCTTTGCTTTTGGCATAACTATTCTATTAAGAAAAGTTCCATTGATGTTTCAAGTTTATGGATTTGGAGCTTGGGCCCAAAATCCCTTAGGCTTTTTGTAAAATTGCAAATTTTTAAATCTAAAGTGCAATTTTTGTTTTTCTGACCTAAGTGGAAAAATCAGGGCTGTTAAATTAATTTTTAAACTAAGCTGTTAAAAACATGCCTAGCTTAGTCACAGTCACTCTTCCCAACTTGTGCTCCTTCAGGTGGGTCTACCCACCTTCACCAGGCACTGCCCACAGGGTGGATCACAAGGGCCACTGCTGCCCTGGGGTGTCAGAGGGGCTGGGAGTGCAGCCTGGGAGTTCAGGGCTCCAGCACTCATCACCAGGGTGTGCTCATTAACAGGAGCACCCCAGCTCCTGTGTGCAGGCGTGTGCCAGGCTCCACACAGCCTGTACATGTTAAATGATAGCATAGCATTTTCTGTTTCATTATTGTGACTCTGAAAGTCAGATTATGTCTGCCAAGGTCCATCCTGGCTAATGGCAACAATGATTTGTTATGGGATGGGTAAGAGGAAATGAGACATGGTCTGGGATTGACTGTGTTTTATGGGACTAATGTGTGTTGGTGAAGTATCAGTGACTGCCCTGCAGTAGGTAAATATTTTTCTTCTCGTGCAGCTCCTTGCCAATGCTGTAATTTTCCTTTGTGGCAACTTGATGGGTGCATTTCACAAGCGCCAAATGCAGGTTGCTTCATGGGATCTGTACAGATACACCTTAAAGTGCATCCAGGTCCGAATGAAACTGAAGATTGAAAAGAGGCAGCAAGTGAGTGAGCTAGCTCATGTTATGAGTTGCTTGTTTTCATTTCCAAAGTCTGCATAAATTCATAAGGTTGGTGACTAATCCATGTTGAAAGGCTTGGTCCAATCTTTGAGATACCCACCTAGTGTCAAAAATAAAAGTGCCATTTGTAACAAAAGAAGGAAGTTAAAGGGAGGAAGCTGTTTTCTGGGGCTTGTCTACATGAAAATCACAGTATTTGTAACAGGAATGTAATTGCCAGTCATTTTTAGTTCCTTTTTTCCTAGAATAAACTGTCCCTGGGACTGGCTAAGATAACTTAAGAGGACATATCCTTAATGCCCTGAAATCACTTGTAAGGTAATTTTAACAGTTAGTTTTATGGCTCCCTTGGTCATACTTTTTTGCATTGAAATTTAAAGTATTATTTGTTCTTATATTTTATTGTCTCACAAACTGTTTTTCCTTTGCTAAAAGGAGAAAATTGGATGTGAAGGGAGAAAAAGAAATAATGTATTAGATTAAAATATTTATTTCCATAAACTCCAGTGGTATTCAAAGAATAAACAAGCATGAATTTCTTACTGAGGAAGTTTTGTAGAGAGATACCAAAGCTGAAACTGTGGCACCTTTCCTGGTACAAATAGGGTTAAGAAGTGCTCTACAAGGCTGATGTGTATCGTGTTCTCTGCCCACCAGTGATTAGATAAAAAGAAGGGGCTGAGAAGTGACTGCCCTGATCAAACCGGGAAGCAGAAAATGCCACAATGCCACAGTGCGGTCTGTTCTCTGATGCTAATCTTGGGAGATGAGATGACAAATCTGCAGGAAAGCTCTGCCAGAATTTCCCCACGCAGCTGCTGGGGAAGCCTCTGATCACCTTGGGCAGGCAGTGTGCTCTCATTTCCTGGGCAATGTGCTCACTTCCATGGGTGTTCAGCATTTTGCCTGTGGGATTGTTTGTTTTAATGGTTGCTTGTTTGAAGTGTAAATGTGCTTGAGTCTACGGAGGGCTTTCTTTTCAACCATGTTGCAGTTTGTCAGGCAATTCTGAGTATCCTTTCTGCCACCCACTTCTCTGTGAAAAAGATGTGAGAGCTGCTGTTCAGGGTTCCTCACTGCTTCCTTGAACACTGTGAGATGTGTCAGCCTCCTGTTATATTCCCTGGGATTCAGCTGTCAGTTTAAGGTCTTTCCCAGGGCTGACTCTCCTAGTAACAGACAGCAGGTGAGGGAAAGGAGGTATTTCTAGTTCTGGCATCAGTCTCAAGGTAAACTGCTGCCCGTACCTTGTGCAGACGAGTGCTCGATGCTCAAGGACTGTCTCTTCCCACTGTGATCCCAGGGTATTTCTTCCTGGGGGCAGGCACTGGTTAAACAACCCTGGCAGCTCACTGGTGCCTGAACAGGGCTGTGTTGGGCAGCCAGGGAAAGGGGACAAGGACTTGGTCCCAGGGGACAGTATTTAGCATTTTTCTTGGCTGCAAAATGTGCTAATCTTGCTGTTGATATTGTCTGAAAAAGTTCCTGCTTGTAGCTGCTCCACACAGCATTTCCTCTTCCATCTCTGTGGTGGGAGAGCCCTTCCTCACTCAAAGTATTCTCTTTTTTGTCATCCTCTTCTGCCCAGCAACTTACCAGGGTCTTTTTGAAGAATGGGCTTTTGAGAGAGAGCCAGTGTAAAAAGGTGTCCTGAATAATCAAACAATGGAAGTGGGTTTGGAGGAGTCTGTTTCTCTCAGTTCAAAAGGCTTCATTTCTCTGGCATTGCTTCAGGTTAGCTATAGCAGCATGCAGCTGACACTTTTGTATCTGCTGCTGCTTTTCCAGCATTTGAGAATTTACAGATATTTTAAAAACTGAATAGATTGTTAGGTACAAAACATAAGCTTTTACAGAACTTTTATCAGAAAATGCCAACATAACACTGACATCAGGGAACAAAATAAAATGTAATTTATCCAGAAAATGTAGTACTGAATACTGACATTTTGTGTGTGTGTGTGTTTCATGGTTACAATGGAATGTCACACCTAGGCCACAAGGAACAAAAGAAAAAATATGCAACATAAATGTGAAATCAATAATTTGGAGAACAGCAATGTAAAAATATCTTCTGGAAAACCTGACATGCATTACTCAAAAACTATTTGAATAAAGGCATTTTGTTTTGGTTTTTTTAATGCCTTCTTGCAGTCAGTAGAATTCTGCAGTTTCTAACTTACTGTGTTAATAATTTTGCACAATTATTCCTCCCCCCACTTTTTAGGAAAATTTGCTTTTATCCATCCTGCCTGCTCATATCTCTATGGAAATGAAGCTGGCAATCATTGAGCGACTGAAGGAAACTAATGATAACAGGCAGATGCATGACAACAACTTCCACAGCCTATATGTAAAAAGGCACCAAAATGTTAGGTAAGTGGAAGCCCCAGAAATTGATATAAACTTCTGATTCTTATCAGTACCTATGGTCCAGTGAAATTAAAATTTGAAGGCAGACTTTGAGGCTGTAGTGAGCTTCTTTCCTGCTGTGGGAAGATAACGTGTGTTGAACTGGTGTGCTGTCTTTTAAATCAGGGGAGATACTTGAACCCTTTTGCTGGAGCTGTTTCCCAAAGAGGAGAGAGAAGTGTTGTCTGTTAAGTACATTTCAATAGTTATGCTGACTGTGGAATTGAGGTATCTTCATATTTCACTTTCCCTGCTTTTACCTTTTTCCTTTTGCTCCTGTCTAGCATTCTTTATGCAGACATCGTAGGATTCACTCGCCTTGCCAGTGACTGCTCTCCTAAGGAACTCGTAGTGATGCTGAATGAACTCTTTGGAAAGTTTGATCAGATTGCAAAGGTAGGTGTACAGTTTGTGCTGCAGGATAAAGGCTTTTGGAAAAAAGTCTTTTTGCACAACAGGAGGCAGCTGGGTGTTTGTCAATAAGTTAGGAAGGCAAAACTGCTTTTGCTTTAAAGCTAACTGGAAAAATCACATTAAAACAAAATGTAAATGAAAAATGGGAAATATAACAAGTTGCTACTGTAATTCCAGTTCTTGGGTGTGGAGGTTTATCTGTATCATTTAGGAAATTGTCTGATAGTGGTAAGTGATTGCAGCAGGGCTGTGGGAGGTTCTGTGTACAAACTCCACTGAGGAGCTTTGCTGTGTTCAGTTTGCAGGTTTGTTGGACTCCACAAATGGAGAACTCTCAGACACAGACTTAAGTTCATGAATTCAGAGGCATCAGGCAAAGAGTTCTTTAGCTCAGGAGTGAACTAAAGAAAGCTTCATGTTACTAATGGATACTTACAAAAAAGTGTAAGGCTGGGGAGTAGTTTAAAATGGTCCCTGTTAAGACATACCCTCAATACTGACCCTTCAGCCTGGCAGGAATTGTTACCACTTCCAGGGGCTGCTTGAGGTTAATTTTTTGTAGCAGTCATCACAAACTCAGGTTTTTAGTTCTCACATTACAGGGACTATATCATCTACATGTTTGTGTGTTGTGTTTGTGAAATCCTAAAAATTTGGAAAGTTGGAAAACTCTAAAATTATTAATGTAGCAGAGGAGTGAAATTGCTGTAATTAAACCCTTGTGGATATTATTGAATAAATTCTTAAATATACCACTGATTAAAACCTGACTAAGATGCTAGTAATATTTTGGCCTAAATTACATGGCTAATTTTTGCATTTATCTGAATTCAGTTGTTGTTAAATGTTTAAGTACTGAAAATAAGTTATACTATTGCAATTGTATTGTTGTGAAGCAGCTATAAAGACAGAGTAAGTTATGTCATCTTAGTTGCCAAATGGCAAAATTCATTCTAATGCTGAAGTACAAGCTGAGGTTAAACACATTTGGTAAGGCTTTGTAACTGTTTTGCAGACAGAAAAATGGAAAAAAAAATCTAGATTTTGAGTGATGAGTTGATGAGTTTCAATTTCTCACTGCTGTATGCAAATTGCACTGAAATGTCTGGATTTAGTGAGTCAAGGTCTTTTGCAACTCTGTGGTTGAGCTGTGAGAAGAGGTTCCTGCTTTTTGTGCTATTTTTTTTCTGCCAGGGAGTATTCTGTCATCTTTTCCATAATGTGCAAATCTTGAAAGCTCCAATTTACCTAATAAAAATTGATGGCTGAGCTGGATGCTGAAGTGCAGCAGCTCTAATCCAAGGCTGGCTTTCCCTGCTGATCCCTCTGATCTTGTCACTTGTGGCACTGCTCAGAACCCACTGGGGTGGATTAAGATGTGGAGAATGATGGATGTTCCCTAAGGCTTTAACTGATGAGGGAGAACAGCTCACTTTGGGAAATTGCCACATATTTGGGCTGATTTTGGAGCTGATTTAGGAACTGTGTTCCCACAGCAGGTAGTGCTGAACAGCTGGAGCTATTGGCTGGCCCAAATTGAGCCATCTCTGCTCGTCAGTCAAACATTACACAGCCTTGCAGAATTAGTCCTGGCTTACTTGCAACCTTTGTAGTTAAAATTCTTCAGTAAAGTGTTCACAAAAGACAGTGTCAGAGACTTTTTGCTCTGTCCTGCCAGTCATTGGTAGCAGTATCCTCTGTTGCACAGTTAGGAAAAATTTTTTTTGCTACCATTTAGTATTGTGGGTTTTTTATTAACAATGGCAATAGTAGTGTGTGCCAGCTTACTCTTCAGTCATGTTTGAAATAACAAAAAACCCCAATTTTCATCTGCACAACTACCAGGTTGGGCATCTGAATTTCCAAGTTTTCCCTCAGTGCTGGGAGGTTTTATGACACCTCACACTGTTACTTATGAGGCTGCCCTGTAAAAATAGAGGGAAAACCGCCCGTAAATCAGATGAAGATTAAAAGATAGATAAGTCGATTTCATCTTTTAGTGTCAAAGGAAGGGGACCAGGACACCAGCTGGTTCATCACAGGTCCAGTTTATTGAAGAAAGCATTAAACACTTATACAGCAAATAATAAGCTTATGAATATTCTGTAAGCCAAGCAATCTATTGGTTAAACTATACCATTAACTCTTCCTCATTCCTTAGGGGTTACATCTCTTTTCTCATGTCTCTTTCACTATTTGTTATCATACTACAGCTAGGCCCAAGGACACACTATCTAGCAGGTGCAAAACTTGGAATTAGCCACGGCTTTGTACTTTTCCAGTCTCTATTCACCTAAATTTCCCAACATTTTAGATGGTAAATTTTGTGACGATTTTATTTTATTTATGATTTTTTCAATTTCACACAGTTCCAACAAAAAGGCAAGAAACTAACAAGATGGTTTTATTTCTGAAATGCTTAAAGTGTCATTTTTGTTCTCTCCAGTGGGCAATGTCCAGGCATTCAGACATGGGGCAGAAGAAGTAAGCTTTGTTTCAACAAGGAGTGAATAAAGCCTGACTTTCTGAAACTAGAACCTTGGGAGTTAATTTTTGGTGTAGTAAAATGTTTGGTGTAATTTTGCAGGAGAATGAATGCATGAGAATAAAAATCCTGGGCGACTGTTACTACTGTGTGTCTGGCCTGCCTGTGTCCTTACCAGTTCATGCCAGGAACTGTGTTAAAATGGGGCTCGACATGTGTGAAGCAATAAAGTAAGTGTTACACAGAAGGCTGATTAAAATATAGATACTGTGCAGATACTGAGATTTGAGATATTGAGTTAAGTATTTTGTTTTCTTGTCAACATTCAAAGTGTATTTATTAGCTGTAGTTGCATAGTTCTGACCATAAGTTTTGCACCAAGTGTATGATGAGACAGGAGGAGGAGATGAAATGTCAAGTGTGCTCTAACCCCCGATGCCTCCCCAGGCAGGTGAGAGAAGCCACGGGCGTGGACATCAACATGAGGGTCGGGATCCACTCCGGGAACGTGCTGTGCGGGGTCATCGGCCTCAGGAAGTGGCAGTACGACGTGTGGTCACACGATGTGTCCCTGGCCAACCGCATGGAGTCCGCCGGAGTGCCGGGGTGAGCGAGAGCCCTCCGTGCGGGGCTGGGGCCGACTGTCCCCTCTGTGAGGGGCTGGGCTCCTTCCGTGCCGGGTCCCCTCCGTGCGGGGCCGGGGCTGGGTGTCCCTTCCGTGCGGGGCTGTCCCCTCCGTGCCCTCTGAGCCGGGCTGGCACGGCCCCAGGTCCGTCACTTCCTCACCCGGGGTGGTGGATATAGGACAGATGTGTGCTTAGCAGAACTGTAAAATGTTCGTATTTTCTGATTGCGTTTTTAGCGAGCTATAAAATTCTATTCTTAGGCAAGAGGCTGCTTATTGACCATGCCTTCATGGGAGAAACATGTGCATTGTGTTGACTTAGTTAATCCATGCTGTACACGGGGGTAATTCTACGTTTGTGAGTTTAGTCAGAGAACAGTTGTGCTCCTTAGGTCAACAAGGCCAAGCTGTCTTTGCCCAGCGTTTCCGCTAATGCATCGATCAGCTCCACTTGATTTATGTCAGCTCTATATTCACCGCTCAAACCTCATAAGCAACTCAGAAATTAAAATGCACCCTGATGGGAGTATCCCAGCAAGGAGAGTGTGGAGCTGCTGTTTGTTGTGCATTTGCCATGGGCAGAAGGAAGGGAAGGGAGTGGTGCTGAATGGGAGGATTGAGGCTGAGCAGGGATAGAACTTGCCATGAGCTGCTGCTCAGTGATGTAAGGATTAGAGCTGAGGTTGGTCTCTTGTAGCCTTTTTAAGACACTTGTTGATCAGAACAAATATAAATGTTCTTCAAAACCACCAACATTTGCATTTTCTTTCTTTAGGAAAGTATACTCTTTTCCTGTAAATGAAATTTAAGGATTAGAATTAATCTAATAAACCCTCTTTTTTTTTTTTTTTTTTCTTATTTTGGTAGTTTGCACTAAAAAAAGCTGTTATAGGACTGTTTCTTTTTTCATTCCCAAATCAGACCATGACCGTTTTTGTGTCGTGATAGTGTGGCAAATTGGTTTCTTTTAAGTGTTTCTAACCAGTGACATTATAGCTTCTCTTATTATTTCTCTACTTCAGACAGCTTTTAGGTATATGCTTGTAACTTAAAAATTAAAGTGTTTTATTAAGTGATAAGAGGTTATGAATATCAAAATACTTTATTGCATTGGTCACTGAAACAGAAAGCTACTTGGAGCTTGGTGAACAGTTACACCACCAGCCAGGCTGAAGGGTTTACTGTGTTGATTCAGCATGATTAAACAAGAATACAGAGTTGTAAAGTTTCTTTTGTTGGTAAAACAAACAGCATGACTCTGAATATGGCACAAACCCACACTTTGTTAGTCACGTTTGGGACCTCTGCCTAATCTTGAAAACTCTGATTATTCCTGTATGCTTGTCAGGTTTATAGTTGATAAGCTGCTAAGGCATTAAGCTGGTTTAGTTTGTCATGCTGATCCGGAAACATTTTTCTTATTACTTCCTCTACGTATAGCTGTGTAGTACACACTCATCTTGTGTTTCAAAACTGGCCAGGGGAAACATCTTCCACTTGTGGAAGATTGAGCCTGACAGGGTGGAAGGGGTATTATTCACTATGGAAGTGTTGTGTTGTATTTTTTTTTCTGCTCCGCAAGGAATTATTTGTTGGGGATTCCTTAGTCCAAAGTCAGCTAGTCCTGCTTTGGAAGCAGTTTTGCCATTAGGAGCCAGCCAGAGGTTTTGCTTAAAAAAGGAAGCATTTCTATTTTGAGTTTCTGTAAATGAAGGAATTCTAAAGACTTTTGAAGGGAGGGATGCAGGAAAGCTTCTAGCTTTTGAAATATTTTCTGTCCAGTGTCAGAGTAACCTTGTTCATCTTCCTTGTGATTTTAAAAAATTACTTACATTCGTAACAGTGTTAATCCACTACTAAAGCAGAAAGGAGTAGCATAAAACCAAAACTAGAAGTGCATTTATGACCAGTTCTCTCTGATGTGTAAATGGCTGGAGGCTCAGCACGTGTTATTCTGCTGTCAGCATGGGAGGCTGGCACAGTGTGCTGGGTGTTCTGTCCTGGCACAGCAAGGGCAGCAGTGCGTGCTCCAGCTCGCCTGGGAGAGCAGCTCTTGGTGATGTGCTTATCCTGGAACCCAGGGAGCAATTAGGAACTGCTGAGAGATCACTGGCACCTGACTGGAAGAGAAGTTGGCAGTAAGATCAGAAATGTCCTACACAGTGTGTGGTTTGAGGGAGAGGGGAGAGGAAGCTTGGTAAAATGTAAAATGGTAGGTAGTGAACAAATGTACTGCTTTTTGGAGGAAAGGGAAAAGCACAGGAAACTTGCTGCAGCATGTGGCTGTGTTTTAAGGCTCAGGGCACAGACATCACCCAGAACACCCCAGTCTCTGTGGAAAAAAATTATGCTTTAGAGCAAATTTTAAAATTTCAGATTTGAAGGTTCACCATAACTGCAAAAGTGTATAGTCAAGGTAACAACTAAACTTTTTTTGAGAAAACTACCAGTACACAGAAAAAAGCAGGCACCCTCTGCAATTCAGTTCTTACTGTTGGCTTCAAAAGTACTGAGGAAGTTTTTATTCTTCCTTCTTAGAAGCTGCAGCCAGTAGTTTTCAGGTCTTGGATATGTTACCTCCGTGCAAACCTATGTCCAGCTTTAGGAAGGGGGCGTGGATAGAGGAGTGATTCCCTTGCTCTCTGTAGTTAGCCAGCAGTGCTGCACACTGCCAGCTTCCATTCTGGAATTGTGCTTTTCCCAGCCCTGAGCTAATGGGCTGTAGGACAGTGTCTAATCCCTCTGTGCCAAAGAAAAGTGAGAAAAGCATGGGAAGATGAACAATGAGAAAGTAGAACTTAAGAAATGCTATTTTATGAACTCCCTCCAGTCTCCTGTTGAGAAATTATATGGAAAGCTATTACTCATAGCTTATGTGGAAATACATGATTTGAGATACTGAGTGAAAAAACATGTAAGGGGAAGTGTGAATAGGTACAGAAAAATACTGGCTGCTCTCCTCAGAAGTGCATTGCTGTTGTTGCTGTGTTGCCTTTTCCTTGGATTGTTTCAGTCAGAAAAGGCAGACTTTCAGAATTCTCCTCAGAGTTAACAAAAAACCTTCCCCAGTTTTGTTTTCCCAGACTCTGTGTCTCCCCTCACCCTCATGCATTTCTAGCACAAAGCAGTCCTTGCTTGTGTTTTGTTCATGAGCTTTCCCTGCAGCTCTCACAACCTGCCTGTGAGCCTGCCTGTCTTGTGAGTCATCAGATCTCCTTTGATCACATTTCTTCTTGTTTCATTTACTTCCCTGCTTATTTCAATTTAATTTTGAACCAATACTATCTCATTATGGGAAGTGTTTTTTAGGGAACTTGCTATGAATGATGTACTATAGCAAAAGATTGCAAATAGAATTTTAAGTACTGGCAGGATTTTTCAGTTGGCTGCCAAAGCAGGGAATGTCTGAAAAGCAGAAATGTCAGCAGGGACCATTGAAATGTAAATGAAATGCTTAATGTGACCTTTCTGTGAGTGTTTGGGTCTCTTGTTCTTTCTCCCGTTCTCAGCCGTGTGCACATCACTGAAGCAACATTAAATCACCTAGGCAAGGCTTATGAAGTAGAAGAAGGGAATGGACACCTGAGGGACCCTTACCTTGAATCCATGAATATCAAAACCTACTTAGTGGTTGATCCAAGGGTATGTATTTGTTTTCAAACATATATATTTATTCAAAAGTATACACACATAAGTACATAGGTTTCTGTGGTGCACACAGCTTTTTCATTCAGATGCAGAATTAGAGCATGGTGTGAGTCACCTGAGTAGCTTGGATTTGGGAGTTCAGATCTGAAAGCACATCCTGCTTCTTTGACATGCCTATTACATTGAAGGTAATAAGTGTTATGCTGAAACCTCTTTTGTGACCCACTTAAAGTAAAAAGACATAGTTGACTATGTATTTTTATGAAGTGTCTCAAAAACCCAGGTCAAAAGATGAGGAATGAAAGAATACCTGTACTGTGTGGCCACTTGCAGATAAAATAGTCCCTGTAAAATAGCATCAGACGTCTTCCTCCCTATCTGAAAAGGAAGATTCACCTTCTGTTCAGTGTGAAGTTAGCAACTGTGGGTTGCTCCCTTAGAGCTTGGTAGCTACAAACACCTGAATTATTGCTATTTTGAACTGGCTTGTGGTTGATGAGTAAAATGTTGCAAATGAAAAAAGAATGCAGAGGAGAAACTTCTTTACTTCCTGATCTCTACAGGAAGGAACAGCATAGAGCCACTTTTAATTAGCAAGAACTCAATCTTATCTTGGTTATATTTTTCAATACTGCAGTCCCCCCCCCAGCTGCACACAGCACATATTATTCTCAGAATGAGGACCTATGACTATTATAATGGTCTCTGCTCCCTTGAAGACACTTGTGAAATGTTAGAGAATTATCAGTCATTGATGTCTTGGTTTATTCTGTAGTTCTGCAAGGGTATTGCTGTACACACTGTCTGTACTGCCTGGCTCAGCAGCTGTGACACAGATATAATCTAATGTGGAGTCTGTAATTTGTGGGATCTTCTAACCACTGTTTTGATACACCCCAGCAGCTCAGGAGTTTGGCACGTTTTTCCCCTGCTGTAGTGCTGACTGCAAGGGAACTGTATCTGTTCATAAGATCCTGTGGGCCCTTGCATCACTGTACATAAATGTGGAGTTTGTTGCAGTGTTGCAAGCCAAGTCTGGTGAAGGCAGCTGAAGCAATTAATTTTGTGTGTGCTGTGATTT
This sequence comes from Ammospiza nelsoni, assembly GCF_027579445.1. Classification (NCBI taxonomy): domain Eukaryota; kingdom Metazoa; phylum Chordata; class Aves; order Passeriformes; family Passerellidae; genus Ammospiza; species Ammospiza nelsoni. Next base: position 9,902,092 of record NC_080645.1, read on the forward strand.
GCTTTAGCTCACCTTAATTAAACGGGATAAAGGAATTGAGGTCGGCTGACATGTTGCTGATATGTCCAGAAACCTACAAAACGGCGAGATTTGAGTCTTAAACTACTCAACACACAGAGCTTCAGTATTTGGAAATTTGCCTGAATTTCTGTTTAGTCCACGTGTTTTCTTTCTGCCAGTCCAAGCAGTGCCTCTCCAACAGCCACGTCCCCAAGGCGCGGGTGAACGACGGGCTGAAGATGCGCGCCTCGGTGCGGATGACGCGCTACCTGGAGTCCTGGGGGGCGGCGCGGCCCTTCGCGCACCTGAGCCACCGCGAGAGCGTCAGCAGCGACTGCTCGGGCTCGCAGGGCCGCCGCAGGAAGGTCAGTGACCCAGAGTGCTGCCAATTCTCTGCCAACTGCTCCGGTGCCACTCCACACCTGCCTGTGGTGGCTGTGTGGCTGCTCTGACCCTTGGTGTGCAGTGCACCCAGCTGAGGGGTGTCTGTCCCTTGCTCTCTGTAGTCAGGCAGCAGTGCTGCACACTGCCAGCTTCCATTCTGGAGCTGTTCCATTCCATTCTTTTCCCAACCCTGAGCTAATGGGCTGTAGGACAGTGTCTAATCCCTCTGTGCCAAAGAAAAGTGAGAAAAGCGTGGGAAGATGAACAATGAGAAAGCATTTCTTAAGTTCTACTATTTTATGAACTCCCTCCAGTCTCTTGTTGAGAAATTATATGGAAAACTATTACTCCTAACTTATATGGAAATACATGATTTGAGATACTGAGTGAAATAACATGTAAGGGGAAGTGTGAATAGGTACAGAAAAATACTGGCTGCTCTCCTCAGAAGTGCATTGCTGTTGTCACCATGTTGCCTTTTCCTTGGATTGTTTCAGTCAGAAAAGCAGACTTTGTGACTTTCTCCTTCTGTCAGACCTTCACCATTCTCAGACTGCCAATCTCTCTAGCATACTATAACCTAGCATATCCTCAAAGCAAAATTATCTATTTTTCCTATTATTTTTCCCATCTTGAGATCCTGCCTGGTCCATGTGGTTTTCATAAAAAGAACCAGATGGACACACTCAATACTTAATTGAAATGTATAGAAAATAAATAGTCCTTCCACATGCTCTCCTCGCAACTGGATTTTATCAGTAAAGAATTTTTAAGATCAAGAATTCTTAAGGTTTTCAAGATTTTAAAATATAAGAAAACTAATTTTTCCTTCCATCTTCCCTTTCTGAAAGGTGGAAGCAGGAGATGTGCATGCTGTCAGGTGTGGTCCTGGAGCCACAGCTGTAGTAAATTTTAAATTAAGCATCCATTCAGATTTGTGGAAGTGGTTCCCAGTCTGTTTGCTTCTGCTGGTGCTTGCTTAATTATTTTGGTGTGTAGAGAAAAATGAGAGGGATGATCTAACGATCTTTTTTGTCAGAAAACACTCACTTCTCACTTGTTAAAGCAGAAAGCGTTGCTGGAAAGGATTGGTTTTTAGAAACATTTCTTTTATTTCTGAATAAAAATGGTTTTGGTAGTGTCTTAATGTTTGTTTTCCATAGTTGTTTGCTATTCAAAGAATGTGTAACTTATGCTGAATTCCTATTTTATTTAGGAAATACCTTTGTGTTCTACTGGGCGCCAGAGAACTTCTGATAGGTTTGTCAAGTACCTTATTTTCTTCCTTTTTTTTTTTTTGTTTTTTGGTGCTCCTGTGCTCCTCTTGCAGTTCAGTGTGCTGTAAGGATGTGTTCGTTTGGTTGATTAATCACTGTGTGTATGGTAGTCCTGCCTTAGAAAGGTTAAGCTAGAGCTTTGGCCTTTAGAAGATTTCTCAGCTCATGTTTGTAATTGTTAGCAAACTCTAAAAGGAACTTCTTGTCTTACTGTCCCCCCAGTCATTCAGATTCCATTTTGCTTGCTGGGCTGCAGCAAGCAAATTTATATTACAATATTACAATATGATAAGAATTGTCAATGGTACCTACAACACTGAGTTAAGTGAGGAGATGATTTTCACTTGTGGAACATTCCCTCAGTTTGTCAAAATGCTGTCTTGAAAAATGCATGATTTGGGTAACTAGAGAAATGCTTAGTAAAGTGCTCCTGGGTATATTTTTTAATCAGTTTGGAGCATTTTGGTTTAACTTTTCCCTGGAGGCTTGCCCCACTGTGTGCTGACAAAGTGTGTTCTGTACCCATTACTTGTTTCTGAGTAGCATTTGTGACACAGACTTCTTTTCATCCTCAGAAATTCATCTCAGAAGGGAAGGATAGAGGAAGATATTTATGATGAAATGATGTCAACCATTGAAGGCCTCAGCTCAACTACGTATGCAGTACTTTCATTTATTCTTCATATTTTCTTTGAGATTTACCTACATTTTCAATTTAAGCATAGATATAAAGTATATGTATAAAGTTATCAGGGTTTTTGTCTTGCCCTTTTTTTCTCTTTGTTTTTATTTAGCTTCTGGTTTATTTTTTAATTTGAATATGAAACTGTTACTGCATTATTTAGCAAGAAGCCAGTGATCAGTCTTTCTGTTCAAAGTTTTCTTTATTAAAACAAGAAGTGTCATGAGATGGGACACTGTTCTGAACAAAAAACTATGTAGAAAGTCAAAAGTTTTGGGGGTTGAAGGCAAATCATCTGTCAGGGGCAGGTAATTCCTTTGGCACTGCATTTGCATTTAGAAGCAGACAAACACAGGCAGTGTGTTGGTGGTGGTTTGGGTTTTTTTTTTTTTTTGTTTTATTTGTTTTAATTTAAAATACAATATTTACATTCCTAACAAATTCTTAAAACACTGAATTGAAGAAGAAAAACTCTTCCTTCCATCTAAATTCTAGGAAGGCTATACCTCAGATATTCCTAATTAGAGTCTGATATTATTTAGGGCAAGTTTTTAGAAGCTGTGAGCCCTCTCTAACATCTGCTCTTACACTTGGCTATTCTTCAGCCTTCAGGAAGGTTTGGAGCTACATTTTTCATGTAGCTTAGGCAGATGTTGCTGTCTGTGGGTGTTGTGGATCTGCCTGTCAGATGAGTAAAAATGTTATGTTTTTACTGCTCTGTTCTGCTATGAAACATAAGACCTTGCAGAAGCATCAGACGTGTGTTGGGAGTGGCTGTGGGTCTGAGGTGCAGGATGATTCTGTGTCCTCTCCTTGGCCCTGTGTGCTCCTGCTGACCCACCCCTGTCTCTCTCTGGCTGCAGTCCCTGGTGTGGCAGGTCAGATGACTTCTGTGGATTCTCACTGATCTTTGCAGAACCTGGTCTTGAAAAAGAGGTTGGTAAGAACAAAATAATCCTTTCTGGTCTTTGGTTTGCCCTTCAGAGCAGCATAAAAATATGTTTGAAATGTTTCATTCTGAAACTGGATTCTGGAGGTGACTGCACATCCTAAGAGGTTTCTGGTAACTAATGGAAAGCAGATTTCAGGAGTGTTTGAACTGGTCATTCTTCCTTGAGAATGAAAATTCTGAGCTTAAATAAGATTGTCTCTAATCTGTGGTCAAATTCTTGCCATAAGGGAGTTAGTGGGAGTTTGATAATTTTCTTAAATAAATGACTTCCCTCAAAAGTAATGAGATTTAAAGGAAAGGAAAAAAAAAGATTTCTTTATCCATAATGAAAACACTTTGTTTGCTGCGTCTGTTCCATTGCAGATATAATACTGCTATTTTTTAGGTGCAGTGTAGTTTTTCTGTTTGAATAACTGCTGTTAAATTTACTGTGCTGTGGATGTAGTTACTGGTGTGGGTCTGTACATACACTTTAGTTTACTTCTGTGTATGTCCTTTCCTGATAAGGATTTTGACCATGGGAATCTATGGAGAGCTGTTTTACATACTGCCTGGATTTCCCTCTAGGTTGGAAATGTAGAAATTATCCTTTGGCCTGGACTGTTTTTCTTGAACAATGTTCAAGTGATTGGGTTTTTTTTGGTGATGGTCTTTTGTTCTGTTTTAGTGTATTTTTAATAATGCAGTATAAACTTGTATACATGTGTCATCACAAGAATGTAATAAAATAAAGAAAAAACACCCCTGAAAGGGCCCTGATGCTTTGCTCTCTGTGTTTCAGTACCGCACCATTCCTATTCTGAAACTCAAGAGTTACTTTGTGTGTGCCAGTTTTGTGTTCCTCTGTATATTTGTGATCCAGATGCTTATCATGCCAAAGTAAGTGCTGTTATTTTAATTATTTAAAATTAAAATTAACTAACAGCTAAAGTGAAATGCATGTGGAGGTTCTTTTTAAAACTTTTTTGGAGTTCCTGAGGGGTTAAATTTAAGAAACATACATTCATTTACCCCATGATAAGGGATTACATTCATGTTGTTGGCATAAGAGCCAAGATATTAGTATGAAAATAAAATAGAAATATTTCTTTAATATTTTGTGTGCTTAGTACACACAGGGAGGAGGTCAGTTAAGTAAGGAATATCATTTCATAAGAACAGTTGGCTGTAAGGACATTGAGCAGTAGGAAAGTGGGATTTCGCTGCTTGAACTGTGCTCAGTGATTCTTTTCTGTAGAGTTACAAGGAGGCAGCTTTGAGCTGCTAGTTGCAGCCCAAGAAAGAAGAGGATGGGTAATTCTGAAGTGTATGGCCCCTTTGTTTTTCATGGCTGTTGCAGTGCAGTTTCCATGTGGTTTATGCACAGGGCAGTGGCTCAGGCCATCAGAGCAGAATCTCTTAAAGCAGAGATTGTGCAACAGAGCAACCGTAACCTGTGTGATGTTACTGTTATTCAGTGCTATTTGAAGAAAAACCATATTTAAACTTGGTTTTTTTAGTGCTCTCTTCTTCTGTTTAGAACTGCAGAACTGGGAATTTCCTTTGGAGTTGTTGCCATCATCATTGCACTTATTTTGTTTGTGTGCTTTGCTGAGAAATGTCTGGTAAGTTTACTTTAAAAAAACACTTCCTGTTTTCAAAGGGGGATGGATATATTTCAGCAACTTGGTCAGTCTTTTAGGCTGATGAAATTTTAGTAATTTCAATAGGAGTTACAGGAGCCTTGAACCTCAGGTTACCAGAAGATTCCATTGCCTGAAACAGATTTTCATGTCTGAAAGTTCTCCCAGTAATTCAGAATTATTTGAGTGCATGAATAGGTGGGTAGGAGGGAGGACATGGGGTTGCTTTTATAAAATGTATTTCTATGTTTGTCATTAATAGTAATTTTGGTTGTAAATAGTGTTATTCTCTATTCTGGAAACAATATTGAAATAAGTTGGAACAGATCTGTTTTCATAATAATTTATGAAGTGTAATGAAAATTGCAAACATATGAATAATTTATTGGCAACAATTTCATGGCTGTTAGAATTCCAAATTCACCATTACATCAATTGGGACACTTTGCACTTGTAGTTCCTTTTTCTTTGCATTATTAAACACATGCAATTACTGTTTAAAAATATATAGTGACAGAGAGAGCCCATAGTGACAGAGAGTTCAATGATACAGAGTGAAAAAAAAAAGAAAAAAAGGCCTTCTCAGTTCAAGAAGTGCCTGGGGGCAATGTGGGGAGAGGGAAGGGATTTTAGAAGAAGGGATTCTACAATGTTCCTTGCACTCATCAAACCTGCACTGTGCCAGAGCAGGGACGTGCAGCAGCAGTGCACTGCAGCACCCAGTGAGGGGATGGAGCTCTCCAGGGAGGGAAAGAGTCTCTTACAGAGCCATGGTCAAGCTGTGTAAAGGGGAAAGAAAAAAATAAGAGAAAATTACACTCAGGACATGGGATAAAGATTTATGACTCATTTAATTGTATGGTTAGACAGATTTGTGGATTTTATGTATGTATGGTATTTTTACATGTGTAAACATGAATTTTTGCATATATGTCTGTAGAGGGAGAGAGAGGTGTGTGTATATGCATTCATGTGTTTTTTCTACATGTGTAGAAACACATGGACAAAATAGAAAATTCCAGGACTGCAGTTGCATGACACTTGAGTTTTATGCTTGGGAGTGTTTTGGTGTAGTCAAATAACAGAATAATGCTGGCAGGATGGCAAGAATGGGGACTGTCCAGAGTTGGTTTCAATTTATTCATCTGAACATGTAGTTCCAAATATTATAGCTCTGTAACGGGAAAAAAAAAAAGCCACAACATTTTTACTGCATTTTATTAACTTTTCTCTATAACTTTCAAACAGATTATAATTCTGTATTTTTAAAGTATGAATTGAGAAAATTTTAGCACCCAACCCCTTTGAAGAAAGGAAGCATTGTCTCTATTTTCAGCCAGGGAAAGGTGTTAGCAATTGACTCAGAATGAGGAGATTGTAAATTAGAATTCCAGTGAAGGCTCTTGATACTTTCCTGCAGAAAAAAGGTCAACTTTATATTTAGAAATATTTCTTTCCCTGTATCAAAGTGTTATCTGTTACTGAAACTAATTAATTGTGTTTACAGAAGTGCTGCTCAGATCAGTGGCCTCCCCTGCACCATCTGTGTGCTGTCTCAGAAAAGGTGGAAACAATGCCTTTGCTTAGGCTGCCTCTAGCAGTCATCACTATAGCTGCCTTGCTGATTATAGCCATTTTTAACTTGGTAAGTAATCACATTAATTAATGAACATATTGCAAAATCCACAGTTTCAGTAACTTCCTGCTTTCTTTTCATCAAGTACCAGTTTTTGCTGCTTTTTCTAATGCCTGCCTTACAACATGAGTTGATTTGCACAGGGATAGTGCATGATGTCCATTAAAAGCATTAAAACCAAAAGCTCCTAGTTTGTGGAACTGGAAGTACACTTGGTAGACTTCAGTTCTACAAACTTTTCTGGTTTTCAAGACAGTACTTATAACAGCTCTTGATTGTAACCCTCCTCACTAAGATGTTTTCCTGTTTTAATGGGGTTTGAGATGTTTGGCAGTGGCAGGCAGCACTTTAAGCAGTTCACTGTGGTATTTGCACTCACTGGTGGTAATGTGGGTGAGGGAGGGAAGAATACAGCTTGGCTCTCTTCTAAAAGCAAAGGCATTGGGGATAGGTGCTGCTGGAGTAAAGTGGAAATGGCATCTGTCTTTTAAATTTAGTTTGAATATTATATTGCACCCGGGGCACGTACATTTGAAAAACTGTGCTGTTTTTTGTTTTTTTTTTTTAATTAAAACAAGCTCTGTGTGTTAACCGTTCCACTTAACTGATAGTTAACTACCAGAACTGGTGTCCTGATCCCATGTGTCCCTTTGCCTTGCCATTCTTCTGATTCCATGGGGAGTTCCTTCTGAAAGCAATACTGCAGAAAATGCTCAATTTTCTTTCATAGGGTGTTTTTTGCTGGCTCAGGTCCTTGAATTGACTCACAGTGGTGTCATGTGAACACCACCAGAGACAGACTGAAAGAAAACAGGAACAGCAGCTGTGAAACTGGGGGGTGAGACAAAACCACATGTTTGTGCCAGATAGCTGCTAAATTAACATGTCCATAATGTAAACCTTTACCCCCAATTAGAAAATAAGTAAATGTTAACCTTCTTGCAGCTTGTGTGTGCATATATGTTTAGCACAACTACATGGGATGCAATTGTATTTCAACATTTATTCAATAGTAGTGAAAAGACAACCAGATCAACACTCTTTGTAAAATATATAGGGAAAAAAATCAGTGATTACCTGCTAATTAGTTTGTATGCTGTTTTTATTGACTTCTTTTGCTTTGTGGTTTTTTTTTTTTCTTCCCCTTCAATAAATCAAGACTACTGAAAAGAACAAACCTGCCAACTTTACTGGATCAAATGACCTCAATGCTACCAACTGTGTGAGTAAAATACCATCTTAATTTCTAGGACTGAAATGAAATGAGTCTTGGATGGTAGGTATAGAATCATAGAACATCCTGAATTGGAAGGCACCCACAAGGATCATCCAAGTCCAACTCCCATCATGTAGGATGTCATGATGGATGGCAATATTTTTATATTTTTTCTTTTTATTTATAAAGATAGGGTTTTGGGGTTTTTTAACTATTGAACATGAAGACTTGCTCATGGCACAAGGCAGTTTTAAGGGATATTTTGTATTTTTATATGTAGCTTTCTTGTGCATCCTTTGGGGATTTTCAGAAGTCTGGAGTATTCATGTATAAAACTGAAGTTTTGATTTATTTGGTCTCTCAGCATATTTGAAAGGTGTTCTCCAGCATTTCTGTAGGAGTAAATCCAGCATTTACTAGTGACACAAAAGTATTTTTTCAGGAAGTTTCACTTTTTTTATCTCTAATGCTGAAGTGGTGTTCTATTTTGAGTTCATCCAAATATTTGGGATGCCCCTTTGTCACCTGGCCACCCCTTTAGATGATGGATATGTTTTTGAATTATGTGCAGCAAGCTGTGTGAGGAGCCTTTCATTCAGGTGCTTATGACAAATGATAAGTTACACAAATGAAAAGCACATTGCACTCACCTGGTGATTTTTTGTTCTTGCATGTTTGTACATCAGGCTTTTGAAAACTCAACTCATTCCTGCATAGAGGAAACTGTAAGTAGTGAAAGCATCTTACTTAGGCCTGATCTTTGAATGTGGTGTACATTACTGACAAATGGCAGGTTCTATTGCTGTGTAAAAGGAAACTTTTTTAGATATCTGACAGCATAAAAATTGTTCATGAAATCAAGATAATTCAGCTGCTGTTGTTGTGCTAAGTAAAGTATTCTTTGCAGGTTTTAGAAATTTCAAACTGAGAAATAGGTCTAAATCTTTAAGGAGAAAACAGCAGAACAGGGTGATGATAATGTTTGAGTCTGAAAGATGAGAGCTGTACTTGCAAGTGTCCCAGTAAAGTGTGTTTGCAGAGTGAAAGAGCTTAAGTGGCTGACAGACCTCTCTTAGGATGACAGAGTTGGTATAATGTGTGATACATGGACTCTGATTAGGAATTGCTTCATAAATTGTTCTGGTTTCATTCACTTCAGTAGAAATGTTAATTATTTAGCCAAGAATCTCACAGTTCTGTAGTAGGCCTGTGCTATTACAGATGGGAAAACTGTGCATTGAGGAGCAGAAGCTGAGGCAATTTTGGAGTTGCTTGTAGCCTGAAGTGTGCCAGCTGTGCACCCGACACCTGTGCCTGTGGCTACAGGCAGCAGTCCTGTCTGCACCACACTCTTGGTACTCTTGGTACCATGTTTGGTGCTGCCAGCTGCAGGCTGACCTTGGACACCCTGCCTGAGCTGGGATTCCCCTGGCAAAGTGCTCAGCAATTCCATAATGGGGACAGTGGCCACAGCTTGATAATGCTTCTTAGCATCAATCATAGTTCTTCTGAGGAGCTGAGTCTCAGGCTGGATAACCAGCCACGGTCTCCACGAGTTACTGGTGTGGGGCTGGGGATGGGGCATCTGCTCTAGGTTACCATGGGAAAGCGCAGTCAGGATAGGGTTAGAGTGCTGGACTTGCTGGTTCTATGGACTGCGAACCTACTTTAGATTATTCTCAAACTTTAAATAAATAATTATTTGAATTAATAAAATTCAGGAGAGAAATTCTCAACACTTCAGGTTTTATGTGGCATTGCTTACTTATGTTGATTGGTTTTTGTTTAAATATTTTGTTTACCCATAACAAATTATAAAAGTAAACTAAAATCAATATTAAGTTCATCCTTTTAGTGCCATTAAAAATACAGCTTTAAGTGATTGCAATTACTTTGCTTTTAATTGCAGTGCCCATGAACTCAGAGTATTTGCTGTGGTTTGAAGATTTCTTAGACATAAGTTCTGAATAATGCAAAGACTCTTTACATTCTTCTTTTGCAGTATTATGCTTACTGCTGTATATTGGGGTTCATTGCCTGCTCAGTATTTCTTCAAATGAGCTTCGAACTCAAAGTTCTCCTCCTGTCCATTGCTGTGACTGTCTACCTCATAATTTTCAATACACTTCAGCACAAAGACAACTATGGCAACAGTACCAGGTGCACTGTAAAGTTTCTCATCCTTTTATGTTTCATTTAAGGAAGTGTTAGATTTTTGTGCACTTACTGGAATATTGAAATATCAAAATCATGTAAGCCCGACACTGCAAACCTTTCTGTAAAGTTAACAACATGGAAATTCTATTAGACCATGCCACCTTTTTTTACATATACTTTTTAAACAAAGTGTATGTTCTCTGAAAAAATTCTGTCATGTGGCTTCTGAGATCCCTAGGAGCCTTGGATTACATTAAGGACTGGAGAGTAGAATATTAATGTCATAATAAGGTTGATCTTAAGTTGTGAAGAAAAGCCTTGCTAAAAGTCTGAGGTTCAAGCTTGGTAGTCAAGGTTGGTGAACTCTTACAGGTACTTTGAATAGTAACAGTAATTTACCTGATCTAATTGCAGAAACTGAAAATACTGAAGAAAAATCACATGCAAAGGCTTCACTGTTAGTTTTGAACTCTTTCTCAGATTCCTCTGCATAGTCTCATAGTTGAAGATTAGAAGAATTTTATTTTGCAGGGGCTGTAACCTGTGAGCACACCTTAAAAAAGCTTGAGTGAACTTAATCATTCATATGATGATAATTCAATTTGCATTTGTAAAAAGTAATATATGTGGTAAGACTGATCTTACTTTGAAATATGAGTGGTGATTCAGATACCTATATAATTTAACTGCTGTCTTTGTCTTAGGAATTCAGGTTTTTAATTTGTTATTGTCTTTCCTTCCACAAATAAGAATTTTTTTTTACTACCTCAAGGTTTTGTTGGCGGTGTTTTTGTAGGGTAGTGTGGGGTGGGAGCTGAAACTCAGTCTGGTGGAAATTAAGATAGCTCCATTAAGATAAAGCCCTGATTACTTGAGCATCTCACTCAGCATCTCACAACAGCTACTGGAGCAAGGTTTCAACACCCAGTGTGCTGTGATGTGCCATGCATCATTCCATGTGTTGGACTGGCTGATCCTTTCTGGGTGTTGGGACAGGACCTGTCCCCAGCCAGCCAGTGGCACAAATGAACAGTGACCCTGTGGTGCCAGTGTGGACAGACACCCTCTTCCCTCACCTCACACCCCAACCCTCCAGTGTTTTCTCAAAGCATACAGATGACTTTGTGTTGCTTTCTTGTTTTCAGGTTTTTCATCAAAGAGCCAAGGATAATGACTAACTTATATCTGGTTCTGTTTTACATAACCCTAGTTTTACTTGCAAAACAGGTATGTATTTAAAATACAATCCTGTAGTTCCTTTACTTGCAGCAAGTTGATTTAAATAAAATGCAAAAGTGTTGTTCCTTGAAATTGTACTTTTAATAAGTATATATTTTTTGTCTTTTTTTAGTATTCTGGTCGTGCAGATAACGCACTTGTAATTAGGTTTTGGTAATGAAAGAATTTTTTCTGTGGAAAGATGGGAACATTTTTCTAGTTTTCAACCATGTTTGCATCACAGTTGTGAGAACTTCCTGGTTCTTCCAGTTTTGATCTATCTGTATTTATATACCAGTATTCATTCTAAATCAACATAGCAATTCAAGATAAAAATAATTATATTACTAAAGTGTCATTTTGGTAAATACACCTGATGGTATCAAATGACATTTGGTCTTAGTGGCTGCTTCATATTTTTCTGACCTTTGCTCTCAAAGCACATTTTTCATAACTATATAGACTCAAAAGGCCTTCAATAAACTATTGCTACTACACTTCTTCAGAAAATTGCCTTGTATTTTTCAGTGTGTTATTTTATGGATTTAATTTATCATATTTGATCTCTTTGCAGATTGACTATTACTGTCGACTGGATTGTCTGTGGAAGAATAAGTTTAAAAAGGAACATGAACAATTTGAAACTATGGAGAATGTTAACAGGCTTTTGCTGGAAAATGTTCTTCCAGCACATGTTGCTGCATATTTCATTGGAGAAAAACGAAATGAGGTGTGTTGAGCCTCCCCTATGTGAGGGACAGCAAATTGGGTTTCTGTGATATATAGTACACATGATGTGAAAAAGAGCACAGACTGTAAACCTCTGCAATCTTTGCCTCTTGTTTGTATTCTAAGACCTTCTAGTATCAGTCCCTGAAATCTGTTCTCAGAATTAGTAGTTCAGCTTCAGGACACAGTTTAAGTTTGGCAAATATTTAAATGAGATTTACTGCTTTCCAAAGACTGTACTTTACCAGAGAGGATAGGCCATAGTTTTTAGAGATATGAGTTGAGGAGCATATAGTGTCTCCCAGAGAAAAGTTCATTGATAATGATTTTTTTTAAGAAATATCATTCTGCCAGCATGTCATCAGAGAGAACAATGCTGTGTCTCAGAAGAGTGACAGTGTCCAAGTAGATGAAAATGTTTAAGGTATCTTTAAGGAATCTTAGCTTTTCCTTAGGCAAATCCACTTTGTTAATGTTTCTGATAGAATAAGAGATGTTGTTGACTTCACAGGAAAGCTGTAATTTGATTACTGGTTACAAACAATTATCGTGAGTGTGAGTACCTGTGGGGGAATGTGGCTGCTGACAATCTGTGGGTTTATTGCTTTCCTTTAGGACTGGTACCATCAATCCTATGACTGTGTCTGTGTCATGTTTGCATCAGTACCAGATTTTAAGGTGTTTTACACTGAATGTGATGTCAACAAAGAAGGCTTGGAATGCTTGAGGCTGTTAAATGAAATCATTGCTGATTTTGATGAGGTAATTAAGCTTCTGTCATAAAAGCACTGGATTACATATTTAGTGCAAAATGAATGTTTCACTAGATCTGTGAGCATTAGAGGGGGAAAAACCATTTTTATGCTGTACTAATGTTCTGACTTCAGCCTTGCAACCTTGAAAGATATTTTCTCATCTGGTTGGGATTTTCAAGTACATCATGAAATCTATTAGAAGTATGGTTTGAGAGTCCTGACTTTAGGGACTTTATTTCAGTACTTCAGTGCCTTCATTTCTCCTGTGAGTGGATAGAGCAAAACTGTGAAACTAATCCTCAGTATTTTATCTAATCTTCATGTGAGTGATAGTATTGCTAGAGATGTTTAATGCTTATGGTAGACAGTATAAGATTTCTGGTTAAATACTACACTGAAATGAGGTATTAAAGTCTCAAGTATTTGTTTTCTTTCCATTCCAACAGCTCTTGTTAAAACCTAAATTTAGTGGTGTTGAAAAAATAAAAACAATTGGAAGTACTTACATGGCAGCAGCTGGTCTCAGTGTTACACCAGGCCAGGAGAACAACCAGGTATGTTGGCTCTGAATCTGCCTTCAGAATTCTGTGGGTGCAAAGGTGTGTTCAAAGTAACAAAATGTAACATGCTGTGAAAAAGTAAATCATGAACAGTCACTTTGTGAAATGTGAAAAAAGGTGACAAAATTATATTGTCTCCTGTTGAATTCACTATTTATCTCCTAGTTCCATTTTATTTCTGAATTAAGGTTTTCAGTCTGTAATCCCAGCATACCTTTTACATCTTTCATCTTTGATTCCAGTAGTTTAACATTCCTAGATGCATAAGAGAAGGGCTCTAATAATAAGGGAGTCAAAGAGTGGGAGCCAAAGAAAAGGCCATCTCAGAGCTGGACAGTAGCTTTTTGTGATACCTGAGAACTGGCACAGAAAGAGAATCCTCAAGTGCCACATTAGGTCTGTTACCCAGAAGAATTAATACCAATTTCTCTGGCTCATTTTCAGTATAGCAGGTTTGTGTATGACATTAAGATGCATATAATAATATACCCAAAATATGTAAAATTAAAGGTGAAACCCTAAAGGACAGAAAATAATTTGTTAGAAAATTTAATCATATCAGGCTTGTTGCCTCATAGACATCCCAACTGTATTTAATGGAGTTTTGAAATTCTGCATTGACAAGGATGAGTGATCTCATCCTTATAAACACTCCAGTCACTCTAGTACTGCTTTGGAGTAGCAGCCTGACACAGCCTTTCATGTTGCAATTTGGTTCTAATTAATCTGTGTCATGACTTGCACAGGATAGGGAAAGGCAGCACGCTCACATTGGGATTATGGTGGAGTATGGGATTGCCCTGATGAGCAAACTGGATGGCATCAACCGACATTCCTTCAACAACTTCCGTCTCCGTGTGGGTGAGTTCTGTTTGTGGGGAATGTCAACTGCACAGCTCAGACAAGGGAGAAATGGCAGGATGAGGTAGGTCCAAGTGCTGAATAGCCAAAGCAATATTGTCTGGTCAGCTGTTCAGACAGGCCAAGCTCCTCCATGGATGGGCTTTTTCTCATCACTGGAGGGAGCAGCAGGAAGAGTGCAGCTGGATGACTTTGGAGGAAATGAAAGATACAGATGAAGAGTGAAGTACCCTGTTAGTGGCTGTTGACTAAAGACAGTATGGACATTACAATGCTCATTTCTGTATATTAAAAGTAGAAGAGCAGAATTTTGCTTTGTGCCCTGGACCTCCTGAACCTCAGTATGAATACTTATATTTAACAGCGCTAATACTGATTGCTAGAAAGGTGTTGCAGAGTTAAGCTTTGGGATGTTTTTTTCCCCTGAAGCTACAGCTAACACAATCACATCCCTTTCTAGCTCAGTAATGACACCTGCCTGTGTTTCTGCAGGGATCAATCATGGCCCTGTGATTGCTGGTGTGATTGGTGCCCGGAAGCCTCAGTATGACATTTGGGGCAACACTGTTAATGTTGCCAGCAGAATGGAGACCACAGGGGAGCTTGGCAAGATCCAGGTAAAACTATGAGCCTTGCAATTTCCAAGGCATTATTTCTAATTGGTTGTGGAATTTTGTTTTAATGTGAATAATCAGAATAATTTCACAAGAGTTTCTAATTCTTTTCACACAAAGGTCACTGAAGAAACAAGCAAAATACTACAGGAGCTGGGATACTCATGTGAATGTAGGGGACTCATTAATGTCAAAGGCAAGGGAGAACTGAGGACTTACTTTGTTTGCACTGAGACAGCCAAATTCCAAGGCATGGGACTGAACTGAGGCTACAATGAAGTTAATCAAAATAGACTTAGATCTGCCTCCCTTCTGTGAAGACGTAGAATTTCCCTCCTTATGTGAAGGACTTTATTCTAAAAACATGTATATATTGTTCCTATCTCTTCTACATCTCAAGATGAGAGAATTTTTTTTTTAATAAAGAAGAATTCTGAGAAGTTCCTAGAAGATACACAACCATCAGTCTGAAAAAGACTACTTTTTCCTGAAGTAATTTGAGGATTTACCTGGAATTGCCATGAAGCATTTTCAGTTAGTTGCTTTCCTTACCTGCACTGGGAGTCTTAACAGCACCAGTGACAACCGGTGCAGATGCACTGTAGAACTCATTCCTGTGTTAAAACATTCCATTGCCTGCTTGACACACACCTGCTTCCAGTATTGTGTTTGTCCTGATGTGTGTGCTGATACTGAGGGCACTGCTGTCCTGCTTTTAATGCTGAACACACTGCACAGCACAAGACAGCTGAGTAATGGGAAGAGGAATGCAAAGAAACTCAAGTGTGTCACATGATAACTGTGCTGAGCTTTTGGGAAAAAAACCTGAATTGTACAGTGTGGGGCCACTTCACCACCCTGCCTCCTCCACAGCAGTACCTTGTGTTATGCAAATGTTTTCATGACCAAGAGCTGATCAGAAATAACTTTAATCTAGTTCAGTGTGTTTACAAAGAAGAACATGTGATATAATGTATTTCTCTGTAATTAGTGTCTGTCTGTATGTGCATTTTGTTCTGTCATGGTAAATCTTTAATTTTTTACTTTAAATTTCAAAAAGTACAGCTGATGGTGAGGAGCACAGGGATCAGGCTCTGACAGCAGCTGGGGTTGCTGATCCCAGCAGGAATTCTGATCCTATGCTGTGTTCTTGAGGGCACTTAGGGAAGAAAAAAAAACCTGTTCTGAATTGCTGGGAAGCTGAAGAACAGAATTACTAAAATAGTGTTAGAAACAGTAGCAGGTACTGTATAAACAGAACTGTATCTGTGGTGGGGTTTGCTTTTTTTTCTGTTCTTATTTCTGTGATTTGACCAGCCACTGGCTAGTTTCTACGCCTTTCAAAGGCAGTGTAGTTTTTTTCATAAACTGGTTTTGAAGGTTACAAAAGGATGTATGGAAAAAATGTGTTCATAATGAAATGTTTCAGCAGAGCCCCAGTACTGGAAATATGAGTAGAGCATTCATAAGATCACTGTGGACATGGTGTAAATTAGTTTAGTTTGTAAGGTTTTTAAACTGTTAGTGTCCTTTGCTAATTTCTACATTGGCATTTTTTACTTACTGCAATCTCCAAATCCGTTTGCTGTTGGTGGAGATGAAAGGAGTTTGTAAGGCTGACACCTTGTGCCCAGTTATGTCCCTTAGCAAGGATGGGCTCCCCCTTTCCCCATACACCAGGTTAGGGCTGGACAGCACAGTGATTGGGGAGTACAACACCTGCCTGGTTGAGCCTTCCTCCTCTACAAACAGCACTTCCTAATGCTTCTGGGTTTAGCACCAACCCATCCTGGACAAGTGTTTCAGCAGTCCTGTGCTTCACTGCTGCTTTCTAATTACTGTGTCATTTCTTTAGAAGAGGAAGGGACTATATTTCAAGACAGGAACAAACCTAAATATTGTCCAGCGGTGGATTAAAAATCATATGTGTAGTCTTTGTCAGTTTTGTAGATCAAATCTATGTGTGTAGTAGGTCTCCAACAGAAAACAGCATGTAAGAAAACCTGAATTTGAGGTTGTGAGTTCAGGCATGGGCTCTGCTGAAGAAAGAAGTGACATACTGACTGTTGTGTTAGTGCAAGTCAGTGTTGTAGCTGAATAAACCCTCAAACAGCTTTTACTACTCTTGTATGTTGTATATTTGTAGTTACAGGTGTTTAGCAAGCATTTCTTTAGAGGTATTTATTGTTTTACAGGACCATGCATGTGTCAAAGGCTCCTTTCAGCAGTCCTTGATGTCATGTCAGGTCAAGTGACCATTTGTCTCATGTATCTATTTTGAAAAGTGCATTATGCTTATAAATAGAGCTGGCTCTGAAGTGTTCCTGTTCTCAGACCTAGTAGACTGTAGATGTAAGTTAACTATGAAAGAACATTTGCTGTCTGTAACAGCATTTGGAAATGCTTTTGTTTACACGATGTTGCCTGGAAGGCTGGTAACTTATTTGGGTGAAACTTCAGCCCAACCTCATTTGCAGAAGTGGCAGGAAGAGCTGCAGCTTCCAAAGGGGAAGGAGTTGGGTTTGGTTGCAGGTTTAAAAAGAATGCTCACTTGGTGTGCTGTGCACAACCTTCTTGGGGAAGTTAGAAACTGTGTGTAATGAAAAAGAGGATGACTAATTTCTCACCAGAATTGTAACTGTATAATATGAGAGCTATATTCAACCACAGAAAAAGTTCAACTTAACAAGCAACTGTATTGAAATAATTGTTTTCAGCAGTCCTGAGATTGAACTGTGAAACTTAACATTGAAGAAACAATCTTGGTGGAAAAATCTTCCTTGCAGCATTATTTTTTTTTCATGAGTGGAAAAAATGGCACTGTATCTAATTTGAAGAGCTAATAACATCTGGAACTAGGAATCTGGTTTAAAGAACAAACTTTTGTTTTTACTATGAAATAAAAAGCTTATTGAAATATGTCTGGTTTTGCAATTATTTTGATGGAGATACCCATGAAAAGGAGGTATGTTTTTTATAGTGCTGCACACTTAATGGAAATGTTTTTGCTGATAAACTAAACTCAGTATTTATCTTTCTAAAAAATGTTGCCAGTAGAAAATGCTTAGAGTGACATCCACGTGCTCAACAGCTGATGAGAAATACTTCTGTCACTGGCAGCCACCTCCTGCACCATCTAAAAGGTGAGTGATGGGCAATGAGATGCTAGGGAAGGAGCCAGTAAGGATTTGGCTGGCACATTTGCCCTGAATCTTGTCATCCTTTTGTAGCATGAAAATGATTTAAATGGTAATAGAAGAATTCATTTCCTGGGGTAATAATTCAGCTGCTATTACCTAGAACTGAAAAAACTCCAGTGGTGACTATTAAGTCTTCTGGGACAATTGAAACTACTGGAGAAAAACCCAGGCTGACAGTTAACAATTTTGCAATATATTTTAGTAATTGTGAAAGTTTAAAAACAAATCTTCCTGCAGCGTTTTCAGAGAGGAAGGAAGGGAGGAAGGAAGCAAGGATGATGTTGGCCAGAAGACCGAGGGGAAAGGGTGGAATTCACAATACTCAATAATGTAAGTTACCTCTTAGTTCAGTTCCCTGCCACTGCACACATCAGCAATGGCTGGAATCCTACAGCTCATTCCTCTTGACTCCAGGGTTATACTGGAATCAGGGATTAAAAAAAGCAACATTTAAAATTAAGGACACCTATGGTGGAAGCCATGTGTGCAGCACTGTGTGATGGTGTGAGAGCAATGGGGAGCACAGGGAAAGCCTACTTGGGTGTGCCACTGGCTGCACCTGTACCCAGGCAATGCTGGAGCTCTGTGCCTGAGAGCTGGGCTGCTGCTCTGCACCTTTGGTGAACAGGGCTGTGAGAGGCTTTCTGATAAACAGGCCTAAAACCATTATCCAGGCATAACAGCAAGAACTGTCTGCCCGAGTGTCTCAGAGATGACTGTACCACATCCATGTACTTGTACTTGCTAACAGTAAGTGTTAGTCTCACTTTTGATCACAGGTCTGAGCTTGCCCTCCAGTTTAGGATACTGTAAGTACACAGCTTACTGTATCTAAGAGGAGATTAATCCACATCCAAGGTATCACAAAGCTGAGCATTTGTTAATTAAGCACATTGCACCAGTTTTGTATAAAAAGTTTATTTCCATTCCTCATGTCCATGAGAGTTGCACAGTAAATTTAAAAAGGGGGATTTGCAGACACTAATGATGTTTGCACTAACCAGACTCAGAGACATGTCTATACATTGCTTCTATAAACTTTTGGTTGAGTCCCTGCACCATACATAGGCACATTGTCATTATGCTTTGACGTTTCCAGACACTTGGTAATTTTAGGAAAACTTAAATGCGATAGAGGAGCTAAAAAACATCAGAGAATGCAAAAAGAATAATTTAGTGCATTTACATAGCAGAAGTAACTAATACAAACCCTTCAAAAGCCATCAGCTCCAAAATTTAATAAACAAAAGTAGTTTAACACACAATAAACACACATGGTGAATGCACCTGAAGGACGTTTACCTGGTTCTTAAACAGAATCAAACAAACAACTGTAAGCTGAACAGAATCTTCAGCTTGTAACTGCACCACACTCGTTTTCAGGAACAGTGATGGTCTTTTTAGGCTCTTCAAAGTCTGAAAGTTTACAACAGATAGCAGGTCACTGACCACAGAATGCTCAAGTGAAGACATGCATTTACAGCAGATCATGCCTCAGCTCATTTGTTTTTTATGCAGTTAGGTGTTTGCTCTTCAACAGTCCCAGAAAATCCTGAGTTTCATTTGGTTCTGTTACAAAGCCTCTGTGTAATGTTATGGAAAAGAAAAGGCTCAATAATTTTGAAATTGAAATTTCTTGAGCAGTTTCCTTAAAAATGAGTTCCTGAATTAATCCTGCTCTTTCAGTTAAAATGTTATTTAATGAAAACTTTCATAAACCACAAATTGAGTAAGTTTGTTATGTGAATTATGTTTTGTGAGAGGAAATTCTTCCTGCCCTGCCCTAACTCTGGGTGCTCTTTTGCTGTACATGTTATAAATGAGGAAGGAGAGGGTCTGGTACTGATTCCACTGACCAGACTCCCTAATCCAGCAAAAACAGCCACTACTTTTGGCTGGATGGGGTGAGCTGAACTCACACTGTCAGGTTCCAAAGCATGACAGCTGGCCAAACTAAGCAAAAGGAGTGCACAGCCAAAGCCTGGAGAAGAAGGAATCACGATGTTCTCATTTTAGCAAGTGAGGAATTTTAACTCCTCTCTTGCAACCGCAAGCAAAATGGAAAAACTAAAATTAAAATGTATTACTGAGATTTAAAATCTGGCAGTGCTGTAAGATGGATTGTAAAGTAACCGTGTAGCTGAACCAAAGTTCCATACACACAAAAGATTCAATTTGGACTGAGACCAAAGGCAGCAACTTTCCATTTAAAACAGAATTTAAAAAGGAGAGAAGAACTGAAAATTGGAACCACACTACTGCAAAGTTTTACCATAAGCCAGTCTAAGGATTTGCAGATGTGGTTTTGTTCCAGCTGAACAGATGCTACAAGATGTTTTCATATACTCACCCTCTGTCAAATCTACCCAGCTGTCCTCTGTCTCGGGCAGAGGGACCGAGATTCCCATTGCTTTCCGGATGCCGTAGGTACTGACAATGTCACCGGGAGTCACTTGCTGGGCCAGCTCCTTCAGGTTATTGGTTACTCTCTCCGCTGGGAAAGACAAGAGGATGTGTTTATATGCTATATATAGACACCAAATTGCTGGATCACCCAGCAAACAGTGCAATTATTTAGTACATAGGCAACTATGTTAAATAATATTTCTAGACCAGAAGAGCTGTGTTGTTCTGTGTGCAGCCATGCAAGACATCCTGGGAACCAAGAGACAAGGTGAGAAGAACAGGAGGAATGAACAGCTGCTGGCCAAGGCTTGCTGCCATCAGGAAACACCAGAAGTTAAAGAGTAAGTTAATGAAACCTGGGCCACACATGCAGCAGCTGGGAGAGGGCTGGGGGCACCCACACAGCACTGCTGTTAGTAATAGCTGGAATCTGGGATTCAGCACAAAGCTTTGGATATAAAGAGAGACTGTTCTTGTTGCTACAAACATGGTTTTCCCTCAAGAAGGAAGCCATAAGTAGTGAAACATAAAAAAAGACAGTATTTGATCTGGTTTAGATTTGGTCATATTTCTTAAGTAATGGGGAGATTATCTAATTACAGCCATGTGGTCTAGTTTAGACCATGAACAGCCTTGCACAAGTCAGTTTTACTTGCCAAACAGGCACTCTGCACACAGTCCTGTCTTAGAGGGCTGCCATTAACAAAAGCTGTGTAGCTGATCTGTGAGACAAGCAGGTTTGCTCAAATAACTAAAGAATGTATGACTGGTATTAATTAGTGTAACTCAACAGACTGATAACCAGATCCATCCTGAACCAAAGCTGGCTTTGCAATAATAACTTGGTTATACTTAAGCAGACCTGTTCAAAGACACTGCAAAACTCAGGAAGTTATTGGTACTTGGCTATTGTCTGCCCCATGGCATACAGAAGCTTCAATCACTTCTAGGGACATTTAGGAATAAAGAGGGAATACTTGTAATTACTATTCAAGATTTTCATCTGGCTTTACATCCAGAGAAGTTTAAGTTAATCCTCTAGGCCTAACAGAGCACATCATCTACACTACAGCCCTTGAGATTTTTTTTTTCTTGGAGCTGATACCAGTTGGGACTTCATCAATTCTGGAAGAATGATCAGAAAAAGTGTATTTACCCAAGTGCATTTCTCTGTAAGATGGACCCAGAAGACAAATCATATTAGGGGGTGGTTTTGTGCTCAGTCGTTCATTCTGAGCATCCTGGAGTTCTCTGAGCAGCTTTGTTGTTTCATCAAGTTTCCTTTGGAAGATTTCAGCCTCTGTTTAAAGAGAAAAAGAAAGTCCTGACTAGTAAGATCTAAGTAAAGTCTATTTACTTTATGATACAAAATATTGTAAGGGACTGAGAAACTGAAGGAGTTAGACATATCAGAACTTTGACTACCTCAGGAAGGAAGGAAGGCTCACCTTCAGAATCAAACTCTTCTATAGGCATGCCAAAGTTTGTAACTGCTTTTAGAGCTGTCAGTCTGTCACTATTAGCAGCGTCCAACCTGGCAGCAATATCAATTTCCACAATCTGAAAAAAAACCCCAGCAAGCAATAATTTAGATAATACTCAGCTCAGCCTTGAAACAACAAAATTGTCTGGGGAAGATCAGAACACAAAGGTGAAGTTAGCCTGCTCTACAAAAGTGAATATACAGAGGGAAAGCTGAAAAGACACTCTATAACTTACTGTTCTACAGTTCTTGTTTACTCATTCTATTTCATATGCAAATAGAAATCAGCATCTGCCAAAACCACTGGGGATAGGCACAAATGATGTGGTAACTTAAGACCTGCATCCCAATTAAAAAACAGTTTAAGAATTGCTTCAGCTCACCTAAAGGAGATTTTATCAAAGATCTGGTTGCAGATGAAGAGGTGCTTCAGGAGAGCACCCCTGGCCCTAGAACTGCTTTCTCTAACTGAGCAAAGTTTGGGTGGAATGATTGGAGATCTATAATGGATTGCCCATAAGGGGCACAAAGTGAGAACTTCTCAAAGACTGCTACACATCATGTGGCATCTTACACTCACACTACAAATTCATGTTAAACGAAACTAGATTAAGATAGAAACAAATCTATAGTTCCAAACAACCACAAACAAAAATACATAAGTATTTTCTTCCAGCTCTCTTAACGGAGAGTTAAGACATAATGTTTTTGAGAACCTTACTCTCCTCATGCCTACAAAGGGGCATACAATTTTCAGAAGATTTGCAGCTTGTCCAAGTCTCAGTGTTGTTGTACAGCCCTGAAAGTTTTAGGCCATTTTATAACTGTGAGCTTGGACAGGTTGGTTGGAGAAGTTAATTAGTAAGGAAAAATTTTACCTTTACATCTTTCATTGCTTCACTTCTTTCCTGTGGGCCTTCAGCTTCCTCACACGGCTGAACAAAGAAAGGATTTTTAAAGAAGATGTTAAAATTACGCTTTTAAATTCCAAGTAAGATCTTACAAGATCCCGTATTTTAGGTAAGTATGCGATGCCATAATGTGCTTTCACTGTAAAACAAGTTATAGTGCAGCTATTTTTCAGGGTCTTTCTTGGGGTACTAATGTTTACTGAAATACAGTTTTTCAGCTCAGGTTTTATTTCTCTTTGCAAAGTTCACAGTGATGTCACATCAGAGACTATTTACTGGGGTGCAGGAAGAAGAGGAAGGGTGGTTATTAGAGGCTGAAATGTTTTCTGTTTCTCTATGCAATTGTATTTCTCTTAATACTGCCAGAGTAAGAGGCCAGACCCTGACAGTCAGTGCCACTACTGGGTATAAGAAAAGAGATAACATGTAATGCTAAGGAAAGGTGTGAGCTAAGGCAAAAAGGTCCATGAACTTTTTAGAGTATTAACTTAGGTAATATTTGACCCATTCAGGCTACAATCTGTTTGTTTCAATATGATTTGATTTGAACCTCAAAGCAAGACTTCTAGTTAACAGAAACTGCTCTGAGGAGATTCTCAAATAATTCTTGGATTGTCAATTAAGGTTATCAAATGAGCTCCTTTGATTCCAGTTATGTTTAGCATGGGCAGGACTGGAATTTCCTAAGACTTTGATGTTACTGTTCAGTATTTTTACACAGTACATGCTTGAGTACAAAAGCATGGTACCAAGTAAAAGGAAAAACTACATATTAATTCACCTGAACTAAACAGGGGCAGCTAGGAATGTGCTAAAATTTTAATAGAAAAAAAAAGCCTGTCAGTGATGACCTTATTTTTAAACAACTGCTTATTGGTCTTGAAACAAGAGTTAGTGATAATGGGAATGGGATAATGGACAAAGAATGGATAATTATATTTCTATGTACAATATGTTAATATTCACTCATTAACAATACAGTAATTCCTTTCCAGAAAATCCTGCCACTGAAGGCAAAGACCAGTCTTTACTCTCCAATTCTATCAGTTAAAAGGAAGACCATCAATAGGATCAGCATCATCTTTCTCTCGCTTTAGAGCTTGTGTGCTAAAACCAAAGACCAGATAGTACACAAATCCACTCTTACCATTTCTAGTTCTCTGAGAGCTCTAGAATGTCCTCCTTTAGTTAGAACATCCAGCAAACTATCAGCCATTAAGAGAGGATAATCCTGGGACTTCATAAAAAAATCTTGAATACTGAAAGAATAAAGATAGTTAAGATAACGACTTTCATATCAAACATTTAATGTAAAAATGTTATGTAAGGTCAAACCAGTATGTACAGCACAGAAAACACAAAAAGTAGCACAGGATCTGATCAAAGTGGATTGCTTTAGTTTAATCATGCCTGCCTTCTGTAGCTGAGGAATCCAGTCTGAAAGGGACACTGGAAAACTTGGAAAAGTGCAGTGTCTCAGGCAGCTGCATCAACACAAAACCAAACTTGCCTAGGCCCTTCACATTTACACTGTACTAAAGAATTGCTCCTTTTCCTAAAAATTTGTATCACTGTGCCTGCTCCTTGTGCAATTCTCACAAAACAAAGGGACTTTGACATTTTTGCAATCAAAAATCAGAAACCATTAGAATTATTTTTATATACAAAGCTGTATCTCATTCAAGGCAGTAATTAATGTGAAAAAACCCCACCAGTTTATACAAACATTTCTACAACTCAATATTCTGGCTTTGAACATAAGTCCTTCAGTTATAAATACATCTAAGTTTAGACAGTGTATTCCTAGGTTTCAGCAGCATAAAAATTCTTCCAACTTGGCTAATTTCACTTCAGAGGCAGGCTCTTCTACTGAAGTGTTTGTTTCTAACACAAACAAACCCCTGTGAGCTCTAAAGACAGCAGGGCCATCACTCCACAGCAAAGCCAGCCCATCCTGCAGAGAGTTGCACACAACTGCCTCTGTCCTTGGGAGCTGTACTGTGCACCCTGCTTGCTGGGTTACCTGGAAGATCCTTGGTTAGAGTCTTCCCCATATGTTGAGTAGATTAGGTCAGAATCTTCTTTGCTTATGTTGGCAAATGTTGAATCATATGTTGGTGCATAGGAACTGAAGGGTCCATAATTCAAGTATGTCACTAATGAATAACAATAGCATTAATTATTACCCTGCTTTGTAAGCTTCAGATAGAAATGAGAAGGGGCTGTAAGACCATCCTCAAGAAAGAATTTTGAAGGAATGTATTTCTTAAGGTGAAACATGCCTTCACAGAACACCATCTGTTCACAAGGTAACAATTTTTACTCAGATCTAAACCAAATGCATTTGTATTTGCAAATATGTCATTAACACCACTGTGAGCCTTAGCACAACATGAAGAGTTTGATGCTGGAAAAAGGTTCTCAGGCCCACCCTGGCTATTTTAAAGCCACTAAAAACCTTTCCCCATCTGGTTGTTTCTCTTCTCAGTGTAGTTAAAAAGTAAGTATCTTGCCCCTTTTGTATGTGTAACTTAAGCTGGACTTTGTGATCTACTGTTTAATTGTGCAATGGATACAAAGAATCACAGAATGGTTTGGGTTGGGAGGGACCTTAAAGATCATCCAATTCCAACCCCTCTGTCATGGGCAAGGACATCTAATAATGTGCTTTATCTTCAGAAATACTTAGTTCCAAATTTATGTGCTAGTAACAAGATCAAATACACTTTTTTTATATAAAAGAAAGATTTGTTTTTTTTTTTTTTTTAAATCAGCACTTACCTGGAGTAACTTTGTTTCTTTTATCTTCTTTGAACCCCTGTAATGTATTAACTCCCGACTGAAGCCTTCCTGCTGTCATTCCCAGCTTTACAGGGCAGTAACCTGGCTCTGCAATAGGACATACCAAAATACAGAAACAGAGAAGGCTTACAAAGATGACCAACTCATTTAATACTCACAGCTAAGAACTCAAAATAAACAGGACATGGCTCTCAAAGTGTGCTTTCCTATCCAAATGCTTCATGCTAATGATCTGGGACCCAGACAGTTCCTAATTCTAAAACATCTGTGGCCTTCTGGCTCAGCAGACACTGCACTCTGTACATGGACCAGAAATAAGAGGATCCCAAGAAATTCTCCAGCAGCAAAAGTGTTCTTTTGCAGCTTCCACAAACAGCTGACACAAATCAGAGAAGCAACAGCACTGAGGGCATCCACCAGCTGCTCCTAACAACAGCCACAGCTGAGGCCCATCTATGTGATCTCTCAGCTGCAGCTTTTCCAATCCAGATCTTTATCAGGCTGGAAAGAGGCATTCAGTTCTTGGCCAGGATTTGCTCATCTGTCCCTGCAAAGGTGCCAGGTAGGTGGAAGTCACTTGTTTCCTGAACCATGCCAACTCACCTCCTGCAGCGAGGTCAACGGGGTTAAGAAGGCCCAGGGTTGTTGTACCATCTGGTTTTCTTCGTTCAAAT
The DNA here is from genome assembly GCF_027579445.1 of Ammospiza nelsoni. NCBI lineage: Eukaryota > Metazoa > Chordata > Aves > Passeriformes > Passerellidae > Ammospiza > Ammospiza nelsoni. Next base: position 9,928,231 of record NC_080645.1, read on the forward strand.
TCACACTGAAATAAGATTAGACTATTTTAATTTACATAGTACTTGAAATTCATGGTCCTTAAACTAATGACATTTAATGAAACTGTCCTATCTGCTGGAATAAGAAAGGAAATCAGTCACTCAAAATTGAGTGCTGCTCTAAATTTTTACTTTCACTAGATAATTTTATTATTGGTATAGGCACAAAGAACTGAGATATTATGATAAATATTAATTTTTCTGCAGAGGCCAAGTGACAAAAAAATGTAGAAAATGAAACAGGCACAGTATTACTAATCAGAGTTTCTTCTCCTGTAATATTAACAATCTTTGGTCAGGTATGTGTCTGTTTCAAAACTATGACATTTTTTGCAGGTCAGATTTAGTTTCTTGAGCTTTCTACTATTCATCTTTTTCTATTACTTTATTGAAAATTTTAGCTCAACTTGCTCTGCTGATGAAATTCAGCATGCACTCAAATTGCACTTTTTTTAACCTTATGATGTTACACAGGTGATCAATGGTGTAAAATGGTGTAAGCTGCAGTAAAAGCAGGTATGAGGTTTCAACTGGTGTAAGAGGTCAAGGAAACCTGGTTTATGGAAAAGGGAAAGGAGCTACCCAATCCCCCAGTGCTTACCTGGCTGTTTGCAAGGCGCCTGGTTAACTTCCCTCCGGACTCCTTCACGATCCGATCAATCTGCTCCTGCTCCCTTTCCAAGCTATTGCTCCGTAACTTGTCTTCAAGCAGGTCTTTATCCTTCCTGTGAATGCACCCACACAGCTTAGGGACTAGCTGGACACCAGCTGGCTAAATAACACACCAGGATACTCTGACAATAGTTTTAGCTAACTCTGGTTTTGTGGACAAAACAACTAACAACAAAAAAGAGTGCTATTGAATGTGACTGTATTTAATACAGCTGGGGAAGGCATGTGACAAAGGTTTACATTGGTAAACCTTTACAGTTAATAACTGTAAAGGTCTCTGTAAAGATCTCCTACAAAACTAAGATACTCTTGGAATATTGGATGCTCTTAATTTTAGTATCCAGCATTTACTTACCTAAATATTTACCATCTTCATATCTGGTATTTCTAGAAATGAACAGCTATTTCAGAAAGTACACTTTCTGTAGCTAGGCAGCTGCATGTTTCAAATACAACTACTATGTAAACAAACAAAGAAAAAGTAATCAAAATTGGCTATGTAGCTGTTTGTACCAAAATGTTTAAAAGCACATGTTTGCAAGCTTTCTCCAAAACTTCATAGTGTCCATGAAATGGACACTAAACCACAAAATAATTGAAGGAATGGAGTTGATGAACAGTACATGGTTACCTACACTCAAAAATGATTGTATTAAAAATTATTCTAAACTTATTTGGTTTTAACAGATGATGATACTTTATGTAAGTTTTGATCCCTTGAGATGAAAATGTCTAAGCAGTACCAGAGAGAAACCCACATCCACTCTACCCTAAGTCATCTTGTTTCTGTAGCATTTAAAAGGTGTATCCTACAGTGAGTCAGATAATACTTCACTTTTTGTGCTCTTTGCTGGGTGTTTTGAATGCTTTGGTGTCACCATCCATAGGTTCTCCTCTGTCTTTCCCAGGACCATTTTCCTCTTCCCCAGTTTGCTGCAGATCTGTCTTGTCCTTCTGCTTCCTTGTCTTCTGCAGGTCAGCCATGAATTCTATACTTTGCTTCAGGCTCTGAATTCTCTCCTGAATAACATCAAAATCCTTTTATTTGCTGCTTCAATTAATCTTTTTGTAACCTACCCATAGAAACTCATTTTATCTGAGTTCTTTGTTACACTAGCAAACAAACAGAATCTAGAAGGTGAAATACTAAATGCAACTATTTCTACAATGACTGGTCTGGCAGCACTACTAAAACAATGTACTATTTATATTCCAATATACAAACATTTGACAAATACCATGCAAGGTTTTATTGATTTTCAAGAGATCCCTGTAAAAGGGATAAACAGAGATCAAAAAGAGAAGCAGTATACTTTTGAATATTTTGTTTGGTGCTTTTTGTTACCTGGCTAAGTATCTTCATCCCTGAGTGCAGCAGTTTTTTTGCAGCTTTGTAGTAAATGGTGTCTGGTTTGTTGTAAATCATTGCATTATTACACATCAGTTTGAAGTTATCCTGTTCAAACATGAAGAATTTTGGAATGAAAGTTAATTTTACAGCATACTATACTGATATTTGTGTGGCAAATGGGGTGTCTTGAGCTTTAGGGAAAAAAACTTAGAAGAATACTTTCAATTAATGAATTTAAGAAATCTATTAAAAATGTAAACAGGGATAAGTATGTAACTTTGTTTTAAGACTTGAAGCTATCAACCCAAAAAACATTCTTAAAGGATTCTTAAGTGTTCAGTACTGTTTGTAGTTTTCAAAGTTTTAGGGAAGCCCTCTTAATTACAACTACCCACCTCCTGGCCAATCAGCAGTCATTAAAAAAAAGTGAAGCAACATAACAAAGGCAAAGAAAAGCTGCAGTGCAAAGTTAAATTATTACAAAGACTATCCCAAAGTTTTAGTTACAATGAAGAAATGTGTGCTTGTCTGAAATTCAAGTGAGCTAGAAACTGCACTTCTATGCTCACTGCAGCCTCTGCAGGTGAATGTTTTATCACATCCTCATCATTTACAAAGTTAAAATGAAAAACTAACCAGAAACAGCTGTTACAACAGGGTATGCTCTTCTTAAGTTTTGGAGATCTAAAGAATGTGCAAGAAAATAAAACCAATGCTATTAACTGACATCTGCCTAATTGATAATTACACACAATCTAGCCCAGTAAAGAACTAGAGTATTTCTGATGAAAAACAAAACAAAACTAGGCCCCACATCTTTTAGAAGTTCAAGGAGGTTTTCAAACCAGGCCTTGAATCCCTTAGGCACACCACAGCACAAGGACAAGTGGCTGCTGTCAACAGAACCAAGCTCACAGTGCCTTCACTTGTTGATCTGACCAGACTAGCCTGGGAAAAGTAATAGATTTAAAATATGCTGGGGGACAAATGGACAGACTCCATGCAATCCTGCACAAAACCTGAAACCATCTGCATCTTTTGGAGATGCACATTTACAAACCAGAAGTGTTTTCTCTTTTACAGTCAGAACTTACTTGCTCACATAAATTCAAGAAGAAACATTCCTTAAGGCAGAAGTACTGATTCATTTTGGCATCCTTCTATTCCCATAAAATACTGCCTTCAAGTCAATTGAGCATAATACTCCTCTGTAGTCAAAACAAAATCCAAAACATTACCTTTAATTCTTCTATGGACTGGTACCCGTTGTTCTTGATCTTCTCTTTCATGGTACTAAAATCCATTGGGTTTTTAATGATCATGGAATAGCCAGGGGCAATAAAGTCAGTCACAGGAAATGAAAAGAAAGAACTTGGATCCTTTCTGTGAAGAAATGAAAGACATTTTTTTATGTTTCAACTTATAACAAAGACCTGAGTTTAGAATTAAATAGAAAGGAAATAACTAAGCTAAAAAGAAACTAGAACTATAAAGAGAGAAACAGCTTATGTCAGCATAATCTTTCCCTTTCAAAGTTGAAAAGATCTCATATGCAGACCCATGTACCAAAAAAGTACTACAAATATATTTCAGAAGTTCTTTCTACATTTTGATAACTATCTGTACACCCCAGAAAGTGAAAAAAACTCCAAAAATTTTTTAAAGGTTTTACATTTTAACAAAGGTGTTTTATACCATATTAGAAATAATTAAAAGTAAAAGAAATGTACAGAATATAAGAATATTCTTGTGTTTCACCACTTACTCAGAAATTATCAGATGGGAAGAGACAGCTCAAAATCAAAAGTGCTGCTTTTTGCATGCACAGAAAGAGAGCCAAAACTAACAGGCATCTTTTGATAGTTTAAGTTTCTTGAAACTGACATTACATCTAGGTCTTGAAAATTTATGGATAAGAGAAAACTTGCAAACAAAGTTTCAAGTGAGACACCTAAAGGGAAAGACCTTCCAACCACTCTTGCACAAGATGCAGATAGTCTTAAAGTCAAGAAATATTATCTTAAATAAGAGACTATTTGAAAAAGCTGCAGACTTGATTGTTTTAACCAAAAAGACATGTGGTTAGTAAAACAGAGAACATGGTTGAAGTTTTCATACTTCCTTTTCATAGTAAATAATGCTAAAATAGAAGAACTCGAGGTAAAAAAAACTTTGGCAAGCTAATTACAACCTCTTGTGCCTTCCTTTCAAAAGGTTCCTCTAAAGAAAGCATCATGTTATTGGAAAACTTTCCTGGTTTAGAAAGCTTTTAAAAACTACTATGAACTTGAAACTGGAGGTGCTCACAAGAAGCCTAAGCTGAAGAGAAGTTCTAAGCACACTTTCTTAAACTAGCACTTAAATTCCTACAACAGCCCTCTTGGCAATATATTTACCAAAATTTCCCTCAGCTTTGTGTGTGCCCCTTCCCTTACTGGATGTTATTTTCCCTTCACAGCTCTTCAAGCCTGTGGCACAGACATTACCTCTGCAGCTGTCTCATGAGTTGATTCAGAGCTTCCTGAAGTGGTGTCTGCTCCACCTCTAGACCAAAAACAAGGAGGGGGAGAAACAGTGTGAGGCAGAACTGACTGCGCTTTCAAGATATCAGAAATCAACCAAACAAAACTGATGCACCTTGAGAACTCAGTATAAAGAAAAGAATAGAATGGCAAACCCCACAATACCTATGGGGGATCTACTTTTCCCATTGCTCTTACTTGACATTCTGCTCACTCTGACAGAAATACCAAAGGAAGTGTACAGAAACCTAATTCCAAACTTCTGTACGAGATGAAGAAAAACACTGAGATGGCACAAAATGCCAAGTCACTTACTACAAAAGTAAACAAAGAACAATAAAACATGAGTCAATTACAAAAAACATGAATTAGGAAAAGAAATTTCTTTTTTCCCCCTACCCTCCGGCTTGGATAAAGAGCTCGTCAGTGGTTTCTCTGGTGACAATTCCATTCTGACCGGGGTCTGACATTTCAGCTCCTGCTCTCCCTCACTGTCTCCATGGTCTCGATCTCGTTTCTTTTTATCCTCCTGGAAAGATTGTTATGGGAATGTAAGAGCACTTGCAAACCCTGCATTATTTATGTACATAATGCTCTATAGATTTTTGAAAACATATTCACAAAGTTTAAAGATAAGAATAGTTTGTAAGTGCTTAAAAATTCTGTATTCTTTATGTACTGTCTCCATCTGCTGGACACTGAAATAATTCAGCCATACAATGCAATGTATCACTGAATTAGGTTTTTAGAAAATGTGACAGCTATGTGGTGTGTATCCTTTAAAAATGAGACAGAAATGTCTCAAACACAGAGGCTGAATATATTCCAGCTTAAGGATACGAGTTACAGTCATATCTGCTGACCTTCTCCTGTGAAACCCAGAGAAAGTCAAAATATATTTTTTGCTAAAATGCAGTAGCATGAACACATACCTTAACTTTTCTCCTCCTTTTCTCCTTTTCTTCACCAGGAACTTGTTTTTCTCCTTTCTTTCTCTTTTTCCTTTTTCTGTCCTTGTGTTTTTCATGTTCAGATTTGTCTTCGTAGAGGCTGGAATCGAGTCCTGCATTTCCCGTGGACAGCTCAGCAACTTCATTTCCTCCAACTTTCAGCACCAGCTTCAGGGGCTTTTCTACATATTCTTAGAACCGGCAGAGAAACAGGCTGTGTGAGTACCACATAAGACACAGCCCCGTCCTCAATAACCCCGCGATCGCTCCTCTTCCTCATCGCACCATTTCCTCATTTCCAGTCCCCGCAGCTGCTTCTCCCCCGCGCAGAGCCGAGCCCGCCGCCCATCTCCCGTCCCCGGGCCCGCGGGCGGAGCGAGGGCCCCGCTCCCGCAGCCTCAGCCCGGAGCGCTCAAACAGCCCCGGCGCTGGGCCCGGCGGGGCGGGGCGGGCGCCGCTGGGGGCTCCGGGGCCCGCGTCCGTTTCGGGCCGCGCTGCCCGGCGGCCTCTGCCCGCCCACCCCCGGAGGGACCCACCCTCGTAGGGATGTTTGTCCGACTTGTGCTTCTTGTGTTTCTTCCCCATGGCCCCGGCCCGGCCCGCCCGGGAGAGGCCGCGCTGTTGAGGCGGAGCCCGGCCCGGCCCGCGCGGCCTGCAGCGGGCGGTGGCGGCCGCAGCGCCCCCTGGCGCGCCGGAGGTCTGGCGCAGGGCGGCGGTGAGCGGGTGAGCGGCGGCGGGGCCGGGCAGCGGCGGGATCGGGATCCGCCATCCCCGAGCCGCGATCGCCCGGCGTCTGTACGGGCCGAGCTCCGGGCATTTCCCCTTATGAGCAGCCCGGGCAGCGTCGCCTCTCTAGAACCCTCACGGCATCCTGCCGAATCAGAGAATGCTCAAGGCTGGAAGAGCCCTTTCAAATCATCAAGTCCCGCTGTCAAGCCGGCACTACCTCTAAAGCACATCACCTGAGCCACATGCACGCACCTCTAAAACGCTCTAGGAATGGTTACTCCACCACCTCCCCGGGCAGCCTGTTCCAAGGCCAGATCACCCGAATAGTGATTTTTCCCCCCCTTAATATTTATCTGATTTCTCCTGTCCTGCCCCTGCCCGCAGCCTCCCCCGCCCTCTCCCTTCATGCAACCGCCAGCAGCTCCTCGCTGCTCCCCCGGCTGTGCCCCTTGCTCCCGGCCTGAGGTGCGCCGTGCCCGCGCCCTCTGATCCCACCCTTGGGAACCCGGGGCAGTGCAGCGCTTCAGAGACTTAGGCAGGATTCACGGAGCCACAGAATCACTGAGGTTGGAAGGGACCCCCGGGGCCATCCAGTCACTCCTGTGACCGGTCAGCACCGTGCCAACCACACCCTGGCACTAAGGGCCACGTCCGGTCTGTCCCTGAACACCCCAGGGACGGTGACTCCACCGCCCGAGTACTCGGCCTGAGTCCCGCGGGTTGGCAGAAGCCGGTGCCGCAGAATGTCCCGTGCCGTGACTGTGTGTGCCAGGGGCCGAAGGTGACAGCAGCGGGCGGGGTGCTGTGGCAGTCTGTCCTTCTTACAGCAGAGGTTACTCTGCTCCCGGCTGGATGCCCTGCGAGTTTTGCCGGCTTCTTAGCTGCGATGTGGCCACCACCTGGCCGCTGCTGCCGGCCGGGCTCTGGCTCACCACACCCTTAATCTGGAACAAAGGCTCGCTGCTCCTGGACTTTGAGAACCCGTGCCTAAATTTGTACCAGTGAGGGGAGCAGAGGATGTATCCACCCGAGGAAGGCGGCAGAGGTGTGTCGAGGCTGTACCCATCCAAGGGACAGGTCTCTCCTGTGCCCTGGCTGGGACAGGCTCTGCCTTGCTGGCTGAGTGCCTAAACATGCTCACTAGAGTTGAAAGCAAATACTTTACAATCAGGTTAAAACTCTAAGGAAAGTATGTATATTGTCCATTACAGGTCAAAAATAAGAAATTCTGATCTCCTAGAAATGCTGGAAGTTGCCCATTTGCCTTGTATGGGAGTGCTTCCAAAACAAGCAACTGTTTTTCAAAATTGAATGCAACACTAGTAGTATAGTCTTTCAAAGTTAATAGTGTATTGTTGCTATTGCTTAAGCTGCAGTCATTGCCTGTTTCAACAGCACTGTGTAGGTATTGTTTTCTGCCAAGACCTCTTCAATAGTGCATCTTGAAATTTCACTTCTCTGAAGTCTGGAGTGCAAAAACAAACAGTTTCTATTTCAAAAGAGAAGCTTTAATTTATTCCCACACAATAGTCCTGTAAGTATTCCTCAAGTTTGTTGAATCATAAATGATATTTTATAGCCAAACAGAAAAAAAAAGTTGTTAATTAGAAATTTATGATATGTATGGCTGTACAGTGATACAAGGTTTATTTTGAGAGGTTGTGAAGATCGAGAAAATCTCTTGTCTGCCGTCCATTCAGTCACTGGGAGTGTAATCAGATGTGACAGCTTTGTTTTGCATTTTGCTGGTTACATTACTGTCATTTGGTATCCTACTCAGAGAATTGTGTGGGTGGTGCTCTGGAATAAACCACAGCTTTCCTGCTTGATCTTACTCCAGTAGTTTGAAATTCAGTTTTAATGGACACAGTTGTTTTTCTAATTCACATCTGGATCCTTTAAAACTCTTATTGCATATGCAGTGAATGTTCTTAGGCACACTTTAGTGAGAGGTAGAGGGCTTTTGCTTGGGATATGGCCACATGTAGAAAATACAAGACTAGTAAATATTTAAAGGACATGTTTTATAGAATGAAAGAATGTTGCTATATCCTCTGTTCCCACAAGAAGATTGGCAGAGTTTCTAAGGTTTTTTCTTTTAGATATCATATGGTAAGATCATTTGTTCAATTGTTATTCTGAAATTTCCTGACTAATCTTCTCTTGAATTTAATAAAATCTCAGGGAATTACACACAAGTGAGTTATGTGAGACCTGGCCAGTACTGAGAGCTGCTAGGTGTGTCCTTCAACAGCATCCTCTGGGTCAGAGAAGGATATTTCTGAACAGGTAGTCCTCACACACACCTACAATACACACTGGCTTTGCCACCCTTGTGTCTAGCTGTGCTTTCCCATTAGAAGATCAGCATTCCTGCTCCAGACCCCTCCTACCCTAACTGGGCATAGTGGCTGTCAAGCCTTTGAAGGGTTATCACTGATAATAGAAAGGTGAGGTTTCATTCTTGTTGGTTGAATGTGCAGAATTAATAATTTCAACTCATTGCATATTTTCTTAATCTGTGTCAAGTTTCTAAAGCACAGATTTTAACTGAAGAGTGAGAGACGATGTGTGTTGTTATCACTGTAAGCCACTAACAGAGAAAATGTTCAAAAAGAGATCATTGAGTCATGAATGGTTTGGGTTGGAAAGGACCTTAAGGACATCCTAGTTCCAACCCCTCTGCCATGGACACCTTTCAGTAGACCAGGTTACTCAGAGCTCCATCCAGTCAAGCCTTCAACACTTCCAAGATGTCCAAGTGTTTGCACATTTACCTTTTCCATCTCGTAAAGAACTTTTATTGAGACCTGTGGAAAGCATAAGATCATATAAGTCTATGTCCTTTAGCTAGACATCAAATACCATAATTATTTAAATTGGTAATGTGGATTTTTTTTGTTTGTTTTGGTTTCTTTTTCAGGAGGAAGAGGTAGATCCTGGTAACAGCAGAAAGGTGCAGAGGCTGCTGCAAGGCACAGGAGGAGAGGGTGCCAAAGTCTTTGGGAGCAGGTTTCTGTGGATGCACAAGCACATGGAAACCTGGGATGCTAAAGTCACTGGGAGGTTTTCATGAGTGGGTTTGGTTTGTAGTCTGTGACACATGGAAACATTGGAATACAGTTTTTGTGACAGACATTCATTTTAAACCAATATTTTACCCCAACACACCTTTCTAAAAGTACCTGAACACATGTGGCTGAAGTAAAGAATGCAGTCAATATTTTATTGATTGTTGAGTTACTAATATAACTTTTAAATCAGTTACTCATTAGCTGAAAATTATGTGATCAATATAAATATTTTCTTGATTCTGTGAGTGTTAAAGGGACATTGTCATTTTCCATGCCCTGATAAAATCCACTGTGACAGATGGAATTTTTTCCCTTAATTTGAATAGACAGTCTCATCATTATGATGCATTTGGTCTCTTTCAGTTTAGCACTGAAGTGTCTAATTCATTTACTCATGAAAATAGGCAATTATCTGTTTCTACCCCAAGATCCTTATGACTGTAATAAACTTTATAATAAGGTTGTAAATCAGTCATAGGGATGATGATCTTATTGTCCATAAAGCGCTCACATGGATCATGCTCTAAGATCTCTGTGCGTGTATATTTGTACAAATCTGTGGTTTTTTTTCCTGTGACCTTGCCCAAATCCTGCTGGCACCTCTTTTAATAAGTCTCTTTTGAAGTGATTTTGTGCATCTGAAGAAATACCTTGTTACACACCTCTGAATTAAAATAGCAAAATTTTTGCTAGACATGCATGAAATTGCATGAAATTTAAACATTTATGACCTTGGTTCTTGGCTGCTATTGCTGCACAGGTAGGGAAAATTAAACAGGATTCAGCTGGATCCTCACGAGAGAGGAATGATGGACAAATGGGATTTATCCATCATCCCTGCTTTTCCCTAGTCAACTGGAGCATATGGAGAAAAAGAAAGGAGAAACCTGAACAGCAAAGTTGGAACTGAAGCTTATTTTAGCAATTGCAGCAGGTAATTTCCTTGGGGAGGAGAGATGTTGCTGGCAGAGGGCACTAGGTTATATGTATATGTATTTTTTTTGGTCAAAATATGGAGTGGATGTCCAGATAAAACCACACCATCTGGTAGCAGCATAGGGCTGGGCATTGGATTTGAGGATAAAAAGTTTGAACTCTAGGTTGAACTGGTAGGTCCTTTGAGATGTAACCAAGTTATATTTACTCATGATTCTCAGCCTGATCCCATTGCCCTCACTCATGTGTGTAGTCCTGCTTGTTTCAAATACATGCAAGATCTGATTGTTCAATTAAGATATTAAAGCCAGTTCTGAACTTCCTTGATTCACATACTTGGCCAGACTTTAGTTGAAGTCCTAAACATTTGTTTTCCCTATGTATTTTGATTACTTTTGTCATGTTTTAAATTGAATAAAATATCTGAAAATGCTTGTGCTCATAGCAGGCACATCACAATCTCCATTAGATATATATATTACCCAAATAATGTGGAGAGAAACCTTTTCCTAATAAGTTTAAGTTCTGTAAGAGGAAAAATAATGATGAAATTTGTACTTGTATTAAATGTGCACTCATAAGCTATAATAGGAGAAAGTTTAAAACAAGTGTCTGGCTGAATGTCTTAGATGATACTCCAGTTATTTTTTTTTTTTTGTTTAGGTAGCAATTAATCTTATTAAATTTTGTTTTGTGTAGTGGTGTCTCTGGAGGAAACACATTGAACAAAAAATAAGAGCATTATGCCACTTGGTGGTGTAATATGCAAAGGAAAAGCAACTTGTAGTGTTCAAGAGAAGGAAATTTACATAATAGAGAATTTTTGTTTGCTCATTATCTGGTTAAGCACAGTACAAGACATTGCATGAATGGTAGCTTTTTAAAGACCTTTAATTTCATGCAATAGTCAAGCAGATTTTGTAGGATAAATTCTGGGTTTAGCTCAGCTCTTTCAGAAGGTGTTTGCATTCAAGCTATTAATGGTCTCTTAGTTGGTTCAGAAATCCTGATCCAGTTCTCTGTGGGAAATGTATAATTTAAAACTGGACAGGGCCACATGGGATCTGCAGTGTCCCCCACTGTGTAACAGCTTTGGTTTTCACCTGCTGGAGTCTGGTGTCCTTCATTCACATTGCCAACAGGTGCAGCAGCTTCTCCCCAGGTGTTTGTACTTTGAGCACTGATGAGGAGCTGGGAGGAGGCGCTGCAGGGCTTTAGGGGTGGCTGGAGCTGCCCAGGCTGTGGCCAGAAAGAGGGAAGGGCCACCAAGAGCCCTGTGCACATGCGAGTGAAACACACGGACACTTGTGCAGGGAGCCCCAAAGGGAGGGTGATGTGTGCCAGAGCAGGTTGGTGGGGCCCATTTATATTTCTCCATGCAACAAGAAGAATTAAAGGTCCGGTCTTCACTCACCTTTAGTTTAAACTTCTTTAAGGAAGGTGTTTGGGTCTGCAGAACAGTGTATGCAGAGACTAAATTTTATATTGCATGCACTGGTGTTCATGTGAAGGGAGAAAAACGAAGTTAAAAGAATCAGTAGGATGCCACTCTGCAAATTCTAGCAGAAGTAAGCAGTTTCTGTGCTAAACGGGGTCCACTAAGGAATGTCAACGCTAGTCAAACTATTGTTCTGAAGCAGTAATCAGAATTTTCTTTTCTGAGGGAAATAAAAATGAGGGAAAAAGGAAGAAGTTTCCATTCCTGTTTGACAGAAACATCAAACTAACAGTTAAGTTTTATTTTCAGATTGAGGAAGGAAAAAATAAAGACGTTTTGACTGGTATTTGGCATGAGTTTGGTTTGGCTTTTAGTCTACGACCTAGAAAAAAATAAAAATTAAAGCAACTTCAGCTTGGGCTGAATAAACTGAAGATTTGATGCAGCTTTCTCCTTGATGACTGTACCACATTTAGGTACTAAATATGAAGAAGTAGCAGTAGTAGTAAAGTAATAGTAGTTGCTCATGCTAAGAACAAGGAACCAGCACAGTCCCAGTAGGTACCAATGTACCTGGGACCTTGTCCTAGGTTTTGCTACATTTCCCTGGCAATCCAGAATGTGTGGTAGAAGTGAGACCTTCACATGTTTTCTGTAAGGAGGGACTGACTCTTTAAATGGGTGTAGGCTGTACTCTGGTGCTTCAGAAGACAGCCAACACCAGTGATGGTTATCTGCTGCTTTAGTGCTGGTTCTGAAGGATAATGACATCCTGGATCACATTCTCCTGGAATACCTAATGCATTCCACAAGGTTTTGCATAAATTAGAGCTGGAATACTTTTAACTTTCCCCCCACAAGCCAGGTGGCAGATAATTGATCTTCTTATGTTACACATTCTGTCTCCTGAAACTTCCCAGTGGTACTGACACCCAAAGATGTGGTGTAGATGGGAACTTAGAATATAGAATGCTTCTATAGCTCCTGTGATATGCTCAGCAATTTTGTCCTCTGAGTGAGAGCTTGGAGGAGAGCAGCATAAAAAGAATGCACTGTAAGGTGACATGAACTTTTAGATTACTGACTGGATTTAAGCAAAAGAATATTATTTCTATATCCAGATATTTAGGACCTGGTGCAAACCATAAATCTCTTAGAAATTACTAATAATTTTTGGTTTAAGCTTTTTTTTTTGTTTGTTTGTTTGTTCTAGAACCATGTGGCAGAATACAGTCTTTAGAAAAGACTGGCTTAGGTTAGAAAATGACAATTGCAGAGAAAATGAAATAAAATGAAAACTGTGAGAGATTTGTCTGGCTGGGTTTATTTACTAAAACTCCGAAGCAATTTTAGTTCTTTCAAAGTCTCTGTGAATAACTAGCCTGATGTGGAATGAGAGGGGAGGTGGATGCAGTCTGTGAGGAGGAACATGGCTCTGCTGAGGCCTAATTATGTTTCTGTAATACTGCACTTCTATTGAGAGGGTTTGCTGAAAAAAGGTATGAAATGACAGCTATATGATCATTTCTTTTACCTTTAAAGAAAGAACCCTAATTTGCTTAAGGGAGATGGGGAAGAAGTTTAAGGGTTTAAGCACGGAACTGTTCAGATGGAGTCTGTTTGGTTAGACCAAAATTCCTTATGTCATTGCTCATTAATATTGTTGTAGCAAGTGTTTATGCATGAGTGTCTGAGAAGAACTGGGTGTGATCAATTCAAAATGGCCTTGTCAGACTGCATGAAGTATTCTCTCTGAGATATATATGGAAATGCATGTTTTATAATTTATTCTGACAGGGCATTCACGTTGCTGCTTTAAGTATTTCTCCAGATCTTTTCACAGTAGATGATCAATTAGTGCTTTACTTGTTCTTTCTATTAATTTAAAACATGGAAACGACAATATGGCCACTTCTTGTAGGACTTTTGTGTATGCTGTGAAATGAAATCAGTCAGATCAGTGATCTGTCTGGTTCTGTCACCAACAGGTCCTTAGAGAGCTGCCTCTGGTTGCAGTGCCTTCCTTCTCCCCACTCTGGTAGAAGATAACTGAACCACAGCCCTCTGGAGGCCCCAGGGCAAGAATCAGAATCTGATCCTGGAACTGGAATGGACTTTTCATGCAGGTTTCTGTAAACTCTTCTTTCCCTTCTATGGTCATTGTGTCTCCAAAGGAGACTAAAAATTCTAAAAATTGCTTAACCTCTTATGAAAGTTTACAGAGAGTTGCATTAGGCAATTTCAATGTGCGGTGGCATGGTCTGGATGCTACAGCCCAATGCTGGGCATTTATTTATTGAAGGACTTTGTCTTGCATGCTGAGGATGAAATGATTCACTGGTGTCTGAAATTTTTAGCTCATGTTTTGTTTTTGACCATATCTCATGTCAGATTGTTCCCCAGGCTGATTGGACAAGAGGTGTTTTCACATTTAGCAGGGTTTTATGCTTTTGTCCATTTCATTCACATCCTTGTTTTTCTATACAGGAAAGCCTGAATTTCAGTCATAGTTACACTCGTGCCAAATTTTCTTGGAAAGCCAAAACTGATTTTGTTTAACCTTAGAGCAAGCTAGCCAGTGTTTTTATCCTAAAACCAATGTATTTTCAGTCATATAACTTCTTGCCTTCAGAGCTTTTTTTTTGTTTCTTTGTTTTTAAAGGAGCAATTCTTCACCCTTGTTGATACATGCTATAAGGTGAAAGTGTGCATCCCAGAGGGTAAATTCACAGAAAATGGAAGTATACAACTTGTTTTAAGGTAATGTGGTTATTCTAGTGGATAAAGTCAAACTTGTTACATTTTGAATGCTTTGTATAGCCAAATTTTTTTTTCTTTTAAACATTGTCTACATTGACATGTCTGAACATGAGAGATATTGCTAAATGTGGTTTCTGATCCCAAGTTACTCCTAAATACTGTTGTTCATAGGAAGCAGTTCAGGAAGAAGTGCTACCCATGTCTCAGATGGTACTTTCAGAAACCTTGCTGGACCACCAATATTGCTGTATTTTAGATAATCTGTAATGGGAAAATGTTTTTCTGCTTCTTGTAGAAACTGTTTCTCATGTTGCAAGTGGATGGTAGGTAAAAAGGGCAATACAACTTCAGAAAAAGAATTTAAAATTTTTTTATTTGATTTAATTGCAGGCATAAATATAAGAATCAGTTATTCAACTGAAACCTTATATTTATTGCTACCTACCAGAATTTATACACTTCACATAGACTGAGTTCCACTGGAGATGAAGTGATAACTTCTGGCTGTAAATTGTAAATTGCTTTGGGATAAAAGGTATTGCATAAATGTAAATCATTACCTTATTACATGCAAGTCTAGCATAGCATGGTTTTCAAATTACTAAAGAGTATTTCTTTGCAAGTCTGATCTCTTTTTAAAGATAAAATAGCATTAAGTTTATTTAATCATCCTAAAATGTTCTTATCTGGCACATTGTAGTAGTTATTTTTACAGCTATAAACAAACATTATTGAGAAGAATTGCAGGATGAAATAAGATAAAGTTTACAGTGTTTTTCTTAATGTTTTGATTGCCAGTCAGGTTGCTTTTTTAAAAAAAATTCAACTCAATATTTTATTATAATATTTACTGAAACACTTTTTTTTTTTTTGCTTGTTTTTTAAACAAAATACTGAAGTCAAAATGTCATAGAATCTATTCTGGATATGCAAAATTATTAAATATGTTAACATCAAAAACACTCTGAATGACTGTTTGGGGATATTTAACTGAAATACTGATGAATACCATTAAACATATCTCTGTATAATTTGTATTACTTCATTTCCTTCCCTCCATTTATATGTTTGGCTTTGACTAGAGTGAAGGGAGAAAAGTTAACAAGACTCTAATTTAAATGAGAGTTTTCACCAGTAGGTTGCAAGATCATTAAATTCTTATCAGTCTAATTGTAGTTTTTAGAAAGTGCTAGGATCTCACTTCTACTTGATTCAATTTACCACTCATTTGA
This sequence comes from Ammospiza nelsoni, assembly GCF_027579445.1. NCBI lineage: Eukaryota > Metazoa > Chordata > Aves > Passeriformes > Passerellidae > Ammospiza > Ammospiza nelsoni. Next base: position 9,943,913 of record NC_080645.1, read on the forward strand.
GCAACCAAGAGAAGACAAACAGATGTTTACATAGCAATGACTGAAATTTGACAGGTAATATGCTTGAAATGACCTTGTTTTCACAGACTTTGTTTGAGGAAGAAATGGATGAAAATAACAGGGTTTTAAGAAAACATTGCTTAGGAAGAAGGCCATAGCGAATCATGTCTTGGTACATGGAGCAAATGGGGACAAAATTCACAGATAATTGGAAAATTTGGAGTTCTATTAACAGTTGTGAGAAAACCATTGAGAAAAGCTTAATGAGGAAAGATATGACAAAATAGAAAAAAAAAAAATCCGTAAGGCTTCAATTGTGATGCAAGAGGTTCCCAAAACATGTAAAAGTTAATTTTTGTTGGACACTGAACTTGTAGCAAGTCCAGCATGGTTTCATTTTGTGCTGAACTACACTTTGTTCATAATATGTACTTACAGATTTTTAAGAACACGGGATGATGTATATAAAAGATGAGAGTTTTCTGCATGTGCATTTTAGCAAGTCTAATTTCATTCTCGGAGCATGTTCACATCAGGTAAACACTGTCATTCTGTGTTTTGATTTGATTCATTATTATTCTGACATAATTTGTGATGTAAAACATGGGAAGGGAATAATTCTGGTACAGCAGAACATAATATGGTGAAAACTAGGACATTTTCCTGAGGTCTATTGCTAAACCAACCTCATGGCCAAGAAGGAAAAAAAGTCAGGAGCTTTGTGCTTGATGTGAGCACACATAGATGAGACAAGGTGAAGGGATATTAAATATCTATAATGATCTGTACCAAAGTGGTGTTTTGGTCCTGTATTGGTGCATCTAACAGAGCAGCAGTGCAGACAGGAATGATGTGGACCTGCTATTAACTATTGACTCACAGTTTCTGCAGAACTTTTTCTTGGTCTGTGTTGCAGTCACATATTTGGTTTGCTCTAGTACCACAGCAGCAGTAGGAGCCACTCTACCATAGATTTACAAAAACTTCTAACAGCTTTCTACCAATCCCTTGGTGGTAAACTACAAGCTGCCATGGTGCCTTGGGAATAAACAGTGAAAGAGTACAGACAAAAATTTAGAAACTCTACTCCCAGCTCTTTAAGAGTCAGGGTTCAGAATTCAAATGCAGAATTGTACATGCAGTATACAATATACATTGTTGCTGGGGTAGGAGGACAAAGGAGTATGTGCAATTTTGTTGTGCAATTTTTGAAATTTCTTGCATGAAATTCTTAATGGTTTTAATATATTGGAATATTTAATGGTATTTCCTACATATGGCTTAGCTATTTTAATTTGTATTTTTAAATACTGTACAATAAAGATGAAGTTAGGAGATGCAGTAGTCCAGGTGCTCTATATTTAATCAGCTTTGGCAAGGAGTGGTGGAATGAGAAGTTACTGTCAGAGCCAAGGCAGAGAGGCCCACTATGGACAGGGAGCCAGGGCTGGGTAGAACATCTCCAATTTTACAGGTGCCTTGTCTTAGGCACACATTATATGTTGGGACTGCAGGTCTGTTGAGAAAAAACAATCACAGGAGAGGTAGAGTCTGACCTCAAATCTCACCTAAACCTTTAGTTTAAAATCAGTTACACTGATTTTTTTCCTGCCTCTGATCTCACAAACTCTTTATTTTCTAAAAAGTATTACACCATGTTGCCTCTTCATTATTTTTGTTTTCTTTCATCTCTTGCTGAGTGTATTAATTTATTTTAGATTGTTGCTCAGTACATGATCTTGAAAGACGTATAACACTAAATATAAACAAAAAGTAACAGCCTGTTCTGTGAAATGATAATATCTGCTAAAAACTGAAGGATGTGAAGTAGAACAGCTTTATTCTACTTGAAATTATTTTCTGCCTTTACTACAGTTTCCCATGTAGGCGAATACAGAAAAAATACAGAAAAAAACTGCTGGGTAGATAAATCACCATTTCTTGGTTTATCCTGTTCTTTGGATATATAAAGATTATGAAAGGCTCTGGTCTTCAAAACTAACATGCAGATGTTCTACAGCTGCTTGTTGATGCCTGACTCAACAATGCCTGAACACCTTTTTACCCGCCTGGAGGTGTCATGGTGTATTTAACTGAAGTGATTAAAATAATCCTTATTTTGTGAAAAAACTGTAACTCATAAAGTGAATCTGAGCATTTATTAAGGATGAAGATACCATGAAGTAAACAGCTTTTAAAAGGGAGACAACATTTATTTACCTTAGGCTCTCTAGGTCCTGTCAATATCACTGTATTAAAGTACTTTACAAAAGTACAGCACTTCCTTAGCACAGTGACGTATCAAATAGTCTCCCCAGGCTATTGCAGACTGTCAGAACTTTATCATTCTATCAAGGATGCTTATTTATACACTTCACAAACTGATTTAATAAACTAGAGTAGTTGTTTTTGGAGAGTAAATTTGGAATCGAAATCCAGATGACTGTTCCACTATTTTCACCTGGTTTACAGAGGTGAATAATTGCCTTGAGTATGCTTCAAGAACATTTCATTTTTTAGTAAAAAAGTTGTATGGGCTGTTCTCAAATATTGACAAGATTTTTTTTCTTAAGTTCTTTAGCAGATATTCACTGACAGAATTCTGCCTCTCTTGCTGTATAGGCCACTAGATACCTGCAGGTGCACAGTTTGTGGTAGTTGGGAGTGGAGCTCATCCCCAATGGGCTGCAGCTGTGAGCAGCAGGTGAGCAGCACTGACAGCAATGAGCCATGGAGTGCCCAGGGGCACTGAGCAACCACCAAAGGGAGCAGAGGGCACACAGGGGCAGGGCATGAACCATGAGGGGCACACAGGGGCAGGGCATGAACCATGAGGGGCACACAGGGGCAGGGCATGGACAGTGAGGGGCACACAGGGGCAGGGCATTAACAATGAGCAGTGAGGGGCACACAGGTGCAGGGCATGAACCATGAGGGGCACACAGGTGCAGGGCATTGACAGGAGGGGATAAAAGTTTGGGCTAATGAACAAGGAGGGCAGATGCTTGCAGCCTTCTGAAGTGCTATGGTGTTACTCTGGATGAGCAAGCACTTGAAGCCTTCTGATGAGGTAAGGTGTTACTCTGTTTGGGGAAATGCTTAAAGCCTTCTGATATTGTATGGTGATGCTCTGTGTGTTGTGTTCCTCTCAACTGTGGCATGTGCTGTGACAGATACCCACTGTTTTTACAATTATAACCAAAGAAAAAAAGCAAAACCAAACCTGGTTTTTTGGGCTAAATTAGGGAGCAAGGGTGTAAATGTGATGACTTCTTTTAGCCAACAGAGAGCTGATTAAACCTATCCAGTTAGAGTCAGAAAGACTCTGCTAATAGATTACAAGCCCCTTTGTTTTAGAAACAGCATTGACCATAGGCTTTCTGTTATTTTCCTTATACCAAGAAAGTTTATTCTGTGAATATGAGATTCCTGGCACTTTGCAACCAGGATGACCTTCTGTTTTTGTTATGCCACCATCTTGGCTACCACATAAGAGAACTGAGATCATGTTTTACAAAGGGTAAAAATACCTGAATCTTTGTCAGTCTTGGTGGTTGGGGATTTCCTAGCCCACACCAACATGTTCTAGAGATCTTGAGTTGATAGAAGTACTTACTGATCAGCAAGTGAGAAGAGCAAAAAAGGCTAGATTGTTTCTCCTCAGGAATGCTATAGTTCAGAAATGGTTTAGTGCCTCCTCCTTGGAAGAGTGTAGTTGGCCCACAAGGGGAAAAAAGACTATTTCACTCTTTTACAGTTAATTGTTAACATAACTCCTGGAGTATTTTAGACAAAATTCAATCAAAACTCAATTTTGTTTTAGAAATCAAGTTACTTTAGGATTACTTCAGTGCAAACAACAGAAGAATTTGAGCTCTCTGTTGGCTTTCATTATAAATAATTCTGAGTTCTGTGCTGTAGCCTTCATTTGCCAATGAGTGATCTAGAGCTTCAGCTACTGAAAGTTCACAAGAAATAAGAAGTGTTTTGTATCAGCTGTGAGAATATGCTGTTAGAGCGGCACCTGTGCAATCAGTAAGTTAACAGCAGCATCCAGTTTATTGTTTAGGTCCCAAGGAAGGCCAAACCTGAGGCACTGCAGCCACACTTCTGAATGATTTGTACTGCTCACATTCAAATCCATCTGCGTAAATAGGCTTCCTTGCAGAATTTAGATGAATAGAAATGCCTCCTCTATGGCTTTATTAATGTCATCTATTTTTAATAGAGGGGAAAATTGAAATAAGTTCTTTATGTGAAGTCTGTTGAGGAAAGGAATCTGGGGAAAAAACTTAAAAGTTAATTTTTTTTTAATCTTGAAATCTTTTGCTTAGTAAGTGTTTAAAAATTTCTGGCAGTCCTGTTAGTAAAAATAATTATTCACAGCCTTCTGGGTGTTGTGGATCTTTTCATTTTATATGTTCAAAAGAAAGGGGGAGTCTTCCAAATCCTCAAATGTACAAAAGTACATTAATTTCATTTTCATCACATTTCTTCATTGCATTAGATTTGCATGGATTTTTAACCCAGAGATTTAGCAGTAGTGTTGGAAGACAAGTTCTTCCCCCAACCTTTTTTTTTTTTTTTTTTTTTTTTTCCAGGAGGGCATTTTGGGTCATTTTAGATGAAAGAAACCTCAGTTCATGCTATTATGTTGGTTTCCTGGTTCAGTTATGGGTCATTCTCTTGAGGACACACAAAAGAGAAAAATGTTGGCAACTATATTGGATTTCTGGGTTGCTGTGTTCCTTTCCATTTTAGCACAGATTCCAGTTAATACTTTAGAATAACATGAGCTTTCCTTCTCAGGTTACTGCTGCTAACTGGTTATCCTTTTGAGTGGAAGGATATTTATTAGTGAGCGCTGGTTATGTAGGACTCTCCTGGTCAGAGTAACTGGAAGTGATGGATCTTGCTTGTTTGACCAGGGGAATGTTGTTCTCCAAGAAGACAAAAGACTCACACAATTTATCTAAATGCAAGATAACGCTGCAATTTAGAGGAACAGTTCCAGGGGCTCCAAACAGCTCCAGCTGCTTTCATGATGCAGAGGCTGTGAGGATGTCCACCAAACAAGGATTGTTGTCATGAGGCCTTTGATTTAGAGCTCAGTGTAGTGTGAAAGCACAAAGAGGGAAGACTGGGAAATGTTTGCAGGAAAGGGAAGTTCTGGTAAATTCCACTGCTAGTGAGTAGTACCTAAAATATCTTATTAGAATGAACAATATATATCTTTTGGATAAAAGAGTTTTCCTGGAGGAAAAGGCTAAAGTGATCTCTTAGTGTGAATTCTGTGTTATATCTACTGCAGGTGCTATGGCAAATCACATTACTCTTTTAAAATAAATTATCTAAGTTAATTAGAACATGTAGATGTTGTTGGCAGTTTACATAGGTTCTTAGGAAGAACATAGTCTAAAACAGAAGTGTAGAAATTTCTGGTGTCCATAACAAATTTGGTCATATTCCTTCTTCCTTATTTATTTTTAGCCAAGTGTTTATGTTTCACTGCCCTTTACTATGCACACAACCACTTGCTAGATATTTAACGATGGGTCTGTGACTCTGGGAGTGACTGGCACACCGAGTATTCTCAATGACAACTGGTACTTCATAAATGTAGGCTATTAATAGCCAAAGGGCTTTATTACTTGTTCAGAGTTTTGCAGACTGTTTCTGCTAAGAGAAGAAATTTTTATATGGTAAGACATATAAAAAAGCTGTTTCTTATTCACAGAAAATACCTGTAGTACTGCTTATCTAAACATGGCTGGGGTCAAACTACAAAGCAAATAATTTCTTGGCTTGTAGTTCCTATTCCTTTGTTTCAGGGAGTGCACTTGCTCTCACACTTTCTTGCAGGGATGTATTACCATGCCTTTCTTCCTGTGCCCTTGACTTTCTAGCCGCCTACTAATTTTTTTTGCCTTTGGCTGCTTCAAGTTGCCTTTATAAAGTTGGATATGACTGCCAAAAATCTTCAGGCTGATTTTAGCATTGAAACATGAAGGAAAACTTCAGCCCACCTGGCCCAACTCCTAGGACTTTAGGGCTGTTGGGAGTGGTGTCTGCCTTTCTTGGCTGTTACCATAGAAAAAGGCTATTGAGCTGCTCTCATAGTGTCACGTATCTCTGGTACCTGCCAGCCTGCAGACCCTTTAGAAGACCACCACTAAGTCAATTCCCTCTCCTAGAGAGCTGCCTGATCTTCAGTATAACAAGAGTTTATTCATGAGGCCATTGAAGAGCTCAAATGCCAGCTCATGCACCTAAGGACCTTGGGAACATGACTGGGAGGCTTTTGGGTGCAGGGAATGTCAGGATTGTGCTTTCCCCTTTTTTACTAATTTTGTTTGAGAATAATATTCAGCATTTAGGTCAGCATTGGTTCTCCAGAACTGCTGAGATTTGGATATAAATTCAAGGCTATCAGACATTATTCCAAATTTAATAATATAGCAACTACAGCTTTAAGTGGAATTGCAGTTCTATATTTCATTGTTGTACTTCACAGTCAGATGCACATTTTCTTAGTAATTGGGAGAATATACTTTGTGGATTTGTATTCGCACACTATCATCTAGAATTTAGAATTTCTTATTCTTTGTGATTATTGGACCAAATTAGTGGCATGTTGGACCTCATCTTCATGTGACAACTCTCAGATATTTTTTATGGCTTTTAATATCCCTAGTTCTATTGCTTTTCTTCAGCTAACATTAGAATATAACAACTAAAAAGGTTGTCTGTCTGATGTGTGCTCTGGTAGCTGCTTTGTAGCTATATAAGTCAAGGGCTCAATGTGCTAGGTGTTATAATTACCCACAGAAAGATGGTCCTTATCCAAAATATCCTGCCATCTAAAGCAAATAAGAGTGGAGCTACAACTTTTTATATTTTGAGTTGTTATTGCTCAGAATATTTTCCTGTACCTTTACCTAATTGTATTTTCAGTGATTCAAAATGTGATTTACATCAGCTCCCAGTAGAAATCTAAAGCTTTTAGCACTTACATGGCTTCATTTGTTCATAGATTTGTGCTTGTGTGATCTGTCATGTGCCTAGGTTAAAAATAAATGAAATACAGAGTAAATAGAAAGTGCAGCCCTGCATGGGTTGCTGTTGTGTTTATGTGCAGTGACAAAGTGCTTTCAGGGACCACCAGTTCCCTGAGACTGTCACCATGCCCAGCAGATCCAGTATTTCTGAAGAACAATTAAAATGTTTATTTTGTGTTTATACAGATTAAAGAGTTTAGGGTGATGAGGCAGACTAGGATTGAGCTGATGGTGATAGTGTTTACCAGCCAATGACTAGCAGTCTCCTTTCTTAGATGTTTCTGGGAGAACAAAATTATATCAGTGTTTTATTTACATTGTTTATGTTCTTTTAGAATATCGGGTGTCAGCCTTTCTTTGAATGCGATTCCACTGTGGTAATTTGAACATTTATTTAAATTATTTAATTATTTCAGACTTTTTGTTGAAATTTTTTCTCTCTCCTCAGTGCTAATTATTGATGCTTTAATCTTGATATAATACTCTGAACTGTGAAGCAGTCATTGAAAAATTATTTCATGAAGTGAAGAAAAGAATGAAGGTCTAGTGAGATATGAATATTTAATGAAGGGTGAGTGTTACAATTCAGATAAACATAGTGGGTGATTTCATATACATGAGAAGTGAATATGATATTATTTGTATATCTGCTGTCATATAAGCCAGCAAAAAATACTAGCTTTAAAAAGAGTGGGTAATCTTTACTAAATAAATGGAAAGTATGTGCATGGTCAGTAATTGCTATTCTCATCATAGCAGCAAGTTAAAATATGTAGTATTACTTTGGGGATGCTGTTTTGGATGAAAGAATGCTGTGTTTCAAGGCTAGCAGAAAGGATGATTAATGCTGTAGAAATGAAGTATTTTGATGTTTTTATGTGTGGAGTTACTGCCTTACCACTATAAAGACTTAGTCCTGGGTTGTAAATGAGCTTGAGCTCTACAGCTCCTTGTATAAAATCCTCAAAGGTCATGTCCCTTTTAGAAGTTTTATTTCTAAAAGTAATGGAGCAGAAATAGCTTCCTATTTCAAATCTTTCTAGCAGAGGCAAATGCTGGATGCAGATGAGGCTGGGTTCTGTGGCTGTTCTGTTTTTACTGACACAGTTTGCTCTGGGGCACTTGTCTGTTTTTTTTCCTGATGTCTGCCTTGTTTGGTTCCTGGTTTATCACTGCTGCCCAGCTACTTACAAGCAGGTGGCTGTGTACAGCTGATGTGGAGAAATGGCAAATACTTTCAGTTTAAACAGTGGTGTTTTATGAAGTGATCTGGAACGGAATAATTGAAAATTAACTTTCCATTCAAAAGGAAGGGTCACACTTTGAGCTAGTTTCTACTGGAAGGCCTTTAGTGCAGCAGGGTTCTGATGAAGTCAGAACAAGGTGATGCAGAGATAAAAGATTTGCAATCCAAAAGCACAAGATAGAAAACAAAAGATAATGACACTGTCATTATCAGAAATTAAATGAAAGAAGTAGTTCAGTTGAAGGGTTTTATGAGAGAAAGCAAGAACAGGCATTCCTGTTAGGAACAGAAGACCAGTGAGGCATGACTTTGGACTGGAAGCAAGACCAAGCTTAACTACCTGAGATGAGGGGATACAGAAAGTTGACGATTCTTGATCATTCCTTGTTCTTAGTGATTTTTTTCTTTTTTTTTTTTTGTCTGAAAAGCTGTTGTGAATACATTTGTCAATTACACAGCTTGTTTTGAGAGATTACTGTGATATTTCATAGTGATATCTTCCCATTTTTATCAAGCTTTAAAAAAAATGACATTTAATGCTGAAAATGAAGCGGGTAGCAATAGAAAAGAAATATTTCTTGAAAGATGCAAGACATTCAGGACACCAGATGAGAACAGTGGTGTGTAGCAATCTTTCTTTTTTTCCTGTGAAAGATGTTGGAAATCTTCCCCACAGTGGGGTAGTTCAAAGTCCCAGTTTATAAAGCTATTGTTTGCAATGCAAATGTGGAAACCAACCTTGTCAGTTTTCACTCCAGTTCTGCTCTGCAGCGTAGAATCCAGGAGAGCTTTGGAAACCCATAGCTAACATTGTAATGGTGTATGGCTTTACCACAGTGTGAATTCCTTTTAATGTCAGTTTCTCTATGGGGGATTAGCCACCACAGATGTCACAGATCCTGGGAATATCTTCCATGATAAAAAAAGGAAAGCTGGCATCTCAACTGTCATTTAATAATCTACAGACTCGTTAATTTATGTTTTATGATATTTGATACCTACAGATACAACAAACCTGTTCTTGAAGTGCTTGCTGGTTTGATTGCAAAATGTGTGTTAATTTATGTGCTTGTAGAACAGTTAGATTATAAACTGCCATATTGTCCTTGCTTTGAATTTTTTAACATACCAGTGGATAAATCAGGAGTGCTGATCTTCCCATTTTATATATATGTATATCATTGAGTATATAAGCAAGCCTCTTTGCCTTATAACTTCACCCCTCCTTTTCTCTCTTTGCCCTGTGTAGTTAGTCTAAAATGCTGGTTAAGGTCAAAACAAGTTTATGCCAGTTAAAAACAGCCAGATGGAAAGTTCCAGCACTGAGCCCCATAAGCTATGAGGGAGGAATTTATGGCCTCGCAATGCTCCCAGTGCTTCTCTTTAATTAACTACTCTAAGCATCCTAAAATTCTCACCAGCAATCTGCCTGACAACAGGGAGCCCTCTAGATCTGTATATAGTAGGAATCACTCTGCCCAATAGTATCCTATACAGATGAGTCTATCAGGTGTTCTGTGACCTCCAGCAAACTCTCACACTTCTTTGTTGTGCACTGAAGATGTGAAAAACAAGTTGGTTCAATTGTTTTGCTGTTATTTAAGGAAAACATATCCCACATTCTGCTTTACTAATTTTACTTGTAGAAGCATATTTGTTTCTCTGTTTTTAAGAAACTGTCAAAAAGACCGAATTCCACAATCCTTTTGGGAGTGTAAACACGTGTATTTCTCTTTTATGAGATGTTTTTCCTTTCTATTGAGTTTCCATTTTCTTGCTTCAAAAGAAGGACCCTCAGATATCCTCTGGAGGAAGACAGACAAGTGTGACACCAGACAGTATTTAATCCTGTCAAAAAGGAGGTGCTCAAGATCTGTAATTTGGCTTTCTTTATATCTGTTCTTTTATTATAAATGACTGGTTCTTATGATTCAGTTCTTCATGTATTGCTGCCTGCAAACTTAATCAGTATTTATGTATTTTCTTTGTTAGTGTTGAAAACATGAAAAACCACTGACCTCAGATTCATCTCATCTTAATAATGACTCAGTTTTTAATTCACTTGTGTTTGCTTAGTTCTATTATTAATTGGAATTCAAAACAGTTATTCATCAAAAATCTTAGAGCAATTGAAGTGCTTTATGTTTGTGCCTTCCACCTTCATCAACCAAGTTTTCATTAAAAAAAGACATTAAGTAAATCTCATGTAACCTTTATGACTTCTTCAAGCTGCCTTTGATTAGGAGATATTCATGCCCTGTAAACTTATAAAAATTGTCTTCATTCAAATCTTTAAAGTTCTGGTAAAACCTTTTTTGTAATAGTGATAAAAGTATTATTAGGCATGAGGCAGTGTTACACAGTTGTAATTTATTTTTATAATTATTTATATGCAGGGACTTTAGTGTATTGTGGGTATGTCCAAATTGACTGTCCTAGGACACTAATTTCCTCACAGTACTTAGGGAAAGAGGTAACACTTGCTGAGGTTTTAAGCAAATATTTTCAGGATTAACTTGTACTGTGCTTTGTGCCAGTAGATTATCTCTTCCAGAAAAACCAATTTTGAGCAATGCTGAGCATGATTGAAGGGATTGTATTAGGAATGTGTCTAAAGGGTGTAAGGTTTTGGGTACAGTTACAAAAAAGTCCAAAAAATTAAAGCTCCTTGGTAATTGGAATCCTAATGTGGTTGTTGCAGCGGTACTAAAAATAATGTAATTTGCTTCTATGAAATAATATTACTGTCTTTGATTCCAAGTATCAGTTTTCTCATTCTCAGAGGCAAGTACTGTTTAATTCATTATTCTAGAAAAAATGCCTGGAAATAATATGGCCTTTGGAAGATTTAGTTATAATGCCTTTCATCTTATTGGGTGAGACAATGTTTTTGTTTAAAAAGATGAGTAAAAACCAGTATCTGACTTACAATTCATGTTACTTTAAAATCCTTGTCTTGTTAGCTCGTATTTCTTTCCTTTTGAAAATAAATCCTAAGTCATCTGCTTATTTCTTCTTTTACCTCTGTGCTGACCCTATCATTACACTGATGAACCCCCTGATGTATCTGTTCCATTTTTTGATAATGGCCAGAGGGGGTCAGTCTCTCAGGTGAGGATGCAATCTCAGAATCATGAACCATCTCAATTTGAAGTGACCCAAAAGCATCGTCAAGTCCAACTCCCTGCTCCTCACAGGACTACCTAAATATGTATGAGAGAATTTCTGAAGCTACAAAGGCAGTTAGACATCTGACTGAAAATGAGTATTAACTGAATACTTCACTCCCTTTCCACCTTTGAAAATCTCACTGTATAATAATATTTCCCTCTGGAGCTGTCTGAATAAGAAAGATAACAGATGTCTATGTATTGTGATTGCTTACCCAAGACATTGCTGTGTAAATCTAGTAAGTGAGGATCAAGATACTTTGTGATATGCTGTACCATGTCAAAACAGTGGCTAAATCTTTTCACTGAAGTGGTGATTAAGAAATTTATATTTAATCCAAATAGTCCCCAAGTTCCACTACAAAGAAGTAAGACTTAATTGCATTATTGTTTATGACATATATTGTATGCAGTACAAGTCAGAATAACATGCATTGTATAAAGATTTTCAGTATCAGCTTTATTAACTGAGAGTTGAAAAATTCTGGTGTATTAACATGCTAAATACATTTCTGCATTCTGAACTCCCATGTACTTTGACTTAACAGTGATTCTAACAAGGGTGGTGTTAATAGAAGGACTGTTTAGCTGGTTTCCAAACTTCCAAGTCTATACAATCACTGTTTCTGCTTACTTCAACAAAGCAGTAGGACAGGTTCAGTAAAACACATTGTGTCTAAGGAAAATGAAAAATGTAGACTGTTTGTATGAACAGAAATTTGGTGAAGTGCTCAAATGTCCCAGTCCCAGTGGCTTTCAAGGAAATATTTCCACCTGTGAATGCCTACATTGCTTAGGAAAGTGAGATTGAGCCACACTGACACTTCAAAATTTTGGTGCCTTTGTAGCCCATCTATGTGAACTTGAGTTAGCTTTAATCGTCAGTAACAGAGAGGCAAGGATGTCATGTGTGGGGTTCCAGCAGGGAGCAGCAGCCAACGTGTGTGTTGAATGGATTATCTCTCATTTTGTAGTCCTCAACAGAGTTTGTGCCAGGTGACTTTAGCAATGTTTTTAACTGGGTCCATGAGATTAAGTCTAGCAAAAGCCCATCTAATTCTGCTGTCATATTTACTGTGCATGCCTGCCACTTGACTCAAATCAGTGTAGTTCTTGTGAAAATGTTATTTCAGGCCTGTCAAATGAAAGACACATGCTTTGATGTGACCATATGATTGTGGGTGACATACTTGTGGCTCAAACCTGACAAGAGTTAAGTTTGTGCTCACAAAATAGGTAAGAATAAACTGTATTTTAGCCATGTGAATCATAACAAAGTATCAAAAATAAGTAAAAGTATGTGCATACCTGGTTCCTGAACTAGATTGCTGGAGGCTGGGAGTTTAGTAGACTGAAGAATCACTGCATGAGATGAGCTCAGAGCATGGTGCTAATAATGCCAAGATGCCAAGGCTGTGGTTTGATTCTGCATGGGTTGTTCGCTTAGAAGTTGGACTTTATGGTCTTTGTGGGTTCCTTCAAACTCAAACTATTCTGTGATGGCACCTGCTCTTGACTGCTCTGAGACTACATGGATGGTGGCTCAAATCATTAAATTCTTCCCTTATTATCACACACATCAGTGCTTTACTGGCTCTGGGTCATACTGCTACATACTTTCCATAGCTTAGATCTCATTTTGTCTTAAACAGAGCACCCCAGCTGGGTAGAAATTTGGTAGGGTTTTGAGCCTAAAATGATTACTGTTGTCTAAACAATCACACTTGTTTTCTTACCAGGTGCCATGTAAGGGCAGTCTGGTTTCTTGTACCACGGTTTGCAGAGCTGACATGGAGGCTGTGCAGAAAATTTGGCATTTTTACTGTTCTCATAGTTATTTTTTCATAGAGGACACTCAGAAGAGGTCCCAGAGTCTCTCCCGTGATGTGTGGCTTGGTGCTGCAGCCTGGGTACCCTAAATGATGTTCTGCACCTCCATGAATGGAGACTGTAAGGTCTGGGTTCCCAAAGCAGCTGCTCTGCCCGAGTGCTCTGTGCCTCCCTGCCAAACTCACAACTGTGAGCAATGTGAGCTCTGAACAAGACAGAGTTTATTGCATGGGTCTGGTATTTCTTCTTTAAACTGGGCTAAAGCACCATGGGTGAAGAGTCCA